>NW_027526384.1:1815420-1896763 GCF_048455015.1 Haemaphysalis longicornis
TTTGGCAATTCCTATTTCCCCGATATTTCAGGTAGATATCTTCAAACGAAAGAAAAACATGTCTAAAATTGTGAGCACATTTTATGCCATGACTGAATGGCTTTTGTGAAATACGGCTTGCTTTATTATTTTTACCATGGGTTGCTAGTAAAGACGCGCATGTCGGGAGCGCGCGTGCTGCACGCGTCTCTCGGTATGGGTATGTTACAGCGACGGAAACAATCTCTAGGACGTTTGCACCGTGAAATAAATAAATTAACAGAACTGGATCACCAACCTAACCAATTCCCACCAATGAATTTTGAAAAAGCGTAAGACAGGGTGGGCGAAGCAACACGCCAACATCTGTTTCGGAATCTATCAAGCCCGGTAGGGAATCGCACGCTCCCACAGGCAGTGCCGCACGCATGAACAGCAGTAGGCAAAAGACTCGCAGCGTCTTCATATAAGGATTTCTTTGTGAAACATCTCATTGGAATGTTCCGAGGAGTGCGCCCTTATAACTTGAGTCAGTACTTCTCTATACTGAAACCGATTCCATCTGCAATGGGTGGTGATGATGGCAATCTGCATCACTTTAGGAAAGGAAGATGAGGGTAAAGCTAAGAGGATAACTGTCTGTTTGCAATAAACCGATGCCTGAGATCCCAGTGTGTCTCCTGTAACTAGCGCAAATACACAATTACTCAGCGGCTGCCTATTTGCATGTTATGGTAACGGTGCTTCGTATGTACCCGTAACTGACCAGGCGTAGTGGTGCTACTTATTAGGGACAAACCGGGATGCGTATTCACAAACCATAGCCCGTAAGGGCCCGCGCCTGCTTTGTGCACATTTGATAGTAGAAATCTGCATTAAGCAGATAAAAAGCACCTTACCTTAATTATTAATAAGCAAAGCCAAACTAAAATGAATGGAGCAACCTCAGTTAAGAAAAAACAAACATAAGAACAATCATTCACATATGCCTGCCACAGGTATACCTTCACTCAGTTAGCTACGGGTCAGTTGAAACTACTCTAAAGGGGACAGATTCGCATAAATTTTATATATTCTCAACCTAAAACATCGTAACCACGGATGAAATCTCCCTGATGCACAAAAATATTGAACAAAAGTAGGTGAAACCTTAATAAAAGGGGCCAATAAAATTACAAACAAAAGGTGGAACTAACGTAAAGAGAACAAAACTACCCGAAATTTTGTGCAAAATGCACGAATGTGCCATAACTAGATTACCGGCGTGATAAAAAGAAACTTGTCTTAAGAGAAACAAGCTATTAAAAGGAGAAGGACCTGCAACTAAGCGATTTTATCTGGATTCAAGCGATTGCTGCCAAGAAGCTGAACCTTTGTACCATGAGACCATTTCTTTTTGTTTTCCACGTGGTATTTATGGCACTGCAAGTAAATGTATAAAGGGATATCTACAACACATATTGACACCTATGTAGAGCGCTGATAAGTTGAATACAAGATGAAAAACAATATTTAACCAATAAAAATTATGTGCATTTGATTTATAATTAGGGCAACAGTGAACACCTAATAAGCAGGAGTTACCAGTCAGGGCGGGAGTCATTTCGGTGTAGGATTCCTTAAGATTAATGATCACTTGGCAGAAGAGTGATCTTGAAGCAACCGTAGGTTCTGCGAAACAATCCAGCATTCGCGTTTTCCATAAACTAGGCAAAGCGATTACCAAAAAAAAAACAATCATATGGCACATTACCGTATAGGGGTGATACAAGATACATTAAACTATGAGGGGTCAACTCAAATTCATTCTTAAGTGTTTTTTGGAGGACATCCGTCAACAGTATGGCATCCCTACAATTTATAAAGCAGTGCTCAGTTGCAACTTACCGGGCACTTCACCAACTTCGGGTGATAGTCAAACGCTTCTACAAAAAAGCATGTGGAACCGAGATAATTGTTTGTCATACACATCACTTCGTTATATGCGTCGCGCACTCCACTGACCCTTAATAAAGCAGATAATCATATTGACAGGAACTCGTATTCAAACTCCAATAGGCGAAAAAAAAAGTCAACAATTCACTTCTGCAAACTACTGTCACGTATTTATGCTCGCCATTGTCAGGGTGTTCACGGCGAGCTGCGGCGTGATATCAGGAGTTACGAGATATATATCTCCAGCGCGTCAAATTCAAAGGCGGCCTGTCCGGACCCAGCGATTCTTAGCATCCTCTGCTGTAGCGCTGGCCTGACCGCCACCGTGGTCGGGTGCAGTCCAGCTGCTGGCGACTCAAGGGCGAAATTTGCTTTGGCAAGTTATAGGAGATATCGGCCAACTACAGTCAAACCCGGTTATAGCGAACTGCGATATGCGCCACGATTAGTTCGATATATCCAATAGTTCGAAATAGCCGAACCCACTAATTACGAGTTTTTTGTGACGGGTTCGCAATACGCGAGATCCCCCCAGCTCCACCCCCCTCCTCTTGCCATCCCCGCATGCAGAAACGAACATAATAAAGTATGTAATTGCCATTCACAAACTACCTATTTATTTCAACCAATAAAGCTACTTTCCGCTTTAAAAACCTACATTCCCAAAAAGCGGTGATTCTTGTTTTAACTTTCGCTTCGGCAGCGTCAACTAGCCCCGAATTCTCTACATGAGACATCATTTGCATCAGTTGCAGTCCGTGTCCTTCAATATCGAAGCTATATTGGCGGAGCACATTGACTGCCGAAAGCGCGCGCCGGACGGCTTCCGCTCGCGACATCCCCCGCCTCTTCGGTGATTCCAGCAGCGCCAGCAGCCATGACATCGGCGACGGTGTCGGCGTCCGAGGGGCTCACAGTGAGGGCAACGTCGTCGTAGACGCTCAGGCAATCCTCGAAGGGCAATCCTTTCAGCACAACATCGGGAACGTTGGCGGGCTCGCCTATACAGTTCCCCGATGCTTCCATCTTCGTCCGGACGCGCTGACTGGGAGGGTTTAATCGTGAGTCAGGCGCGTCGGAAACAGTTACGGACAGTGCCGGGAGTCACGTCGCTCCATGGGAGGCTCAACATCTCCATCTCAGCCAATCAACATCTCGATCGGCACTCCGAGACCACGCATTTTGGCGGCAATTCTAGGCGCACCGAGTTAGATATATCAGATGTTAACTTCGTTACAAGGAATATGTTTCGCGTGTATTTTTGTAACTGATCTTTCTTTGTTTGATATATGGCATAATTCGCTCTATCCGGTTTCGCTATAGGCAACGTTCAACACATGAACTTTTTCTAGTGAGGGGAGCTTAGCTGTACTACTAGAGGACCTCTCGGACATCAGATTGGATATCATAGGGTAAATCGAGAGTTAGAACAGAAGAGGGCTTCATCGAGCGGACCAGCGGACAAATTTTGCGCTAGATAGGACTACACGAGAAGGAAGAACACGGTGTGGGATTCCTAATCCATAAAGAACTAGCGGGCTACGTAGAAGATTTCTTCAGAATTAACGAAAGACTCGCAGCCGTTATGATCAAAGTAAACAAGCGTTACAGGTTAAAGATAGTACTATAGGCCAATGCATGAACAGAGCTGTAGACACTTTCTACTAGGACTTGGAATCAGCAATGAAGAAAAGAACAACACCGGTCACGATTTTGACGGGCGAATTTTACGCAAAAGTCGGTAAAACGCAAATGGGAGAAATGTCCGTGAGAAACTTTCGAATAGACGATTGCACCAATCGAGGAGAGGCACTGGTGGAATTTGCAGAGAGAAATAACTTGCGGTTGATGAACTCAATCTTTTACAAACGAAAGAATAGGAAATGGACACGGAAAAGTCCTGTAGGTGCAACAAAAAACTAAATTGATTTTAAGTGACAGCCCTGGCATTGTACAGAACATTGAGGTTCTAAGTAAGGTTTGGAGCAGTGATGGTAGGATGGTTAGATGCGAGCTATGCCCGACTCTCTAAAGAGAAAGAAGGAAACTCGTGAAAAGTAACAAACTCAGTATGGAGTTCGGCAGAGCCAGGACAGACGAGCTTAAAGTATCTCTCCAAAACAAATTCTTCCTTCTCAACAAGGAGAACGAGGATAATGTAGACAGGCTAAACGACTATACAACAACGGTAAGCTGTGGGAGAAGCAAAATGACGAAAAGAAACTAGAAGACTGACTAAGAAAGCGAAGGAACCAATTTTTCAAACTTAAGAACATGAAGGTATCAAGTGCGGTGGATCAAACTTAGTCACCAGATATTTCTAAATTAACTGACAAAAGCAAAACAAATGATATTCGTGCAGTTAACACGGCAGGGATCGAGGAAACGCTGCAAATCGGCCGAAGTTTGAAAGCAACTTAAAGGAAGCTCGCCATCGGAAAAGACAGAATAGAATGCACGCGCTCAGAGACCAAAAGCGTAACATTGTGTACAACATATACAGTGCAATAAATGTAGCAGAACGATTCTACACCAGAGTGTATGCTAGCGAGGCTAGATCAGATGGAACCACTCATAGTACAAGCTGCGATATCCCACTAGTGAGTAAAGAGGAAGTAGAAAAGGCTCTCAAGGACATCAACAGAGGAAACACTGGTGAAGGCGGCGTAACCGGGGATATTTTGAAGGGGGTAAGTTATGTAGAACTGGAAAAGCTTGCTACACTATTTTTGGAATGCCTTCGGGATTGAAAAAGTACGCGTAGCTTCAAAATGGGTAACATTCTTCGTATTCATAAAAACGAAATACCAAGGACCTTAAGAATTACAGACCCATCAGCCTACTCTCAGTTGTTTAAAAGCTATTTAAAAATGTTATAGTCAACTGCACTAGAGACAACCTGAATTTCCAGCAACCCAGAAAGCAGGCTTGGTTTAGAAAGGGGAACTCAACTATAGATCACATCTATGTGTTCAGTCAAGGGATAGAAAAAACTGCAGAATACATTAAACCCCTTTACATGACATAGTATTGCTGAGTGGGACTACAGAATGCTTGCAACAACTGCTTGAGGAACCACAATCACAATGCATGGCCATGGGGCTAAAATAAATGTCAATTAATGTAGAGTAATGAGGAATACGCGCGCCGAAAGCGCTATCTTCAACGTACGAAACGAACAGCTAGAAGATGTAAAAGAATATAGCAAACTCGGACATATGGTTCATGCTGACCCCAACCACGAGGGAGAAATCCGACGCAGAATAGCAAGGGGCTTGGGAGCACTCGCCAAGCACTCCCAAATAATAAAAAGTAAGTGACCTCTATCACTCAAAAGATAAATATACAACCACTGCATACTGCCAGGGATGACAAACGAAGATGAAACTTGGCGTCTTACTAGATAACTGGAAAGCAATCTTAGATCGTCTCAAATTGCCATGGAAAGGATAATAACCGGAGTAACACTTTGGGTCAGGAAACTAGCTTCGTGGATCAGGGAAAAATCTCGACTAGATGATGAGAATAATCATCATCATCATCAACAACAACAACTTGTCAACGCCCTCTGCAGGGCAAAGGCCTCTCCCATAGACCTTCAATTATCCCGGTTCTGTAGTTACTGTGACCAATTTATCCCCGCTAACTTCATTATCTCATCGTCCCACCTAGCTTTGTGCCACCCCATGTCATGCTTGCCTTTTCTAGGGATCCGCTCTATTACCTTGAATGCACAACGGCTATCTTGCCTTCCATTACATGCCCTGCCCACACCTATTTCTCCTTCTTAATTTATACTAACCCGTCTTTAACATGCGTTTGTTCCATGACCCTCTACGCTCTCTTGTTGTTTCTTAACGTTACACCTATCATCTTCCATTCCATTGCTCGCTGATTCGTCCTCAATTTAAGTTGAACCCTTTTAGTGAGCCTCCAAGTTTCAGCCCCGTAGGTGAGTACCGGTAATAAGCAGCTTTCCTCTTAGGGGATGATATCATAGATGATATCATAGTTCAAGTAGAGAAAAGGAAATGGTCTTGGGCTGGCCATGCAGTGAGACGAACTGACAACCGTTGCACAATTAGGGCAACAGAGTTAATACCAAAAGATTGGACTAGAAGGGGAAGGCTAATAACAAAATACGGAAATTCGGTGGACAACACTGGACTTGAGGGGCGCAGGACTGGAGCTGTTGGAAGTGAACGGGAGAGGCCTTCGCCCTGCAGTGGGCCTTAGTGGGCTGTTGTCGTTGTTGTTGACGACGACGACGACGACGACATTAATGATGATGATGATGATGGTGATGATGATGATGATGATGACGATGATGATGATGGTGGGTGTGTAAAATGCCGCTACCATTTCCCTAGTTGTCGTAAAGCTTGGCTCCTCTGCAAGCTCTGCAAGCCCTGGGGAGCGTGCAAGCTCCAACTTGCCTGCTCCTTCTGGCTTCCCCTAGGCTTGCTTGCCCGGCAGGCTTAGCCCGGGCAGTAAAGCGGCAGTGCCGATATAGCTCGCGGCATCACCACCATTTTATTTTTCTAGTTCTTTAAAAGATTGCGCTGGGTAACCTTGGTCTGGCCATTAAGTGCAGACGGCGGCAGCAGCGGACCGCAGCGAACACCCCTGGGCCAATACCTGTCAGCCCCGTTACTCGGTTTGGGTTCTTTGGTGCGCGTTACGACGTGTACGAGGCGTAATCGTTATCAAACAACAATTCAGTGATTGGGAACGGATGAATTTCTTCGTTAAACAGACAAATTTGCTGCAGTTGTCTTCACTAGAGTTGCCTTGCACTTTAGAGGAAACGTAGGAATCGGGCCAGGCCATGTGGCATGCTTCATTGCACAGGGTGAACCCACTCGCAGGTTCACTGACCATTTGAAGTGAAACTTCTAGTTTAAACTAATACTCTAGGTGACAAGGACTTTTCAACAACAGCCGATCAAAAAAGACGAGGGACGCAGTCGGCGATGATCGCGCTTTAAAAAGCCAGCGAGTCCGGCGGACCGCTGGCTCGCCTGCTGCGGTGCGCCGCTCTTTTGCGTACCTGCGCACTCTGCGTGCACTCTCATAAACCGTGCTCGTTTGCGACGCCTTTACGAATACACGGTGCAGCGTTAGCTTGCCGTTTTGTTCCGTGTCTCAGTGACAAAATACCGCGAGCGTTAGAAGCGTGAAATCTGTTTTGCGATTCCGAAATTAGAGGCGGTAAAACAAGGTGGTCGCGCGAACTGAGAGGCCGCTCGCTTTCCTTGCTTGGTCTCACTTTACTTAATTACGCTCTTGCATTATATATTCTCAGTTCGCACTTAATAGGCTATAATGATTGTCAGCAACGCTTTGAATTGTAAGGCCGAGTTGCATGCGGCCGACACTGCGGAGGGCTGGACGGCAAATCGGTGGGAGGGGGAGGAGGCTTTGAACGCAAAAAAAAAAAAAGAAATAGCTAGTTGCCAATTATATTTGACAATAATCTGGTGAAGTGGGAAGATGGGGGACAATTCAACTGGAAGCGACCAATTCTCTGTTCTTGTCTCCCTGCCTAACTCCATTTGAGGACAAAACTGGCGTGTCGGCGTTCAGACTGTTAGCGACGACTCCTGCACTAGAAGATAACCAACAGAATCAGTGATGACCGTATGTAAATATTCGGGGCCGCGTGCCGTGTATGCGGCTGTTATGTTATGCAAATATAGAAGTACACATCTTTGCAGGCAGCGGGCGTGTGATGTGGTGCTTGTTTTGCGTCCTTTAATAGCGCTTAATTTGTTTATTTGACGCTATTGCCTCACGTACTTGCTAGTAGACATGTACCCTACCGTTCGTAAATCGTGCGGCGTAAAAACGTCTCAGCTTTCTCGTCTTCTTGATTTCCTAAAGCCATGCAACTTATCATCATCGTCGGCCATTCAGAATGCAGCCAGTTTCAACATTATACCCCTCAGTCGCTTCAATGGTGGACAATGGTGGACAAATGGTGGACAAATTTCCGTAGTAGCCGCAATCTTCGGTTTTTTTTTTAATCTGATTGACCAGATATAAAAAATCCCCCGTTAACGCGTCGTGATAATCCTCCATTAAAAAAAACCTTCATTTCGTAGCGGCTTTTTTGGTGACCGCCCCAAGTGCCCCAATCAGCAAAAAACAGAGCGTCGTCGTTGTTGTGGTTGTTCCTATAAGAAAACGGGCTTCGTTGTAAGAAGTAAATAATACGCACGTGGAACCCTACAGGATTCTAACCCAGGTGTGCACAGTAAAAGCCCTGTGCTGAAACGACTGCGTTATTTTTCTTTTTTTCCTTACGGAACTGTACTGTTTGCGCCCGTTGCCAGCGTAAACCAAAAGTTGTGGCTTTTCCGTATATGGTGCATATACACAAATGGCGTATTAACCATAAATTGGGAGCTTCAAGGGGCAATAATTCCGCTTAAAAAAAATCCCAGAACTGTGAATAAACAATCAAAATGTTGTTGCAGAATATTTTTTGTCGCGGGAGATCTGAAGGGGGTGGTACGCTTTGGGGTGAGCACGTCTGCTGGCTGACTAAATTTGTGCAGTTTGGTGAAGACACGAAAGCGAAGAAAGAGATGTAAGTACGTACAGTTAAGCAGAAAAGAGCCAGTCGAACTAATTCGCGCCAAAACGCTAAGAAACGCAAGCGAAGAAGGAGATTCAAACACAATGTAGAAGTAAACAAGCACGTAAAGCAAGTAAGCAGAATCAAGCCCCCCGAGGAGTTTTGGTAAGCGCGCGAGCATTGCCTATTTTATGAGACAAGTTTGCTGAAGTGGTTTTTATTCTTACAGATCTTTGGGAGCTACAGAGAACTTGCCTGTCCTCGAGAGGTAATGTTTGTGTTTATGCAATTGTCAGTGCTGTATAATCATACATGCGGGGAAAAAAACCTTAAATGTTTTCATCAACGTTTTCTTAGTCCTTAAAAATGTGCAAAAATGCCATTTATGCGATATGACAGCAGCAATAGTGCTTTATGGGAAACGTTCAAAGCGTCCAAGAACTGACAGGTTTGCCCATAGGAAGAGGAATAAACTTTTATAAAACAGCAAGGTGCTGGTGTAAGGGGCACCCACCCGGTGAGAGGAGTCCTCAGTCCAGGACCCCTTCGAGTCTACCGGCATTCTTCGCTCTCTCCACCAACGTTTGCTGGTCGCAGAGGTCAGAACTGGTCAGCATATCCACCCATCAATTGCTGAAAGGAGGGATTGGGCTTTGGTGTGAGTTTCGGCGTGTGGTTGCACTCCCAAACGATGTGATTTAGGGTCCTGTGTGCGGGCAGTATTTTCAGTTGGCAGTGTATTGTGTCGAGTACATGGCGTGAAGTATGCTGTTGTGAGGATAAGTGTTTGTTTGGAGTCTTCGTAGCGTGGTGGCGTCTTCTTTGGCTAGTTGGTGGTCCGACGCTGGATATTTACGACGAACATGTCTGTAGTGCGACAATATTTCTGCGTATGTGGGAAGAGGCATAGACGTTGGATATGAATCTCTCTGTTGGTATGGTTCCCGCTCGGAGACGGCCTGGTGTGAATGTTCTCGGGCTGCGGAGTGAGCCGCTTCGTTTCCTTCGAGGGCAGTACGTCCGGGTGACCATACGATTTCTATGTTTGATAATTGGGGGTGTCATTGCAGTATGTGCAGAGCGGGTTTTGAAATTCTTCCATTTAAGTAGTTGCGGCACGCCGTCTGTGAGTCGGTGATGATGGTGATGTACTCTTTTCCAGTGGTGGCTGCGAGGGCAATTGCGGATTCTTCTGCTATCTCTGTTGACTTTATTAGGCCGGTCGCTGCCGATAGTTCTTTTCCTGCTGCGTCGATTACGCTGATTGCGTGAGCTGGCTGGTCCTGGTAAGGCGATGCGTCTGTGTACCTGGTGGTCGGCACATGCATCCGATTAGGGCCTGCCGTCTTGCTTTGCTGTATTTGTTATAAACCTGAATTTTGTAGAATAGGGGGGGTCGCGTGGCACCTGAACGTGATGACAAGTGAGCAGAGGTGATGCGCATCCGCAGCGCATAACCTTTATTCTAGGGAATCCGGGACGTCTGCGAGTGTACTCGATGATTGTATTGGCGGTGATAAAAAATAGCACTGGCTTAGCTCAGCTATTCCAGGATATACGTGACGTAAGCTAAGGTTCAGCTGGCTATTCTTAGGTTTCCTGGTTGTCTAGGATTACCTGATTATCATGCTTGCTCTTACTAAAACGATTTCCAAACCAATCCAATCCAATCAAATCCAGTAAAGTCCAGTCCAGTCCAGTCACTGCTCCACGCGCATGGCTCCTCGCGCAGCCCGGCTCTCCAGGAGTCAGGCGAAACGGCTATCTAATGGCTCCGGCGCAGCGTCAGACTTGGCTACTGCGCAACGGAGGAGCACAGCTAGGCACGCGCCAGCGCCAGTGTGTTTGCCGCGGCTAGACCGGCGAACGTGCAGACTGAATTCTCTACACACCCGTACTCCAATTGGATTGGATTTCAATCTAACACAATAAAATTTAATACAATCCAATCCAATCCAAACCAAATCCGATCCGATCCAAGCCAAGCCAATCCAAGCCAATGCAATCCGATCCGATCTGATCCAATCCAAACCAATCCAATACTCCTCGCGCTTGCGCAGAACGGCCCTTCACGGCCCACGCGAAACTGATCAACCTCGGCCAGTGTAGCTTACGCTACAAAAACGAAAACGAAGAATAAGGCGCGAGCATGGTGTTGCAGAATAATGGGCGGTAGAAATATTCCCTGCCGTAAGTCAACCAAACGAAAGCGCAGAAAGAAATGCCAATACGATGCAATTGTAATTATGGCCAGCAGGCTTGTGCCTCAAAAGCACCTACGAGGACTTGAGTGTCCCGAGGAATTTTTTTAGTTTTGGTGCTTATTTCCTACTTTTTATTATTACAGCTTTTCTGGAGCCCCGCGTCCTGTACCCTGGATGTAAAGTATCATGTTTTATATCATTCTATAGTACGTTTATATGCTTGCATGCGAAAAAAAATGAAAATATTTTGGTGAATGCATTCGTAGTACGGAAATGTGGTCAGTATTTACGGAGGCTACTAGTCAAAAAAGTACTGGAAAACGTGGACGCTGGTTGGCAAGGCCTGAACTTATAATCATAATCTCTTATAATCATAAACATAGGCTTATCATAAGCATAATCATAAACTTATAATCATAATCATAAGTAGGTCATACTCTCTTTTCACATGCTTCTTATTGAATGAGGTATCGTATGTACTCGTAGCAGATACAAAGATGTGATAGTAGGCCGACGTAATGGAAACCCGCGGTGCCTGGCGACTCTCTGTTTATCGCACGTAGAAAGTACACGAAAATGCAAATTTTCCGCTTTTGGAATCAAATTGTAATGCGTAAGAAAAATCAATCAAACTGCACGAATAGCGAACAGGAAGAACTAATTTTGCCACCCTGTCAATACCATATAACGTTATGGCCATTCTTCGCAAAATATTGAGCACATTCTATGTGTACCGACACTGTTATTAAGGAGGCCTACACATAAACAGCACTTCTTGTCTGTCCAATAAAAAACAGAACCAGAGAGCTTTCACAACTCACTAACACAGCATCCAGGCACAGCCACCTGGTTTAATATACCCCAAACCACTGAACTTTTCAATCTCTAACCTCTGACATCTTAGATCTATGTATAGTTTACAGGAGCCACACTACCAGAAAACATTTCAACATTTCTCAATAATTCTTCAGAAGAACTACTGAATTAGTACCAAGTGAATCAGCACCACAGCCAGAATACACGGCTTACGTCCCCTGTTATCGCAGCCTACAGTGACCTGGGGTAACTGCGCTTTGCTTCTCGGCACGTGCGAGCCGATCCGAGGTGACGAGCATTCCAACTGGCCTGCTTCGGTGCTCCCAGCGCCGAATTTGGATACGGCGAGCCTAGCAATCTGGCAACCTGGAACGTCATAGAGAACGCTCCGCATAGAAGCAGCAGGATTCAAAAGTCCCTCAGCGCCCGTCCACTTCAGGCATGGCACTGCAGACAGAATGCACGACTTACATCCCCTGTTATGGCAGAAAGTAGCTATAGCTACTTAAGAAGTGCTGCAGCAGTAACGTGTCTTGGTTGCTGTATGATTTCGATTTCGTGCCCATCAGAGTGGTTTTTTACGCTGAAGCGAACAGTGTCATTCTCGCGTGACAAGTGCTTGCTTGCTTAGCCGTCTACTTATGCTTTCGGGTGATGTCCAGGCAAACCTGGGGCCGATGAGCAAAACCGAGGCTGAGGCTTTTTTTACACCTCTGAAAACAATCCCCAAACTTGAGGAGACAAACGAGACGTGCGATGGATGAACTTAAATGCCTCAGCTGAACTTAAATGCATCAGGCAGCTTACTTTAATGAAATCTTGGCGCTGACACCAGAGCAATTCTTGAACTTTCCGAGCAAGTCACGACTATCGCGTCCCGTTGCAATGACGCCGAAAATGGACAACGAAGGTCAAACTTGCTGTTTTGGGGTTCGATGATGATCCTGAGGAAGATTGGACCAAATCAGAAGAAAAAATAATCAATTCGAGCTCCAAGAAAGTAGAGTTATCCAAAACCAGCACGCACTTTGAAGGCGTGCATAGATTAGGCCAATACACAGAAGGGAAAAAACAGGCACATTAGAGCAAAATTTGTCTTCTTCAAAGACAAACAGGAAGTGCTGTCATCAGCGCGAAAACTTAAAGGAACCGGATTTTCTATCAATGAAGATTTCTCTATTGTTACCAGGCAAATAAGGACAACGTTGTAGGACTTTGCTAAGGCCCGGGACCGCAAATTCTACTCAGCTGCGGATACTTTACGCATGGATAAAAAATCCTTTGTGTTTGGTAGTATTACAAACCACGTGGTGCTATTGACAAGATAGTTCTTACACCCCCGCCTCTTAAAAAGCGTGTTATCAAAAGTCGCAGCAACACGCGTGCTGAAGGGCGTCCCCAAGATAACCCCATCTCTAACAAAACTTCATTGTCATTTCCACTTACATACGAGCCTATTGCGTAAACAAGATGAAATAGCTTCCCCACATGACGACAACGAATCTCATGTCCTCGCCCTTACTGATACGTGGCTGCACACTGGTATACACGATAACGATTTTTTTTTCAAATTTTGACGCCTTTAGTATCTACCGTACAGATCGCGCTGACAGAAGCGGTCGGGGTGTTCTTTTGGGCATTAGAAAAACAATTTGTTCTTACGTTGTCGACACAGAATTGGCACTTAAGATAATATGGGTAGTTTGCAAAACAAGCCCTACTAACGTTGTTCTCAAGGGAAACTGTTACCGCCCTCCAGATGCCAATAGTTGTTTCCCATCTGAATAGCGGAAAAGTATTACTAATGCCATCAATTTGGGCCACACTAAGATGTCTTTCTTTTTGGAGACTTTAACTTTTTGCAGATTGATTAGAACCTTATATTCTCCCCTTGTAACACATCAGACGATTTTATCAGCCTAACCCTTGTCTCAAATCTTCCACAGGTCGTCAATAAACCCACCCGTGAAAACAACATCTTAGATGTATTACTCCTCAGCCCCTGATACTGTCGTGGACATCCTTTACCAAGAATGTCTTAGCAACCATAGACTTCGTGAGTTAACCATTGTTCTTCAAGGCGGTAGGACAGCGCTTGGCCAGTAGACGAAACGTAGACGCCCGATGCACTACTGTGAGGTGTAGATGAACCGTCCGTAAAAAAAATCCCCCCACCTCCCCGAAGGGGATCGTGCGGAATTGCGAATGCATTGGGTGCACCGAATTCTTCTTTGCTGTATCGTTGCCGCGAGGGATTCGACTTCACCGACTTCCATCGCTATCACGGCGCCAGTCGGCAAGCAGTCACGGAGAGAGGCGCGCGCTCCCTGCATTTATATGCGCAGCGAGCGGAGAGGGGTACGCGGAGAGGAGAGAGAGACCCGCGCCAGCCCGCGCGCGACCTCTCTCTCCGCCCCGAGCTCCGCGATGCGAGCGCCCTCACATGCCGAGCGCGCTCCTCCTCTCCACTCACTCTCCGCTACTCCGCCCGAGCTCCGCGATGCGACCGCCCTCACACGCCGAGCGCGCTCCTCCTCTCCCCTTGCCCTCCGCTACTCCGCACCTGCTCCGGTTGCTAGGCGCGCGCCACAGCTGTTGCTAGGCGCACGCCGCTCAACGACGCAAGACAACCCGCGGCTAAGAAATGCATTCGCATTTAAAATGTTGGCCATATGTGAATAACAGCCACTGATGTGGGCGAGCACGAGTTGAAGGAAGCAGAATTGAGGGAGTGTTCGCTTTGAGGTGACACGTATGTTGAGTTTTATGCACACCGGTGACAGAGTCCAGGGGGGGAAATCAGACGGCATGGTTGGTCGCGCTTGGGAAGGCACAGATATGTTAATAGAGTTTATCATCTGTGCAAAGCTGGAGCTTTCGTTGCGCTGTACAACACGGGTCAAAAGATTGGTTGATGTGCGCAATCGATGCCGCAGGTATATTTGGAATGTCTCCTGCAGCCGAAGAACATCTAAGGGCAGGCAGCCAGCCTCCGCAACGGTACCAGCGCAGGAGGAGCCCCTAGGAAGGCCAAGGCAGGTGCGCATACAATTATTTCTTGCCCCATCAAGCTGCTTTTTGCTTGTGGTCGACAGCCGCTGCAAAACAGGCAGGCTATAACGCAGCAAGCCATCAACATAAGCCTTGGAGAGAAGCACCATCGATCGACAGTCACTGCCCCATTGACTTCCACGTCGGCCGAGCTTCATGCAATTAAGCAATCCCTCCGCTACATTCTTCGTCAACCATCAGCAAAATGCGCTATATTCACGGACTCTAAGACAGCGCGGCAAACCCTACGGCATGCCAGTTGCTTCAGCCTCCACGACCACGTATCCTGCGACATCACAACCTTCACCATCTAGCCTACGTCGCTGGGCATCGTGTGACCTTGCAATGGATACCCGCAGATTGTGGCGTTCTCGGCAACGAGAAAGCAGATGAGGCGGCTCGCAGAGGGCTACAACTGCGCAATGTAAGGAAAATTTTCTTTACAAAGCACGAGGCTGCAGCGCTAGCGAAGCAGCTTGCCTTAGAGGAACGAAACCGTCTCTGGTCTTTTCCCGAAACTCACCACCCTTTTCTCTATGACACAGACTCTGACCAGAGAATGAGGCTCCCAGAGCGAATCCCACGTCGACTTGAGACGCTCTACCATCGGCTGCGCCTCAACGCAGCACTTACGAACTCCTAGCGACACCGCCTCGGTCAAACCACAAATCCTTACTGTGATAACTGTGGTTTGCCAGAAACTGCTGTACACGTTTTATTAGAGTGTCCGGCGTACTACCAGGAAAGGAACGACCTCGCCAAGAAGGTCGAGTGCCTCAACAATGGACTTTTATCATTGAAATCTCTTCTTGGACCATGGTCATCTCCATCATCCCAGCGAAAAGTGTTAGATGCACTGTTTGATTATTTACACGACGTCGGCGTCGCAGAGACACTGTAGAACTCCACATCGTCATCCTGTGAGAACACCTGGACTTTTACATGACCCACGGAACACTCCATGTTGCCTTCTTCTTTACCTCTTCTTTTTCCCCTCTCTTTTGCCCTACTTCCTTTAGGACCTTTACTTCCTCCACCCCATCCCCGCAGAGTAGCATGTAGGCGAATACATGCCTGCAGACCTGTCTGTTTCTTCTAAAGAAGAGCTCTCTCTCTCTCTCTCTCTCTCTCTCTCTCTCTCTCTCTCTCTCTCTCTCTCTCTCTCTCTCTCTCCATTGATCTTCCTGTAACTTCTTCCCGCAAAACTATGAAAAAAAAATCGTGACTATAATAAAGCCAACTATGCCGAAATCAACAATGAATTTGAAATAATCTTTAGCCAGGTACTCTTGTCCTCGTTTAGTAATCGTTCGGTTCACGACAACTGGGCAAATTTCTGTGACAAAATGACAGTCTTGATTAAATACATACATTCCATTGATTTCGATAACCAATGACAAATCAAATGTCTGGTTCTCTAAGTGACTTAGCTAGTTAATAAATAAATAAAAAACGTCTGTACCGAAAAGCTAAACGCCAGCGCACAGCCAGTGCATGGGAGACGTATAAGGAGTGTTTAGTCGCATACTACGCTGCAATACGTTCCGCTAATCATAAATATTTTCAACAGAGATGGGTTTCCTTCTAAAAAGTAATAAAAAAAATTCCGACATGAAATATCTCGCAATCGTGATGCTAACCTCATTACTTTACATGATGAAAATCACGAGCTTCCTTCTAACAGTCAGTTTTGTTCTGGTTTGAATACATTTTGCTGTTTACTGCGGGAAGGCCAATCCACATTACCTAACGTTCCGGATTATAATTACCAGTACATGCAACCTATTGAATTTACGGCCGAAGGTATAGAATGCCTGACAACCAAGCTGAAGGTGTCCAGCTCCGCTGGCGCTAATAATATTAACTCAAAAGTACTAAAAAAACACCATTTCCACTACAATTAAAATTCTGTGCTATATTTTTCAACAATGTTTAGAGTCTTGGAAGATACCTGACAACTGAAAAATTGCCAAAGTTACCCCATTGTTTAAATCAGGATACAAACATCTACCCCAAAATTGCGGTCTAATCTCACTTCCATCGATTTGCTGCAAAATGTTAGAACACA
This sequence comes from Haemaphysalis longicornis, assembly GCF_048455015.1. Taxonomy (NCBI): domain Eukaryota; kingdom Metazoa; phylum Arthropoda; class Arachnida; order Ixodida; family Ixodidae; genus Haemaphysalis; species Haemaphysalis longicornis. The sequence goes on from NW_027526384.1 coordinate 1,832,054, forward strand.
TTATCGCTTCCCACATTTAAACCACCTTGAGTCTAACCAGTTTTTTTTCCGCAGCCACCATGGGTTTAGAAAAGGTTGGTCATGTGAGACATAACTGCTAGAATTCACGAATGACCTTCGCTCGAACCTGAATAATATCCTCCAAACAGACTGCATTTTTCCAGACTTTTTGGAAGCGTTTGACCGTGTGCGCCACTGCCGCCTAATCTCAAAACTGTCTGTTCTTCAATTAGACTTACTAAACTTATCCTGGTTTCGGAATTTTCTTTCTCTCCGGTAATAGGTCACTGTCATAGATTCGTCTCCAATGTGCGATATAATTTCCGGGGTGCCCCACGGCAGCGTTCTCGGCCCACTGCTGTTTGTTTTCTTTATTAACGACTTTACGCAATTCGTTGCATCATTCATACGAATATTAGCTGTTGACTGCATAATCTACTATCCTATCAAAAACGTTAACGATCATTACGCACTGCACAAAAATCTTCACGTAATTATCTAATAGTGTGAAACGTGGCAAATGGTACTAAACGCATCGACATGTAAACCCATTTCATTTAGTCGTAAGCATGACCCCCTCATTTTTTCATACCGTATAAATAACGAACTGCTCTCGCATGTTTTCGCATACAGATATTTGGGCGTACACTTCACACAAAATCTTTCATGGTCCTCTCAAATCCCGAATATCTGGGCAGATGCCTCGACATAACTGCGATACCTACGCCGTAACCTACATTGCTCCCCCGCTAATATCCGCAAACTAGCTTACTAAACATTTGTTCGCCCTCAACTCAACTCAAAGTTGCCTCACCAATCTGGTCCCCCCACCAAAACAACTTCACCAACATGATCGAGGCAGTTCAAAATAGGCAAGCCCAATTCATTTGTCGTAACTCTGATTTCTGCTGCAGCGTAACACAAGAGAGTTTTAGTACAGCGTTTGTTGCCTTTGCGTACGCTAAACGCTAAATTTTTGCGTCCCGCTACGGAAACACCGCGAGCGGAGTTTTAGTGGAGCGTCTCATCAGTTTTGCGTAGCGGCACGCTAATGCATACGGCGCCATATGTCTAATGTTTTGAGAAATGGATCGCAGGCTGATCTGCGAGCGGAGTGCCGGTGTGCTTGCAGATTTTACGACTATCCAAACAATTGTAAACAAGCGTTTTCCCGTTAGTATTGAATGCAACACGGCCACAGCACGGCATGAATATTCTCTTACCTGAGTAAGTTCCATAAAGACACCGTTGAAGTCCCGCGGAACTGCTTTCGTGCAATCGCACAGAACGCCCTGAACCGAATGCCCGGGTTTGACGCATACATTTTATTCAACTTCAAAACAATCCAGAGAGACCTTTCGAACCAACACAACGTCACGACATGCGTTGCAAGTCTCAACTGCAATCGACCGGCGATTGGTTGCCTCCTCCTGCCCGTCGTAAATCCGGCACTCACCTCGCAAGCGGTTTGCGGGGTGGAACAGCAAGTCACTTCATTCTGGCGCTCAAGCCGAGAGGGCTTTTAGCCACGCACACTGTACATACCCGATGCGAGGTAGGTTGAGTCGTACGTCACTCGAGAACGATAATCCAGCGCATGGGAAGCACTGTACACCTGCAGAAACACAACGCCGCATTTCATCGCGAACACACACACACACACACACACACACACACACACACACACACACACACACACACACACACACACACACACACACACACACACACACACACACACACACACACACACACACACACACACACACACACACACACACACACACACACACACACACACACACACACACACACACACACACACACACACACACACACACACACACACACACACACACACACACACACACACACACACACACACACACACACACACACACACACACACACACACACACACACACACACACACACACACACACACACACACACACACACACACACACACACACACACACACACACACACACACACACACACACACACACACACACACACACACACACACACACACACACACACACACACACACACACACACACACACACACACACACACACACACACACACACACACACACACACACACACACACACACACACACACACACACACACACACACACACACACACACACACACACACACACACACACACACACACACACACACACACACACACACACACACACACACACACACACACACACACACACACACACACACACACACACACACACACACACACACACACACACACACACACACACACACACACACACACACACACACACACACACACACACACACACACACACACACACACACACACACACACACACACACACACACACACACACACACACACACACACACACACACACACACACACACACACACACACACACACACACACACACACACACACACACACACACACACACACACACACACACACACACACACACACACACACACACACACACACACACACACACACACACACACACACACACACACACACACACACACACACACACACACACACACACACACACACACACACACACACACACACACACACACACACACACACACACACACACACACACACACACACACACACACACACACACACACACACACACACACACACACACACACACACACACACACACACACACACACACACACACACACACACACACACACACACACACACACACACACACACACACACACACACACACACACACACACACACACACACACACACACACACACACACACACACACACACACACACACACACACACACACACACACACACACACACACACACACACACACACACACACACACACACACACACACACACACACACACACACACACACACACACACACACACACACACACACACACACACACACACACACACACACACACACACACACACACACACACACACACACACACACACACACACACACACACACACACACACACACACACACACACACACACACACACACACACACACACACACACACACACACACACACACACACACACACACACACACACACACACACACACACACACCGCTTCGGTCACTGGCCTGGCTAGAAAGCTTCGTTCGGGCAGTCAGCGATGTCACGACAATACGGAGCTGTGCGAGGGGCGATGTGCTAAGCACTCGACGTATTTAAAAACACAGGGGCAAAGAACTTGGTTCATCGGGAGCAAATTACTGTCGACATAAAAGCGGAATCGTGGATGCTTGACGGGCTACTTTCCGCCATGTTGGAAACGCAAGCGGCCTCACGTACGGACGCTATTTCGCTGAAATAGCGTCCGTCCGCTAAACGCAGAAGCGGCTTAACGTACGGTGCATGGGCAGTGAGAACGACGTAAAGAAATAGCGTTCGCTAACTGTTTGCGTATGGTTGCATACGTTATTCTAAAACTCTCTACAATTAAAATGGTTTATTCACTTCAATTATTATCCTCTCACCGCAATATTTCTTATTTATGCCTCTTTCATAAATACGTAAGTAGCACTAAGATGACCAGACTTCCAATTGAACGACCCACCTACTTATCAACTAGACTACACAACCGGAGAAGTTTCTCCCGTATGCACGGTAAAAAAAACTCCTTTAACGCACCCGCATTACCTCGAGCCATCACGTACTTTTAAGAGTACTAGTACTCTTATCCCAAAATAACTACTACTCCTAATTAAAATGGTATAGTAAGAGGTGCGCATACGCATGAACCCTTCTGCTCACACTAGAACGTGCTCGAAAGCCGTTCGAGCACGTTCACTGTTATGATACCCTATCTGCGGTGGTACACCATTACACCTGCCGATGTTCCTTTTCTTTGTATTTTCTTTTTGCAAATGCCACCGAAACTAGCTCAAGCTTAAACAGCTCTGCTGGTAATATATTATGCCAATTCATAATGTTTTAAACATCGTGAGGGACAAAACATCCCCCCGCTTTTAGATAATGTTCAGTCCACCCCTGTAAACGGCTATGAAATACCTCCAAAGTTGGAGGGAGGCCTTCTACACCCCTTTTCGTAGTTGGCGACCTGCCACACCCTTCCTCTTAGTTTCCAACACACTAATTTGTAGATTTACACCATTGTGGGAAAAAGGGTGTAGAAATAGGAAACACCCTTCACTTTCATAAATGCGAGGAGTACTTCGAGAGTTGAACAGCTTCTCTATTTACACCGGCGTGGTTTGATTGCGCACGCAACCGGCGTGATGTGAGATGCCCTGTTCCCTCCAGGAGGAAAGCAGGACAAAACTGCTCGCGGGAGAGAGTAAAGAGAGAGAGATAGAGACAGTTAAAAAGAAAGAAATGCAGAAAGGATCACGTCGTACGAGCGTTGGGGATGCCGCCGTCCACCGAAAACTGTCGCCCGAGAGCAGTCGCCAGGCGGGGCACCCCACATACGAAGAAACGAGACAATAAGGAGGGGTCGCGGAGAACATGGTGGTCGTCGGCCGGGGAACCCTTCGTTACCTCCGGGTTTTAGTCAAAATTTGGCAGTGTAACAAGTTACAAGGAACTTTTTTTTACAAAAACGTCTATCGTATGCCCCGGGGAACTGTCTGCAGCAACATGTGAAGTAACGGAAGCTGTGATACAAGTAAGAAAAGGGGCCCGAATTATAAGCATTTTGACGTGGCGACTTCTCGAGCGACGACATACCGCGGTTTCTTGGATTATTTGCACTTCATGAAAGCGAATACGGTGAACTTCGCTGACAGCGTGTTTGGAATACGCGCGATGTGCTTCGATAATAGGCTGCAATAGGAAGGACCCCTGCTCTATTTCGGCTTGTACCGTGCGTGCGTACTCTTTGAGGCTGTGCTGCGCAGCAGTGACGTGCGGTTTTTCACGACAGGATACCTTTCCAGTCTAGCTGCGCCGTGTTGCAACGAATCAAGGTTCGCGAAGGCAATGAATCAAGCTAAGGATTCACTTTCCATTTAGTTTCTCATTCTCATGTTCTGGATCTTTAAAAAAACAGGTTGAAGATATGTGCGTTCACCCGTATTTAGTCCCAAAGAAGATAACGATCTAGTTTTTGAATCCCTTCACATTGAACATTTTTTTTATCTAGGAGAAGACATTTGCTTTCACGAGCCGCTTGAGCTTTATTGACGAAGTGCCATGATACACAAATGCAGTCAGCAGTACGTAATCTGCTGAATATATTTCCAAGTTGCTTCTGGCTAAAATTTGTCGCGCTGCTTACGTTTTTGTAAAAGAAAGGGGTCGTCGCTCCTCTTAGCAGCTATGTTGCTTTGTAATGATATGGCTATTAAAGGGGGGAAAATCTAGTGCAAGCATCGGCCATGCTATCCGCTGGAGACGTCGTGGTCTCCGGCTTGTTCGAGCATGACGTTTCAGCTCGTGAAGGTTAATGTAGTACTTCGGATCCGGTGGAGGCCCGAAGAAACAGTTTCTGCACTTTACAGTGAGCTCAGCCATGCTGCTTCAAAGGAAAAATATGATTCTGAGAAAGTGTAAAGTAACCCTCCTTGGGAAGGTACAACAGGACTCTGGTCAAGCGTTCCATAACTCTATGACCGGTGGAATTCCCGAACTCGTGTTGGGAGTTTTTCGAGGGTGTTTTAGAGGGCGCCTGGCAACTCCTCTGGGAATACCTTGACCCCCTCCGCATGACAGTCCAGGGACTCAGGGTTGAAGAATACGGCTATGCTGGGGTAAGAGAAGTTCCCTGATGCTTGAAAAAGAGATTGTACGTGGGACAAGTACTTCAACTTATTTGAAGGGTTACCCGGACTGGTTCCCTTTGAGTGTTCTTGGTGAGTGTTGAAACGGTTTTGTGTGTTTTTATATTTAATAAAATTGAATGGCTTATTAAATATAATAACCAGCGCAAATAAAATGTTTTTGCAAATCCGCATGCTGACTTGTATAAGCTCTAATTAAGTGCATAATTCCAAAATTAGCGTTAAAATATCTGATTTTTGCGACAAGCCCATGGACTATATCAGAAGACTTGGCTCGGCTGGCTATAAACCCAAGAAGAGCAGATGTATTTCTAAGTGAGTATGTACCCGTGCATCCCGTTTTCCTGCTTAATTCGTGTGTGGTCCAAGTGTGACTTGTGCGTGTTGAATGTGTCATGTTGCGCGCTCAGCCGATCCACATTGTCACGCGTAGCTGCGCTGCTCACACCATTTTTTAAAGTGTTAAGCTAACCTTACACCCTTTTTTTAGTGTGTTCAGAAAAACACGCTTTTTTAGCCAAAACAATTCTTAAAAGTGCGCCGTTAGAAAAGACCTTTACACCCTTTCCGGCCAAAAAGGGTGTAAAAAAATTCACGCGTCTCCACGAATTGAATCATGACGAGTGGGCGAAGCACTGGGATCACCCGTGGCATTGCCCACTCGCGCATATAAATGAGTGACAACGCTTGTGTCCAGTATATGCAATTCCAATCCAATCCAATACAATACAATACAATTCGATTTAATCCAATCCAATCCATTTCAATCCAGTCCAATGCAATTCAATGCCGCTCGCACATGCGCAACACTGTGTACACGGACGCCAAGCCCTGGACAAAGCGAGGTCCTAAGGTGCTTCACCCCTAAAAGGCTAGCGCTTGGTTTGGGTGCGTCCCAGTAAATCAGGGACACCCACATCAGGTGTACGCATTACAAGACACGAGCAATGGGAGGCCGCGCTGCTTAGCTCCCAACCCGCTGTCCAAATAGCAGTCGTCCAGCTGGCGGAACACGCGGCCAGGGCCCACGTGTCCCTGCCCGCCGTCTGAAGAGACGAGGGCTCTGCCCCTCCCAAGCTGTGACTCCGTCTGAACAAAGACGACAATAAAGTTTTTACAGCGAAGCTGTTTTGTGTGTCTGTCACCCGTTTCCTTAAATTAGGGTGCACTGCCAGAAGATATGGGGAGTCGACTCATGAGAGTCAACAAACCCCACCGAATCTACAGGGCACAGGTGACAAAGGGGGTGGCCGTCTGATGTGCGGCTTTCGCCGATCACAGCGGCAAGAATGAGTAAGAGCCTTGAACGAAAAACACAGCACAAAGACCTATATTTAGACAGGCAAGTTACAAACACAAGCACAAGGTAACGGATCGATAATTACAGACAACTTAGATGGAATTCAAATACAAGAAACAGTCTAATTAGACAAAGTGATACAAACAGGAGCGCTAACAAATGAAGATTACGGATCGGAGCAGTTAACTAAAAGAAAAAAACGAACAGTTCGATGCTTATGAGAGACAGAGTCCCAGCATATTCACCGACCGGGCCGGACGATGCACCGCTGTCGGAGGCGAGTCGGCTACCTGGGAAGCGTGGCTTCGCTGTAGGCCAGGCCGTCCGAGACGATCACGGTCATTCGAGGCCAGGGAGCACGTTGGAGTCCTCCAGGGCGCGGATCGCCGATGGTGTGATGTACAAACTGGCAGGTGCCGTTGTCAATCACGACGTCCAAACGTAGCTGGTTTGTTTAGGCGCGGCTTCTCTTTTATAAACGCGCCGGCGGGGAGAGGGAGAGCACAAAACACAACGCGCCCGCCGCCGTCAGCGAATAACTTCACTCTTCTCCCTTCTAGAACCTCCGACGCTCTTTAGCACTGGCAAGGCCACGCGCACCTCCTCGAAAGTACTGGAAGCCTCGACGAAACCGGAGCGGCGGAGGTTTTATTTTTGTTGTTTTCTGGCCGGCCAGCCGGCGTGAGATCGCGTTACCGCTTCTTCGTTTCGAGAAACGTCCAGCCTTGTCTCGGGCGAATAGAACCGAACTGAATGAATCGAATGACTGCAAGAAGAATTAGGCGCTGTACAATAAAAATGAAAAATTTATAAGGTACTTTTAGACGTCGTACGCTCGAGTTTGTGACAGTGTCGTTATTTTTTGTGTCCGCAGTTAAAAATAGTAACAAAATGCCGAACGCACGTCAGCGCGCCCCTCGAGGGGACCGCCAGGCAGTTCTAAAAAATGCCGAGCGATCACGTGTGTCTGCCTCGCGGCGACCACCTAGCGTCCCCGCCGCACTTTTGTGGAGCTAAGCATACACACCTAGAGGGATTGTCCAAGATTGCGGCGACCGGTGGGCAGTTAAGATAACCAAGAAAATGCCTAGTGCTCGTGTGTGCGTGCCTCGCGGCGACAATCCCACGCCTCCCCGGCGCACGTTTGTCGAGCCAAGCCTACCAATTTAGGGATACTGGCAAAGATCGGCCAAAAAACAAATTAGAGATCACTGTAATCGGGGCAGCACTTGCTCGGAACGAGGAGGACACGTCACAGCGTACCTATTTCCAAAGGGATGTCCAATGATTATCACTTCCAAAAAAATAAAGGAAGTTCACACTTATGGCAAAATTGAGAGAGTAAAGGTCGCTGCGGCAGCGAAGAATAAGCAAATCGGCTGCAGTCGTGGTCTTAAACCGTCTTGATAGTCGTGAAGGTTGCCTACAACTGCTCAAACTTCAAGTTTACGCGTTAGTGTGAACCGTGTGAACTACATCGGCATTTTTTTCATCACCATCGTCATCCATCTGCGCCGCTCTAGAGTAAAGTAGCGGGTACTTTGGCTGCCCCACCAAAACAATAAGGGTTTTTTTTTTCTCGGTTCGAAAAACCTTGACGGCAACAGGGAATCGTGCTTGTACAAACGCTTGGGGAGCAACCGGAACAGGAAGTGGTATTTTGTCACGGTCAATGCGTTGTTTTTGTTGTGTGGTATGATAGATCCGATGAAAATGTATATCTTCGTGTCCATTCGCACATACCTGCTCCACGCATTGCGTGGTGCTGGCTAGACGTACCTCCGTGCCGAGCAACTATTATTGTCGCTAGCCAGACAATAATATAATATATATTTTAAAAAGCAGACTTCTGAATGGCACGGGAAAAAATAGCACCTGTAAACAGTCTGAGACGTGGAAGAAAACCAAGGTTTGGTTCCGTATTGGCCAAGGACTGGCTCCCATCGGAGGGGTTCATGTGTATGGGAGCTTGTGTACGCGTGTGCGGGGGAGCGGCAGTGGAGTGTTTTTGGTGAAACCCGGTTTCAAGAAACCTAACAACTGGAAATAACTTCACGCGTCTTCACAATTTACGCATTCGTCCCAAGTGGTGGTTCTACATTTCGACGACATGGGTTGTAAAAACAAGAAAGAAAATTTCAACGACGGTGTCTTATGGACCTCGCGGCAACAATTATAGGGCCAAATACTATGGAAATGCTTACTACCATCGAGGCTGCCTAGTACCGGTGAGTTCGAGACGCAGCTACTGTTCGCATTCTTGTTAAGGTGAAGACTTACATGGCTAGAGCACCATTGAAATTGTCCTGTTCATGCACAAACACACCTGGCGACGAGGGCTGCTTTATAGCAAATGCTCAGCAGAAAAATACTCTAATTCATGTTTCACCAAAAGCTTTCCCAGGAGCAATTATTTAAAAATTGGCTTGTAGGGTTACTTTATTGCAACTCCAAGTTTCCTTTACGCTGCCTACATTGTTCTCTGTTATGCCGTGGGCATTACAGAATTGACATCTTAGGTCATTACTTAGGTATATACGGAAGACGTTTGCCTACAGAAGACGGTTGTAGCCCTAGTTTTGTCATAACTATTCCGCAACGAAGTGCGGGAGCGTTGTCCCTAAGAAGACTGTATCGTTCCAGCTGATTTCACTTAATTTTTTTTTATTAGGCTGTCCAAAGGGAAGTTGCAAAAGTTGTGGAATATCCATGTGTTGTCAACTGCTCGGGCGAGAGGGCAACGAACAGTCCCATATTTGACTAGTATAATAAAGCTCTAGCCCTTTTAAGTTGCACTCACCACCATTACCAAATGATCAGAAAAAAATTATCTCAACTTCACTCACTTAACGTCGTGGACGCTGATGTTAACAGCGAAGCTTCCTGATGTTCCCTAATCGCAAGGCTACGCTCTATAGAATTTCTTAAAGCCAGCAGATCAATTCCCGTTCGCAGCCAATTCTTTTTGCCGTGTTCCACTTCTCGCGCCATCAAATGGAACTTTTTGGAACTTGAGAACTTGAAACAAAACGATGAGGGGGCGCCGTCAGTGCTTTTTGTTTTTTCACTCTGTAATTTTTTATTTGCTTAGCAAGAAATGTACAGCCACGAATTTTTCTTTAAAAAACAATGCAAATATCACCCGATTTGTTGCGCTCAACATCGTACCAGTTTAAGCATCGCCACCAGATTTCAAAGTTTATAAAAGCTTTGCTTGTATTTGTATAAGCGTATTGTTCCAGCATTCGTTCGACTTTCTGCATGTGTGCTTGGAGCTTGCTCTGCTCCTCGTTAGGCTATCCCTCTCTCCATCGCTGCGAGACCGCGTTACCAAATGTCGTCCGAGAAAAGACTCGACTAAGAAGTATTGGGCAAGGCTCTCATGAGAATATGCAGAAATCCTCAAAGTTCTCCACTTATGCGTAAGCATTCTTACAGCCCTTTTCTTAATTGAGACTTTTATAGCCACATTCGGGTATGAGAGCATGATATGGGGGATCATTCAATTGTTTTTAAGGGTTCTTTCATTTCTTTTTGCCAATGATATACATTTACCCCATTATGGCGATTAGAGTCTTCATTTGAGAAGCTATGGACTTCTGTGAGAATGCAAAGATAGTACACGGTTGTTGCTTTTCGCGATTTTGCGCATAAGCATTACGAACACTCCGACAGTCTGTTTTACGAATACGTTACGAAGCGCTCCAGCGCCAGGCGTAAACGAGTGTCCCGGTCTTTTTTTTTTTTTTAGCACGCGTTACGTTCTAGCGCAAGGCGTAAACGAGTTTCCCGGTGTTTTAGCACCATGACTACATGAGACGAACGACGATTACAACGATGACGACGACGATGACGACGACGACGACGACGACGACCGGAGGCGCAAACAGCCTTGAGGCGAGATAGTAAAGAGAGTGGTGCTTTCGTTGTCGTAATAGGGCTTAGTCTGCATTTTCGTCAGACAAATCGTGATAGAGCTTTGCTACTTGAAGCAGGAGGCTCCAGCAAACAATACCGACATCTGTATGGCATAAACGTAAATTCACCTGGATAAGTGCAGCTAGCAGGGCTGCAGATATTGGGGCTTTGCCCCTAAATAAAACAGCTGCAGTGTTGTTAAAGGGGCACCGACACAAAAATTTTGCATCTTGTTTTTTGTTTTGGTTGCGATAAGCAGCTAATGACCCATGTATTACGTGTAAAAACCTCATTTGCGTCAGCGCGCGACGGTTGTTTAATTGAAGACGTTTTTAATGCGATCAGTCGCAGTTTCGGTTTCAGCAGGTGCCGCGAAAGGCTAAAGGCTAAATTTAATATAAACAAAGCTGCCCGCGTAACTGTCGGACGGATATCACAGAGCAGAGCTACTGTAGCACTGTATATATATCCCGCGTCGGCGGCAGTTTCTGCTAATGCACCTACGTACTGATGTCGTCCGCCGCTTAATTTTATACGACCGTGAACATGATGGAGGTGCCGCGAGTGCAAATTGCTGCCGCGGCTAGAGAACGACGCGCGACGCTCCATACAGTGAGAAGCGGAGATACAGTGAGACCAGGTGGGACCAGGTACAGTGAGACCGTGTGGCGATACAGTGAGAAGGGGAGAAGCGCGCTGGGAGCATCCGGCCGGTCTGCCTGCAGGTCTGCCTACAGATGTGTTAGGCTTGACAGAGTGGCGGATGTTCGATTGCTGTTCTCGTGAGTGGTGGAGATGACCATTTTACCATTTTTAATGCAATCCGCCATCGCATCATTAACTCCTTCCTCTTATGCGCTGCCTGGTTTTGAACTTGAGCCCCATTTGGTGCAGCGGTCACTAGCTATAGCTCGAGCTACCTGCTCCAGCCTGCGCGGGTTCGCGCCCATCCATGGCCGCCGCCGGTGAATGAAGGGACTGTGCGGCTCTCTCAGCGCGCTTTTCGTGTCCGCTGCGCGTTTTCGCGTCCAGTGTAATACAAAGCACTAAAAATAAAGTGCCTGGAATCGCTGTAGAACTTAGGTCGCGGTCAGCTGCTTCATGAGCCTACAAATCCCGGCGCCTCCGCCGCCAACGATCGCATCTTTCGTTGCTCTAGAGCGAAACCATCGACCTCCGATTGGAGCGGCAAGCCGGAGAGAAATGCCGGCAGTGCGGAAGCGGCCAACACAAACTCGTGACGTGTTTGGATATTGCTTATTTACTCCACATCCAGGGGTTGTAGATTGCACAAGGTCCCATATCTCCTCCGAGGTCTCCTCTGCTGGCTGCTCGGTTGCGTTTCGCACATTTCAAAATTGATTTGTAATATGTTCTAAGCTGTATTTGCCGCTGATATTTTGCAGGTAATGTATATGTGTTCACACCAGTCTTTTTTCGAAGTTACCTCGCTTTAAAAACGTTGTGTCAGAACTCCTTTAAGGATGCGCATTAGACGCGCATTGCCGAAGCCCTGGGATTGGTTCCCACCCAGTCCCTCATTCACCTAATTTTATCTTAAACTCAATCGCGCCACCCTTCTCTGTGAGCTGCCGTCATTACACCCGTGGAAAACGTCATTCTGTTGTGCTTCTGTAGTATTTGGTGCAAAGTTGAATAAAGGAAGGCAAAACTTCCGGGCCATCTCCATTAACGTGAAACCTGGTGATGGTCGAAGCATGCAGTGTATAAGTGTATTCTTGGCGTCTTGGTGTTTTAGATGCGACTGCATCTCATTCACTCGCCTTGTCCCTCCATACGGCGTTGTTGTTCGTCCACACCCCTCCCCCTACAATATAAAAAAAATGGCTAGCCGTGCCCGGTTTCGATCCCACGACCCTGTGGGTGAAACGCGAGGTACATGGTGCTCTTCCCACTGCGCCACAAAACCGAGACAGAATCAAATGCTACGAACGCGCCTTATATCCTTGACTCATTCAAACTATGTCAAGGTGCTACTGATACAACGCATGATGGGTCAATGATTAACACTTGCAATAAAAGAAAAGAAGCTCCCACTTACAGCAACAATGATGGAGTAAAGGTCGTTGCGACAGCGAAGCCCCAAGCATACCACTTAGAGAGATTGACCGAGATTGGCCAATAAAACATAATATTAATCATAAAACATAATAATCATACGTGTTCCCGACATGTTTCACGCGATTTCAGAATCAATCCAACGGAAGTGCACGCGCAAGCCTGGACAACGGTGTGCGGTCGCCGCGAGGCAGGCGCTCACGTGCGCTCGGTATTTTTAAAGACGATAATCTTCCTTGGGCTACTTAAACCCAGAAATTTTTGTCTGTCTGTATGTCTGTCTGTCTGTCTGTCTGTAACTCGATTCAGCTACCCGGCCAAAGTAAAATGCTTATTGCGGAATAGTCTTATATACTCACAGCCAAATGTAAACGCCTAAGCCCGGTTTATATGTTCATACTTGTCAACTTTGTTGAACAAGAAAAAGACATTACGCAAATATAAGACAGGAAATTAGCACACAACGGATATTTACAGTGTTCCTTTATTAAAAAATTCATGGATGCTTGGTTTTTCGATAGCAAATGATATTCTAAATCTACTGCAGAAAACGGCCGCCTCCTGGCGGTATATGAAATATCACGCGGCAGCAGCAACGAAAGGTTCCACTAGCTAGGTTTACCTTCTGCTTGGAACGCGCGTGGAGCACGGCCACGCGGTTCTATAAACCTTGTAGTCGGCCGCCTCCATTCCCGCGCGTCTCCGCCGTACTGCAGCGCTGGCATCGAGGAACCCGGCCTGTAGCAGTGGAAGGCGGTAAATTCAAATCGCCTTGCGCAAACCTTTAGTGTGTTTACCTTGGGATGAGCGCGACGGTACAGGAACAGCATGAGAGGTGAGCGGGAAAGCAAAGAGGGCCATTTCTTTGGCAAATGTCTACAAAGACTGTCGTCTTTTGACGACATTCGCAAGGAAAGGAGCAGATACGCGGCCAATTTTTGCTAAAAGCACTGCGCGTGCGCCATGCGCCGAGTACGCCGGGCGGTCGTCGCGAGGCACGCCCTCCCGTGCGCTCGGCGTTTTCTGTTAACGCCGGATGGGTTTCAGTCGACGTAACAAGCTTTGTTGCTAAGAGAACGGTGTTACAAGTTTTGTTGTACGATAAAATATTTTACAACCGTATCCTTTTCATACCCTTCAGCTTGAAGTGGTGCAGAGGACACTGGAACGTTTTCCTGTCTTGATTTGAGAAAAAAACACATAGGAAGCGAAAATCAAGTGTAGCTGAAATTTAGCATGTCCTTCATGCATGAAATCAAAAAATAAGGCTATTCGAATATTTGCGTGCGCATACAGAGCTACTGTGAGATGAGTACAGTACAGGAGCTTGGAATAGCGTACCACACGCAACCACAAGCTTCTGTACTCATGTGAGCAAATGTTTACGAGCGCTTACTCTAATTTGTTCCAGTGCAATGCAAGTGACCCTGCAGCATGTCCAAGGGTTCCGAAGTATCACGGGAGGTGCGTCTGCAAGGCATATTTGCATCCACACTATGTGGGCATTGGTTTCTGCATTAGGACCGAAGTCAGCAATCTGTAAAAAAAAACGTGACCTTACGGGTGACAAAAATAGTAGTAAACAAAAATTTGTCGTAATACCTTCAACTTGTTGCTTTTGAAGAGCTGTACTAGTGCGCAAATAAAATTAAAGCACGAGAAACGTCTCAAAATTTTCCGGACATTCATGAATTCTTTACGATGTAGTGAGTTCGATTGCATTATTGACTAAATGCGGAACGTATATGTGCTAGAGTTGTGGGCTCGCCGTGTTTCACTGCTTGTTGATGTGGGTGGTTCAAAGTGCACCGGCGAGTATACCCCGCACTAATGAAATTCGCGGGAGTGTCACGTTAAAGGCATCGCATTCATTCAATGCATGGTAATGACGTAGTGCATACGGTGTGACGTTTCCAAATGTACGCTTTGGACTTCATTTTCATACCTGAGAACAACCAGTGCACCGTGTTGGATTGTCCGGTGTCTGTCTCATTGCAAGAAAACACCAATCATCCTCCCACGGTGCACTCATGAAATCAGCCTATGGCTTCATAGCGCATGACGCTAATCGCTCGGCATGAAGTCTTCAGGTATCGGAAGCCGCATGTATGCATGGCTATCAGACTACTTTTTCGATAGGTATGTATACATGTCAACAAACAGCAGTGACTCAGCACTGTAAAGAGTGACCCGAGGTGTTCCCCAGGGCGGGGTGATAAGCCCCACGCTGCTCAGCACCCCTATTATAGCACCGTTGAGATTGGGAGAGAGGGAGAGAAGACAGACAGACCGACAGATAGATAGATAGATAGATAGATAGATAGATAGATAGATAGATAGATAGATAGATAGATAGATAGATAGATAGATAGATAGATAGATAGATAGATAGATAGATAGATAGATAGATAGATAGATAGATAGATAGATAGATAGATAGATAGATAGATAGATAGATAGATAGACGGACGGACGGAGGGACGGACGCACGGACAGACAGACAGACAGACAGACAGACAGACAGACAGACAGACAGACAGACAGACAGACAGACAGATAGATAGATAGATAGATAGATAGATAGATAGATAGATAGATAGATAGATAGATAGATAGATAGATAGATAGATAGATAGATAGATAGATAGATAGATAGATAGATAGATAGATAGATAGATAGATAGACGGACGGATGGATGGACGGATGGATGGATGGATGGATGGATGGATGGATGGATGGATGGATGGATGGATGGAGAGAGAGAGAGAGAGCACAACTTTCATTTACCCTATTTATGCGTAGCCAAAGCGCTAAATAATTGCTGTGTAAGGACTGGCGCGCTCTGCCAGGTGGTGCTGAAATTATTCTTCAACCTCGCCAGCTCTCTGCGCTCCCATGGCGACCTTGCGACTGCTTTTGGAAAATGTAGTGGTCGTAAATACCGATTGTAACTATCAGTACATAGAATACCAGCCAGTGCGGAGAATTTACTTGTCAGTATCGATCCGCTTCTTAGCTACGCAAGCGTTGCTACCATATATGTGTGCTCGACTAGCATTGTATATTTCCAAGCATTTCTGTTTATTCGTACATTCGGGAAATCATCCCCTGTTGCTTTTCGTCGAGAATCGAGAAGATGTTTTTGTGCGTGGAGCTCGTCGACGCACGTGCGCAAACTCAAGGGAAGGGCTGGAATTTGTATAATGCAGCTTTAACACGATCATTCGTGTGCGAAAGCGCCGTCATTCTTGCACGACTGCGGAACTTTTTCCGGCCACTATGCACTAATAGACGCGAAATTTTTCGATGGCTGAGGTTTTTTACAGTAACTGGAGCCGCGCTGGGAGCTGCCTCGGGGCGGATTACATGCCCAACAAATTGCAAAGATAGACATGACAGCGCCCCCAGTCAATACCTACGGTTAGAAACAGCAGTTATTTTTGGGATACCTTTTTGAGCCACTGCCCCCGCACCTAAGCGATGAAAGCTCCGGTGAAAATAAATTGCCTCTATTGTGAGGCTGCCAATCTTGCTGAGCAGTGCGCAACAATATGACATCACGTTCGATAAAGGGTTCACTGAAACTAGGATGAAAATTGCCACCACCCAATCTAAGTGATATTTTGCGTTAAATCTGGAACTCGTATTTAAGCTCACCGTCAATCCCAGGACCTTTGCCCTTTTCTGAGGGTGAATTGGCAAAGGTTAGGCGTAACGCAAGGAGAAAAGGCCGAAATAGCAAGGACGGCAGGCCAAGCAAGTGCGTGCATCTACAGCGGACGAATAGCAGACGACCATATTGGTAAGTGACGATCACATGTAGCACAAGCTGGTGCAGTGGTGTTGGAAATTGCTAAAAAAGCGTAAAATGCAAAAAAAAATCCACCACACGGAATTACCGCACGTGTGCAGGCCGCTATCTGTAAAGCCGGTCATGGTTATAACGCTGGCCAACACGAAGCACGAAATCCGGCAACAAAACTAAATCCCAGCTTTGTTCCCTAAGAGAGGTTGGCCCTTCCTACCCCTTTGGGCCGAAAACGGCATTAGTTGACGCTCAACTCACAATACCACAATTTCCGTGGCATGCCTGAACTCCCTCGTGATCTGGCCGTTCTCGCCAATTGCACGACTTCACTCGCAGTTGCCGACGACGACCAGCGAGGACGAACCTGATTCGCTTCGACTGCTTCTGCAAACCGTTTACGGAAAATATGCAGAAGTACAGCTAAGCAGAACAACTATGCAGTGCTTCTGCCGAGTGGGACACGTTATACATCATTAATAAAACTCAACTCATGAACAGTGGCTGTACAGCCTGGTTGGCATGCGTGCGCATGCATACACAACGCGTAAGCATCGCGCACGCATTGCATTGCATTGCCTTGGACATTGAGACACGGCAGCAAGGCAAGCTTCTTTGTACCCAATGATGAGCGGGTTTCACGGTAACCAGTCAATCCGGGCATGAAATCCTTGTTGCTCCACGTTAGCGCCAGCGTGAATGACACCCTGGACTATGGTACTGGAGACGTGGTAAAGATTTTCGACGGGCTCCACTGATCATAGAAAATATTTATTGGAACAGGCTCCTGTGTAGTAGTGTCCTAGTTGGAAAGTAATGACACAGCTCATGTTTCCGCTTGCTCAAGTTATCGAGCCAGTGGTGATAGGAATGTAGATTATTTTGAGTTAGAGTGATGTGTAGCAGAGGTTACTAGGTGAAGAAACGTGACAAAATCCCCCACTGTCCCTGGTGAGGAATGGAATCACTCTCCAACTCATCATTTCGTTCCTCTTCAACGTAAGTATAGGGTTATCCTAGGTTAGCGAGAGGGGTCATAACGATAACTCTAATGGTGATGGGGATGATAATAACGTAGATTTCACGATGTACACCAGTACAAAAGTACAAATGCATGCGCCGGCATGGCGTCCCCGTTGGCTGCGACTGGTCGTGTGGCCCCATAGCAATGCCGCAATCGTTCCTTGGGAGCCAGACGAGTTGCTAACGGCAAAGTGTGAGGGGGAGTTTAACCCAACCAGTCAGAGTTCTCTCGGAGACGTTCACATTCAATAGAAATTACGACCGACTGTCTCCGCCGCAAGCCAGACATAAAAGGTTGCCGGAGGAACAGCAAACGAAGGATCTCTCCGATATTTTATGTCATTCTATGATGTCTTCTTCAAACATCCAAAAATTATCAAATTAACCATTACACTAATTTCTGCATTTTCGAATGATGCTATTTCAAAATCTGTTTGTCTTTTTCTGGCACGGCCCTCTAGAGAGCGCCTGTCTGTTTACGCTCCCAATAAAAACATTTATTGTGTCCCCGTAACAAGAGCTTCTCATTTTTTGTTCAAACCATCAACGCGAAAAAGTACTTACTTTGACGCCGAATCCACTTTCAGTAATATGGGATGCCCCTTAACTAAACTTTCTAAAAACATTTTGAAAACGATTCTTTTTTAAGGAAGAAATACAAAACAGTCTTCAATTGCGAACGTCAGTTTGTCCGATGAACTAAAAAAAAAAAAGAAACTTCCACATTAATTTTGCTATATTTTGCTGAATATATTCTCTGAAAGCTTCGCGGAGTACGAACCTTCAAATTCTTTCGGCGGAAGTGTTTCCTCCTATTCGCCCTTTTTTTTAAGCAGCTACATTATCCGGAAGTTTTCGGGCCAAATAAGAGAAAACAAAACCAACAATGCGTTAAATTCCTTTGTGCTTGCAATGAATGAATAATAATTTAAGCTAAGGTCGATAAAGCGATCTAATACACTAACATGGCTAATTTCTCGTCTTTACCTCCTCAGAAGTTGCATTTTTCATCGTTTTCATGTGTACGGCCAGCATTTTTTTTTGGCGGGGCATTCAAAGCCAGCGTTTGGTTTACAAAGATTTTATTGTAGTACCCGCATCTCTGCCACCAAAGGAAAGCTTTGAGCTGAAGACTATCGAGGAAAACTTGGACGTTGACATTCATCCTAAATTAACTCTAAAGTCATTTCTTAATCACTGTTGGGCTTAATAATCACTACTTTGGGTAAAAACATATCCTCGTTAGGAAACCAGACATCACTTGCATTATAAGACTGCGTAAAGAGAGGGAGGGAGGGAGGGAGGGAGGGAGGGAGGGAGGGGCTCTGGAACGCGAAAGCATTCTTAGGACGAACCAGACATACAGGCTCAGCTCTGTACAGCACCCTTTCTAAACTGGAAGCCGTTTTTAACAGCCGACCTCTAACATACATTAAAGGCAACCTCGACGAAGTAATGCCGCTGACGCCGTCCCAAATCCTGATAGGCACAAACGTGTACTTTCCATGCCGCAAGAGTTGACGGTGACCGAGACATCTTCAACCACAGCCGAGCTACGACGGCGAACACACTACCGTAAAAGGCGGACGGCAGAGTTGTGGCGAAGATGTTGAAAAGCATACTTGCTGTTGCTGCGTTCAGCTCCCAGCCGTCCACCGGATGCACTACCGCAGCTGAAGATGGACGACATCGTGATCGTGCATGACAACAACGCTCCGCCAGTACTGTGGAAAACTGCATGGGACGAGTGACATTGTCGCAAAACGGCACTGACGGCGTCACTAAAGCTTCTGTGATGCAAAAAAACTCCCAGGCATTTCCCCGAGGGTGAACATGGTTAAGTGCGAATGCACGGGGTGATGCTATGAGGGGGTAAAGTTAAAATCCGTTGGCATTCGCCAGTGAGTTAACGTAAACTCCCCCGTGTGATCAGTCGTTCCAAAGAACCCGCAACGCGTTCAACCTGTTGGTGTCGTTCCTCACGCCGGAAATGCAGCTTAGGTTGTTATCGAACCACAGCCGGTCGCACACGGCGCAGCTGTTGCCGAAGCTGCGGTCCAGGAAGTCTCGCTTGAAGCGCGCGTCCGGCCGATCGAATTCGAGGGCCCGCACACGCTCACGCGCCGCGCGCTCCCGGGCCAGAACGCCTTCGGGGTCCTCGGCTCGCTTCGCACGCTTTCGTTCGGCGTCTCGCTGCCGGCCTTCATCACCGCAGGCGATGCGCCGCTTACGTCTCCCTTCGGCCTCCCGAGCGCGGAGTTCGGGATCCGCAGCCCGCTTCGCCCGCTTGCGCTCGGCTTCACGGGCCCTTCGCCGCACTGCCTTGTCTTCAACCGCTGCGGTATCTTCAACGACGGGTGCAGTGCTCGCATTCGGTTGCGTTGTTGCTTCCATTCGGTTGCGCGCATTCGGTTGCATTCGGAGAGCGGTGCGGGGAGTGGCGCGCTCCCGCGCAAACCGCGGTGAGGTGGCGGAGCGCGCGCAGTCACGTGGGGCCAGAAATGCATTCGCACTTATTCCTGGCAAATCTCCCACGTGGGTATGTGCCATGTCAGCGGCCAGGCAGCGCGCGCCCATCTCCCCCCGTTGCTAAGGAAGACGAAAAGCACGCCCACCCGCAGCTGTTGCTATGCGGACGGCGGAAGGTTCGGGGTCGCTTATAAAGTGCATTCGCACTTAAAAAAAAATTGGTCTGGTGACGTGATAAATTACCTAGCGCGAAAACTTCACCTGCTGAAAGCAGGCGCCTGATCTTGGGCCCGCGGGAAGATGTAGAAAAGGAAGACGACGAGTCGGCTGGCGTAAACTTGTGGCACGACAGCATGAACATTAGGTGTCGGTTCGAAAAGAATAAACACGCACAGGTGCTCTGTCTAAAGCCCTTGGTGCTGAACTCGCGATGGTTTCCGCAACATCTTTGGTGCCGATCCATCCGGGAAGTTGCCCTTTGGAGTATCCCGAGCATGGCTTCGGCTATTGACTACTTTCGAAAACCCCTGGCATCGTCATAAGCAGCGTTACGTTTGCTCTCATGCACTTGAGCGATCTGCTGCAGCCGCTGTCTCCCGACGAGACATCTTTTCCGGTGGCCGCCCGGCACTCGTCCTTGAGTGGCACTACCTACTTCCCTACTCCATTGTCGCCCCAAACGATGCTATTCCAATCATCCCGACACGAAGCTTCACTGGAGTTAACAGCCCCATCTAGCACGAAAACCAAGCTTTCGTTCGACAAATCTGGTTTAACAACCACGGTAAAAAATGGCGACATTCCGTTTCAAGATACGTACAAGCCCAGCACTTCCAGGTAAATACCAAAACATTATTTAAACGCGTTTGTATGTCGCGATGCACGTATAAAACGACCTAAAAATACCAAAAATTTTCATTTCTAACATGAAGGCGCTCAATATTTCTCAGGGAACTTGATGAAATACAGAAATCCCTGGTCTTGGAAAAAAATGCAGGCATTACTATGGGTCGAAACCGGGGCGTTCGTTCGAAAAGCCACGATTCTTTCACCTAGGTAGTGAGACAGAACAGCGGAAGTCTTTTAACAGTAGCTTGAAATAATAGATGTGTTCCAAGCAAAAATTAGATGGCGCTGCGTGCGCACAGGAAACGTCTGGGTGTACCCACAAAGGAATGGAATCTCGCAAAATTAAAACTACGGTTGCATGCATGAATCATGACCAAGACGCAAAATTCCTTCGAGGGACGCTCGATTGAGTTATTAAACATTTGTTTAAAACGGTTATTGTATTCCTCCTCGGCTTCCTCAGTCCAAATAGCAGCGAGAGATAAAATTTGCTCATACCTGTCGCTAAATTTTGTGCCACCACTATGCCGCGCCAGGAAAGCTCCGCTGGTCATTCACCTTGATAGAGTGAAAAGGCCCCTGAGTTTCCTTCTGCTGTGTTCCTTTTCCCAGTGTCCTGTCTATTTTGCGCTTCGAATGCATTTTTTTCTTGACGCACACGGAACTTGGAACAGTGAAACCGAACCTGATTCGTGCCCTGCAGCACAAAGCAAGGGCCAGTTATCTGTTGCGCGTGTGCAGCGTGTGCTGTCGTGCCACTGCCGCTTCACTGACACCTGTGACTCCCGGTCATACGCGAAAGGGCGCTTTCATGCGGCAGCAGTTTTTAAAACCGCTTCCCACCAAGGCATGCTCATCTTTGCGTGAAGTTAATGAGGCCATGTTACCGTGCCCAATCTGCTAACCCCAGCCACCCCCTTGGCAACTCCAACTTCACTCCACCTGTCACTTCACAACCAGTCGCCCGCACGAAGCCCAAGCTTCGACCCCAACGTTACGGACTCCTTGCCATAAATTTAAAAAAATACCGGTGAAATTAACGGATGCCCAGAGGCTAGCCATATTAACCCCAATATCTGCAAAACATGGGTCAGCCCGTACGATTTATCAGTAATGGGCGCCGAACATCACCATATGCGCAATATTAGTTCGATGGATGTGGAACTCATCGCCATCCACGGCACCCTCGGCTTCTTCATGTACAATTACCACCACCCTGTTCCGCCCGAACAATGTATACTAACTGGCTTCTATGAAGCTCTCCAATAAATTTCTTATTCCAAGCTCCACTTCCCCTTTAGATCACCGCATTAGTCATCAAATCACTGCACTGCAAACATCAGGTTGTCAGGTACGCATTGACTGGACGCCCTTCATGAACCAGCGGCCCCTGGCGACAAAACACTTGGCTGCACGGAAGGCGCTGCTCGCAAAAGCCTCGGTGACCTCTCGGCACCGCCCTCATTGGACCACCCTAGGCATAACTGCCCAGATGATGACACGAATCCCGCCCCAAAACAGTCCTGCAATGCTTTTACTGCTCAGGTAACTTCGGGTTACGTTTCCTATATATAGGGACAGCGTCCCGCTCCAGAAGCAACCACCACCGCTAAGGGAGCGTCCAGCGACAGCGATGGTTCTTTGATTGATTGATTGATTGATTGATTGATTGATTGACTGATTGATTGATTGATTGATTGATTGATTGATTGATTGATTGATTGATTGATTGATTGATTGATTGATTGATTGATTGATTGATTGATTGATTGATTGATCGATCGTGCGGTTTAACACCTCGAAGCTACACATGAGATATGAGGCCCGCCGCAGTGGAGGACTCCGGATTATATATGACCACTTGGAGATCATTAACGCGCGCCGAAATCTTGACGCACCGGCGTCTTCGGTTTTCGCCTCCATCTGAAAAGTGGCCACCGGAGCTGGGATCGAACCCGTGTCCTTGGGGTCAGCAGTAAAACGCCTCAGGCACGCATCCCATAATTAACTAATGCCCCAAGCTTTTACCGCAGGCCAGAGTTGACACAATGCTCTTCCCCCGTCTTTTGAACTCGGGGTATAATTCCGTTTTTCAGATAGTCGTTCAACATGGTAGTAAGGTCTTTCGAGCGCTTCTAGTGGCATTCAACTTCGGCTATCATATTCGGCTAGAAAAACTGCATTGGTAATACTTTGAAAGAACAATAGCAACTGGTATTTTGAACAGGTACTCAGAACAAAGCGTTTTGTTTTGTGCGTGACGGTTTGCAGCATTCTTGATCTCTGGCTGTCTTTCTTGCCTCCTATCAAAGTGCGCTGGAATAGGTCATCATATTGTCCTGTTATGTTCTTGTCGAGTTTTTTTACATGCATTGTGCTACAGAAGATTGACGTGTCGTAAGTAATAGAACTATTTCTGTCTGCAATGAAAACATATCGGTGGCCGGAAAAGCTTCCCCTGACGACAAGAACTTTTGCCACCCCTTTTGAAAATAATGCGTGTTTATTTGATCAATGTCGGGAATAGTATGTCACTGCTATGGCGTGCAAAAGGAGTACAAAAAAAATTTTACTTGCCATGCAACAGCCGCATGCAACACATACGCTTCCGCAAACAGCTCCAAAATGCTTTTCGCTTCCTCTCTTGCGCTTATTTCTTCATTGCTGGCCTCTTCCGCGATCTCGTGAGTATTCATACTTTGACTCAACATTGCTTGCTTTTCTTTATGAACGTTACTTAGGCATCTGCAAAGAAATAACAGTGCGCGTGTTTCGGTAGAAACAAAACAATATTTGGGGAGATTCTTTTCTGCTGTGAAGTTAAACTCCCAAGCTATGATGGTTACGTTACCTGGGAATCAAAAGGGGCAGAAGGCGCGTTTTGGGCACAAAATACAGTAAACGAATACGTAAATCACAATCGTAAATACAATATCCTCCCATCAGAAAGCCCCTACTCCTGGCGCGGGGAGTAGCTAGACGTCGCGAACCCTGAAATATAAAGGGCAAGTATTCAACACGGCGAAGCTGCTCCACGAGCTTTCGAAGAATTCTGCTCCAACGTACAACACATTTCAGCGATGGGGAGGCTGCGAGGCTGATACGAATCTTTGAAGGGACACCGAAATGTAAAAGCAATTTTGCCTATATCCGTAGGTCCTTGTGTCAGGATTACAAATATGCAACTCGCCGCTGCAGCACTTGCTTAATAATGCAGAAAATTCCGAAAACGCGATAACATATGCTTTTCCGCACTGCAGTTTGTAACATCCCGCGTCACGAATACGTGGGTTAACAAGGTCGATGCATGGCAAAAACACCGACGCAGTGATATGCAAGCGCTGAATACATGCACACTGACCTTATGTCGAAGATGTAGTTTTTCTTGCCAAAGCGTTATATGCCTCATTAGGAGAATGATGTTATGTGAGATGCTTCGAACTTTCTAAGAATGTGAAGGCGAAAGAGTGGGACGTTCTGTTGATCTACCCTTGAGCGTTCTGTTCAACTTTGTGGCCACAGCCGTTACCACTCCACCAGCCCTATGAACAGCATCATCCAAAGCTCGTTGTGCTCACTCGCCTGATTGAGGAGCCGCCTGTTCACCCCTATCGGTACCTTCACAGCACCACCAGACAAGGCGGATCGTGTTGCACGTGCGGCAGCGGCCTATCATCCTCCAGCGCTGCTGTTGCTCTTTCCCGGCCCGCGCTATGTCGCCATTTCTTAGAGCCCTCCTCCGACCACCTACCCTCACTGCTGTCAACGCGAGAGGCAGTTATGAGGTCGGTCTTTGGCCTCTTCTTTCTTTGAGACGTCAGCTTTCTAACAGATCCATCGTACCAAGCCTTATCGAAAACACTGTGAGCGGTGACGTGACGCCTTACTTATGCTTCACCAAAGCATGAGGAGAGAGGCCACGCGGCGTAACACGCAAGAAAAAATCTTGGTAGTGACCATTATATCACGGAACATGAACGGATAAACTCAGTCGTATGCTGAGGCAGCCACCAAATGCAGAACTGCAGAGGTATGCCTGTGCCGAACAG
Source organism: Haemaphysalis longicornis (assembly GCF_048455015.1). Classification (NCBI taxonomy): domain Eukaryota; kingdom Metazoa; phylum Arthropoda; class Arachnida; order Ixodida; family Ixodidae; genus Haemaphysalis; species Haemaphysalis longicornis. The sequence goes on from NW_027526384.1 coordinate 1,857,347, forward strand.
ACGCATGGTTGCTGCACATATGGCAGGCCAAGAACAGCCTTCGACAGCGAATCCGCAAATATAAGCTCCATCCCAACTTGCATTGTCAGCTTGCCCGGCTTGACCGGGACATCGAGGATTATGCGAGGAAACTCTTGCGGCAGAATTGGCATCCGGCCTGTGATCGCATGGAGAGATTCATAGGGATGGCGCATCATGCGTTGTGGAATAGACCCTGCGGAAAGTAAGACCACGCAACGAGTCAACTTCAATGTTGTCCTCCACAAATATAACCACTCGAACAAATAACTTCTTGAGGCGCTTCAGGGTTTCTACATCGCATATTCGGGTTACGAAACTTTCCTCCTTATTGGGGCTGTAAGCATACCTCCCTCGATCGCCCCGTCATGTTAAGCGAGGTACGAAATGCCATTGCAGCCCTCCGGACCGGCTGCGCTCCAGGACCAGACGGCATCATAAACATAATACACCCTAACCTAAATGACTTCATCGAAACCGCAACACGCTTCTTTAACGTGTGTGGGGACACGGGTCACAATCCCGCTCAATGCAAAACAGCCAAAGCCACCACTATACCAAAGCCCGGGAAAAAGCTCAAAATTGATCATCTTCGTCCAATGTCTCCCACATCGTGTGAAGTCAAACTCCTGAAACATGCCCTATCAAACAGAAAAATTGTCTATATTAGCACATCATGGTTTGCTTCCGCACCAAACTCTCTAAATAAGGCATCATGCTTCGACTGACACACGGTGTTATTGACGGAACGCGGTGTTCATGAGATACCCCCGCCAGCTTTGTGCTCGACTTTGCTGAAATTCCTCAATCACGTCAAACGTTCGACAATCTTAGAGAACCACAACACTCTAAAGAAGGAAGGTTTGCAACTGCATTCACGACTTTCTCACCGATCGAACAGCATCTCGCACGATTAGCGGGCTTGAATTCGGCAAAATCAATTTATGCAGTAGGGGAACACCTTAGCACCCCGTTCTTTCATTTTCCTTTTCAACGTGGCAATGATCGGTGTGCCCAATCTCATAAACAGCATAGAGGAGCTCCAGCACAGCTTTTACGCCGCCTATGTCATACTTTGGGTTTGCGGTGGCAGTGACGGTCACATTGAGAGAACACCCCAGCGAGCCATAGACACAGTAAAAAAATGCGTTCCACCCCTGGGTCTCAGCTGCTCACCCAAAAAATAAAAATTCCACTCTACCATCCCATCAGTAGAGGGAGTGAAACCATTGTCAATTCCCTTGACTTCAACTTTTTGCGGCCGGTTCGTGCCGCATTCCTATCGGTTCGGTGGAAGTGCCATACGTCTCGCATTCCTATCGAGACCCATCGTCTCTAACATTCGCGTTCTGGTACTCCAGATACAAGTGAACGGACATTACCCCAAAAACGTGCTATCGCTCGAACAAGGGGTACATCAAGCAACCAAGCTAATAATCAGGATGGCAAGTCGCAACCGCGGGATGAAGGAATCTAACCTCGAACGCATAGTACAAGCCTTCGAAGTAAGCCTTTTGATGTCTGCCACTCCATACTTACGGCTGCAGCAGGCAGATGTAATTAAAATAGACGCTCCACTCCACAGAGCCTGCAATATGATCATCGGCCTCCCACAAGCCACGTCAGCATGAGTATTTGAGCTTCTTGGTCTTACAAATACTTTGAATCAACTCATCAAAGCTCAACAGCTAGGGCAACTCACACGACTGACCTACAGCAGGACGGGGCACCACATACCCAACTCATTGGATATTGGTCGCCCCCACAGCGCGCCTACTAGTTTCGCGATCCCGTCAACGATAAAAGAAAACCTTTACATGTCTCCGCTCCCACGTAACAATCACCCTATACATAACAAGGAGCAGCTAGAGGCCAGAGCCCGTGCTATGCGAAAGCCGGCTACGTCGCCTACGAGGACGCGTTCCACTACGAAGGCCGCGAAGCAATGGCAATAGTGCTGGTGAACACTGAAGGCCTTTCCGACAGAGTCCTTTCCCAACAAATCTCTTTCCGAATCAGCAAAATCTATACACCAGGCCTTGCGCCATTCCTTCCGGCATAAGAATTTGTTTCCGCCCAAAGTTAGCTCAACATCAACTTTTGCCGATCCTGCACGAATGGAGCCATCCGCCGGCCAACACCAGGCGCCTTGATTGGTTCCTACCGACATCCTAGTGGCAAATTAGGGCTCTTAGCAAGTTTCATGCTCAACAACGTGGCGGCTGCCCAAGCGAGGGGGAAGTTCGCGAGGCCTAGATGCGTCGGCTTGTATTACGTCCCTGCTATGTTGTGACTGTTTGATTCAGGGTATAAAACCACGAAGCATTTGTTTGTACCAATGGCATCCTATGTGCATGGTGCTTAGTATGAGACCAAAGTTCCTGATGCAAGTTCAAACATACCCCGATGTCTGTTTTGGTGATGGCTGGCGGTTGTTTTTGTGTGTTCGGGAGTGTGTGTTTGAAGAAATTCATGCGGTCGCTTGTGCGCACCAGCTTCCAAAATTGATAAAGGAGTGAGAAACGAGCAAGCAGACAGTTCTATGTGCGTCGAACTGAGTTTTCAGTGCCGCTACGACTACGGCGGGGTCGGGCGCTGATGCGCTGCTCCCGCAATTTTGTGAGCGACAAGCTTCCAAAAGTTATGACCGTGGTACATCATGAAGCGAGCAAAAACAAAACAAAAAAGAAACAAGTGCGGTTGTCCGTAGTATTTGAAGTGTCTTCGTCATTCTGTTCAGCGCGTTGACATAGGTACTGTATCGTTAAGTGTATCCGCGCGCCCGATTTATTACAGCGAGCTAGACGTCAGATATCCACGAAGATTGCACAGGCGGCAGCAAGTAGCATTTATTTGCGCCGATAGTGCCGTGTATGCACCGCGCAACAGTTTTTAACAGCAGGCTTGCGGCGAAGCGTTTCTGACACTATCGGGCGTTCTGTTTCGTGTGCGGGCGCTGATGGTGTGATCCTACAGGCAGTACTTTTCATGGGCATGGCTATGTATTGCACAAACATTATGCAGTTCTTCAACACACAAAACCCCTCTTAACAGCTGACCGTGATAGTTTTGAGAGCCATATATTGAAATATCAGTCAGTGACCGAGTCCACTCAACCTTCTGGGTTGGGTGTGTGCTAGGCTGATACGGAGTGCTCTTGTCCGTGCAAATAGTGTTCAAGCAGTCACAGTGCATGCTTGTGTCCGTGAAGTAGATATCCTGTTCTGTGTTGCTTCTGGGGTAGACCTGGGGTGTTGCTTATGGATTAGTTAGGTAAACCTGGGGTGTTTCTTATGGATAGAGCTCTACAGGGTTAGCCGAGGAGGAGTTTGGCCTCGTATGACATGCGGGTCCCCCGCAGCCAACAACTCACAGGCGGTCGTGTTTAGACCTTGCCTTGCCGAAGGACATCTGGCCAGTGTCCACTAAACCACTTATCTTTGTACCACACTGATCGAAAAGCCATCGGGGTAACCATCACGAAAGGAGTGTCTTGCTGATTTTATGCCAATCCCTAAGTTAAGCCATAGCCTTCAAGCTAACTACTTAGATCACTGCATTTTACTTTGTTTCCGATATAGCTCCGCTGGTCATCCATTTTTACAGAGTGGAACGGCTGAGACCATTTAGAGTATTTGGTGAAAAGGCAAACTAAGTTTTTGAAATTGACATTTCCGTCTACTCGAGCACAAGAAATATGTTTGTGTGCCATGTAGTTACAAGACGACTGACAAGCTAAATAAAGTAGGGTAATATTTGTGGGACGAGATATCGTTCCCATGGGGTCCTTTTCTTTTTGTTTGCGTCAGGTAAACAATTACCTCTCCCGATAAACGAACGTGTAGCTTTCTGGCCAACACCATGACGCTTACAAACAACCATAGTTCAAAATGTGCAGTACCAATTCACCTAATTCAGCGTGTTCTTGTGCATATAATAGGCACTCGGTACAACGTAATTGTTAATTTGCATGTGTCCAAACATTTCCTGCATTAAGTAGAAACTTGTGAGGTGTCCGGTAAATACTGCAATACCTAAGTGCCCCACTTCTGTGGTACTGTTATTGCTATTCCTCCACTTATTGATGAATTTCACAAAAAAGCGTGTATTTGCGTTTACTCTTTAAAAGACAATATACTCATACTTTTTTTTTTCTGTTGCAGATCCCCTCTTTCAACCGCCAATCAAAATGGAAGTGGCCCGCCGGTTCCCTTGGGGTAGTATTTCATGTTTTTTGCCATTGTTAGAGCCAATGTGTAGCTAAGTGCTCGAGAGGACTTTTCAATGGCTCATTTCGAGTAAAAGCCCTCGTTACATTGAGGTGTAAATCTTTACGTCCGATTTCACTTTTCTTCTCAGCACAAAGTGCAGTCCTATTAACGTGTGCTAATCGCAGTATGAAGTAGGCTCAACCAAAATCTATCTCCCATAGCTCCGTCGACCTTGCTGCCGGTCTTCCTGCTCCTGAATCTTCCGGGTGACTGGCTTCAAAGGTTTCGATGTCCTGTGGACGCAGAGAACTCCTCCTGAGAAACTCCATGTGCATGCGCGAGAAAACCAGGTTGGGGAAGAGTTCGAAGAAATAGGATGTATCGAAAAAGCGATCCTCTCATAGCCGAACACCACGTGGCGAGCTACTGCGAGAAACACAGATGAAGCGATAACAGCGGGCAGGGCCATTGGCGGTCCGGGGGAGCAGCGCCAGCGTGGCAATGTCAAACACCGGCAGCACGTTACTTTGGAATGGGTAGGCCAGATAGTTTTTTACAATAATGTATCAGAGGAAAAGTTAGTGCTGCAACCACACGTAACCATGGGAATTATGGGAATAGTCTAGTTGTCCACTTTGCTTCGTAATTGACTTTGCTTGCAACGTTTTAGCGAACGTGAAAATGCGTAGAGTGCAGCAAAATTGACGATAAAGTTGTTTGTTAAAAACGATAGAAAATAAAAAAGTGCTTTAGCAGTGAAATGAAGCGCCCCTCCGTTTCCTGTTTGCTTTTGCAGTTGGAGGTTTAAGTGAACAATATCATCTGCGATCGTCTGCAATCATCTGCGATTTTGAAGGACCAAGTCAGCTGTTACAAAATACTTTTAAATTCATCAATACCTTGTGACGGTACCTTTTAATCGTTCTATCATTCTTTTAAAATCATAATTTATCAGAACAGTTCCCAAATGTTATTGCAAATGTATATATACGACAAAACATTTGTACCGCCTTCAACCCATACCTGACCACCATGGTGTAAATGTTTTGTAGTAGGTATACAGTACTGTGGCTGAAGAAACGGTCATCGTACTGGTTATCACGCACAATTGCACAACTACTGTCGTCAAAGATTATTAAGGAACGTGTCAGTTGTTCATGAACCGAAGTCTTTCCACTGGCGCATATATCACCTCCTACGACGGACACTTACCTGAATGGTTACCATCAACAATAAACAACTTCGGTAAAGGCACTGACATAATCCTTCGCGCAGTGTTTTATTTTCGTAATGTACCAAGTAGCCAAAATTTCTATCCTGCTTCAGCTCGAAATCGTTTGGACAACCGCTCTCTACTTTCCGTTGGAACATCGTCGCCCAAAGGAGTACCCAAGAACTAGCCGGCCGGGCACCAGCTACGGGACGATCAGCAGAGCGTGAACAAACTGCTGCTTACATATCAGGCTATCACCCGACAGTATGTACACTCCTGCTAGGCGTACCAACCGCGACGCGGAGAGTAGGGGACCCGGTTGTCCGACAACCTGCTTCCGCGTCATTTTTTATACATTTTACACAACTCGTGCTCCATTATACAGAGCCCTTGACGAGAAGCGAGGGGAACCTGATACTCCTTAACCAATGATGACATGAAGGGCATTACGGAGTAGCACCAAGACAGGTTGCAAGCCATCGAGCACTGCACAGCACGCTCTGACTGCAACGCACTTCATCCTTCATTTTACAGGCGAGACATTATGGTACAATTACGGCCAAAGTTTGCCGACACTCCCCAGTGGAAATTGTTCAGTACACCACTCTGCTCTATAACGAACACCTCCTCGAAAGTTGGACTCACCACTATGCACAAATGCATTCGTGTCAGACATTTTTTCGATAAAATATAAGCACCCTTATATCGAAGCATGACGGCTTTGAAGCCGCACAGTGAATTTTCCATGGACCCCTATAAAGAAAAATACAGACCAAGCCCCTTCAAAACCGGCTTTATTTCTATATAAATTGCTGGAAAGACATTTTTCGGAGCCGTGATGTAGGCAGTCTGGAATCAAATTATACAGTTTCGAGAAGCTTTTAATTGCAATTTTTTGAGCGGAGCAAGTGTGACACATCAGTCTATACGGATGGACCGACACGTTTCTTGTTGAGTATGCGTGGGATTGCTTACACCTCTAAAACAATGCAGCGCTCCTAGTCCTGCCAAATATTCGCGATGTGAGACGCGTGGCGAAGAGCTACATGCGGAGAAGGTTCTCAGCCGGTCAGCGTTTCGAAGCTCCGCACAAGGCCTAATATTAAGTAGACCCGCCCGGCCACCGGGACTCTCTGGCATTACCCGCACTTGAGTGGTGATGGAATTGTTCTATTAAACATAAAAAGACGCTTCGTACGGGTTCAAAGCATTGGCGGAGCAAAACCCAAACATTTAACAGCTCTTTTTTAACAAAGAAAAAAGGGCCCTTTTATTTGGGACCATAAAGTGCATGCATATATTGTGGAAAGGAAGGACTGGAAAGTTGGCTTGTTCATTCCACACAACATGTATGCTGGATTTCATTATTATTGCACCGGTTCCAGAGACAGAGCAAGCAATTTTTGTCACTCCGTTGAAAGCGGTACAACCGTTTGCCACACATGGGCCGCTTGTCGTCCTCAGTTCCAGCTATGTTTTATTACATAAGCACAGTTTCTCATGTGACTTCTGGCTTTGTATTACGCCAACCGTAGCTATTAAGCTAGTGTTGTGTGATTTTTCTGTGATTTTGTTTTGTGAACTTACCTAGTTCCATTCCTGAACTTTCAATTTTGTGCACCCATTTTCTCACGCGGCTATTTCCACGCTCTGTTTTCTGGCTTTTCTGTGCATTTGCGAAGAATATTTTTGTTTAAGCAGAAGCCTTCAATGGCCCATTGAGAGCGAAACATACGTCGCCTGAACTCCGCGTACGTACACGAAAGCCCGCTCCTTCATAGGTGTTCTATAGCACAAGGTGTTCAATAGCGCGGGCTGAAATTCGGCAATAGCGAGAGGTGGTCGTCCACGCTAGTCGACCGCAGATTGATAGAGCATAAAACAAGCAGCAAACTTCATTATCGTCGTTAGATCTTTCTTCGCACGGCGGCAAGAATGAGCAGCGGTGCAACGCGTAGGAGACAAATCGAATCCATTCGAAATGCTAAGGCGGACCTCAAACTAAAGCATGTCAAGCGACCTGACAAAAATGTCAATTTTTCAAAAATGTCAAATTCAAAATGTCAAAATGTCATTGTTCAAAAATGTCAAATGAACAATGCTTCCGTACTCGAGCAAGCCTGATCAAAAAACCAGTTCGGGTCCACCCGCTTTCATCTTTTTCCACGCTGTCACCAGGAGTGCACGCACCAATCAGGAAGGACCTGACAGTCACAAGAGACGCAAAACACTCGCTCTGAGAGGGCACCTTTCCCTCCCACGTAGGTGACGTGTCGTTGGCTCAGGGGACATTGCCGTCAGGGGAACTAAGTCGTCACTACCCCAAAACTTGGCGTCGCACTAACGGGAGACCAGCTGGCGCTTCCCGCGTGCCGCCGCTGGCTGAATAAATGCATTCGAAATGATTACTACACTAAAGTAACGCTAAAGTGCAAAAGATAGTTGCCCTATGTCGCTAGGTTGTAGTGTCGAGAATATAAATAACACGTTCGCAGCACCAGGAGTTGCTTATTAAAAAAAATGGCAATGCGTGAAAACATTTCTCGACGCTACACATACTTTACCGCACTACGATTTCCGACGTCACACATAGAGAACGTATGCCGAAGGGGGATTTGTAGAGCTTCAGTGAGCGTTTTTCTGAAATAAACAGCAAAGCAGCAGAGGAACGCAAATATAAAACGAAGAGGTACGGGAAATTTTAACAGCGGAGCAGTTTGAGCTTGAGCTTTGTCTGTTTGCGTAGCAAAAAAATGTCAAGAAAAAAACTGCGCGCCCTGTAAAGGATTCACCGACGCAGAAAGGGTATTAACACAATGAAGCCGACTTTCGCGCCTGCTCGAGTGGGAGCACAAGGGGCATATGCGCATGCGCACCCCTTAGTCTACAATTTGAAATGTGGTAGTGTTTCTTGGGCCAATAACAGAAATTGACTCAGCTTGCACTAGTAGTGCAAGGGTGGAAAAATGCTGAAGCTGGGGTCGACCTAGCTCCTCCCCCGCCCCCCGCCCCTCGGATTCATTGTCAGTGTGGGCTTCCCTCACGGAGCACATTGGAGATGGCGCGGCAAATTTACCCAGCGTTCCCCGCGCGCTCACGCCACCCGGCGCATCGGCGTGACCCGGCTTTTAAAGACGATAGTCTTTCTTGGGCGACTTAAACCCAGAAATTTTGGTCTGTCTGTATGTCTGTCTGTCTGTATGTCTCCCCGCGATACGTATGTGGTGCGGGTTGGGCTTTTATTTTACTCTATAGCCCTTTACCTTTGTCTGTATGTCTGTCTGTCCGTCTGTGACTCGATTCAGCCACCCGGCCAAAGTAAAACAATGCCTGTGCAAAAGTCTTATATAGTCACAGCTAAATCTACCCGTCTAAGCCAGGTGTAATGTTCATACTTGTGAACATTGTTGAAGAAGAACAAGACATTACAGAAATATAAGGCAACAAAGTAATACAGAAGTGATATTTGCCGTGTTCCTTTATACAAAATCATACATGCTTGACTTTTGCGAAATTAAATAATTCATCAACTGCACAAAAAAATTCCCTCCGCCGTCGCCTGCTGTCGCCCGCGCCACTATAGCTTCTGGCGCCATTTTAAGAAATCAACCGGCAACAGTTACGAAAGGTTCCACTAGATAGGTTCCACGTTCTGCTTGCAACGCACGTGGAGTAGGGAAACGCAGTTCTATAAACGATGAAGTAGGCCGCCTCGATTCACGCGTGTCTTCACCGTACGGCAGCGTTGGCATCGAGACACCCGGTTTTGAGCAGTGGAACGCGGGAAATTTAAAATGATTTAAGCAAACCTGTGGCGTCTTTACCGTGGTAGGAGCACGACGCAAGAGGAACAACATGAGAGGTGAGCGGGAAAGCGAAGGGAGGCATTTACTTGGCAAAAGTCGATAAAGACTATCGTCTTTTGACGACATTTGCAGCGAAAGGAGCAGATACGCAGCCAATTTTTTCGTCTGCTTTGGCGACGGTTGTTTTGGGCCTGTTTTAACGCAGCTTCGCATCCATTGAGCGCTTCCTTCGTACGGCTTGATTGAATTGTTCGGCAGCACCTCCTTGGCGACCCAGACATGACAGAATTCAGTGGTCGTAGGGCAAAGATCCGTTAAAGATTGGTTTTTAGGGAGGGAAAACAACATGTAGAGACCACATACAGACATCTGGCCGCTAGACAGACGCTACCTTTCGCGCACTGCTTGCCACGAATGGGACTCCGTTTTCTAAATTAGTGAATACCAATTCGGTTGTGTTTTAACAGGTATTACAAAAGGCGAACGGAGCAGCTGGTTCTGATAAATAGCGATTATAAGAGTTCGGCAATCAGTTCTGGTGCTTCCACGCCCTGAATGTGACCCGAGCAAAGGGTGCAGCCGATCTCGTTAGAAAAAACTATTCGGTCAAAATAGTCGACTGTGAATTGGGTAAAGACGGCCTTTTGAGCCTAGTGGGCGCATTTGTGGGAAGGGAACTCACCCGTTTCCTTTGCATTTACGCTCTTAATGACCCTCCGGCACGAAGTTAGCTTTTTTACCTCCCTCCGCCCTCTTTTGAATGTTCCAAGGATGGACATGTACTCGAAACCGATTTAAATTATGGGATGTAAGAGAGTGACAGAGTGGGTGGGTGTAGGTGATGTCTCGTCACTCATTTTAAAGTTGGGCGTTCGTGATTGTGACTTCGCTGACGCCGCCTCGGGATGGAAGTGGGCGATCGCCCGGTACACCCGATGGTGTGGTGCGTTTCAGGCCCGTCTGGACCGTTTCTATGTTTCTTGCGACGTACTTTCCCGAGTACAAAACTACGCCCTGACACCCGTCCCGCTGTCTGACCACGCCTTAGTAAAATATGCACTCAGCCAAGATGGGAACTAAAAATAGGGCATACTGAATCCTCGTTGGATTATGAATGCCGCCATCATCCAAAATACACAATTTGTAGACCACGTGCAGGACGAAATTAAACGTTTTGAATTCCTCACGCTCGCTTGGAACGGGTGGGAATCTTTCAAAGTTAAAATTTAAAAAAATGTGCAACCACAATAGACAGGATTGAGGCTCCGAGAGGTAGGGCGGCCCAAAAACGTCTTATGTCCACGCTTCGAGATCTCATCGAGGCGGACAAAGAGATGCATGGGGAATTCCGTGACGACATCCGAGTAACAAAAAAAAGAGTTGTTTAACAAATTAGAGCCTCGCTACTGGTGTTCCTTGGTCCACAGCAGGGAGCAGAGAGTTGAGTCTTTGACACAGCACTGTAAAATTCTCCGCAAACTCGATCAAGAGAATGCCAGCCGGAAAACCATTACTAAAATCCACCACCCAGGTCAGCTCGCGCGGGTACCGCAAAAAGTTGCAAGCGATTTTCAGGACTGCTATTCCCGCCTTTTCAATTTTCAAACCACATTCAAAAAAATTATGATGATTTAAGAGAAGCAATCAACTCTCCAATAACAGCAGCCGAGGTAGAATCCTTAATAAAAAGCCTCCAGAAAAACATGTCTCTACACTGTAAACGCAAACTAGCCGGAAATGGAGTTTTAATCAAGTAATGTGCCCTGAAAAGTACCTATAGCAAAAAATGTACTCCCTAGGCATGATCTAAAGAAGTGGACGAACCTCCACGGTAATACCGTTGCCCATCCGGGTAGCAAAAGGGAGGATTTAGAACGACTTAACACCATTTGTGAGATGGCGTTCGGTTCCTTGTATACTACCACGTCCACAATAAACGCCCTATCTGAGGTAATCATCTCAAGCGGGCGGTCGCCATGTTAGTCTTCTGTTGTCTCCGTGCACCAGCACTTCAACCGTGGCCTAATGCTAATTAGAACGAGTAAGCAGGACGCAACGGTTGCCCGCAGCTACAAAACCAATACCGTATACTTCAACCAGCGCGATCACAGGCAGAGAGCGCGGCCGTGTTGTCTCAATCTGTTTATTTTGGCGATAGGTGGTGTCAAACTCTGCTGCTAACGAAGAGGCAGTTCTCGCCGTTGCAAACATTTGCAACGTTCATCTGCTTCGCTTGCTTGCGCATACATAGACGATTTAAATTCCCGTGCCAGCGCGCCAACGCACCCGACTGCAGCGACTCAACTTGCCCTGGCGGCACGATTGGCTGCCCGGATGTATACAGCCTCTGTGACCTCTGTGCTATCAACGCAGCGCGGCCGGTGACTCGGCGCGGCCGGAGCTTCAAGCCTCGCCTTGGGCCGTCGTTTTTTCTTATTTGTGAAGGACTAGTAGTGCCATTTGGTGGAAAGATTTTCATGTGCCCCTGTCACACGAGGAACGGCCGCAAACAGCATTTGGATACGGCGACAGCTGTGGACAGCTCGCTGGTAAGTGGTCTTTCATCAGTCGATGCGTTTGTCAAACGTTTGGATAGGGTTAACAGCGAAGTACCCGGGTACCCATGCCGCTCACCGCTCGTACGCGCACGGGCAAAGAAAAAAGCGCACACTCGTATTATTTTACTTGTTTGTGGGTTTTGGGGTATGCGTTCGCATTCTTTTGTAGGCTGGTTTGTAACAGGGCATTCGAGGTAAAATCGTTTGTCGCGCGCGGCGTCGTTTCAAAGCAACGTGACGGTTACTTCGTGCTGGCGAAAATCCGCGCAGTCAGACGGAAGCGGTAAGGAAGGTAGAGAGGTCGGGGAAGAGGGCGCTAATATATAAAAGAAAGCGTAATACAAGACGAGAAATATAACACAACCCGCTTGCATTTCTCCGAACTTCAGGACAGAGCCGCACACGGGTACGTTGTCACAAACTCGAGCGTACGACGTCTAAAAGTACCGTATATTTTTTTTTTTTTCATTTTTCAACGTGACCTGAGCCACTTATCTTCTCATTGCCACGCATGCAGACCTGATTGTGTCCCTGTGTTTGAGCGCACAGCCATCCTTTTGCGACATAAGAACCAGCAAACGCGAGAAATTGTAGAAGCCAGCCACATCAGAAAAGCTGGTTCCGAATGTGTCAGTCATCCCTCTATCGCCCTGCTTAATCGAGAAGTCGCATATTTAGACGCACATTGAGCGCTATTTCGGTGCTTCTGGGAATGCGTGTTGGGGGTGGGAGGGGGGTCTTAATCCATGTATGATGCGGTTATCTTTGCTGATTTTTCGCCTTTCGTGCGCCTCAAAGTTCGTTTTGTGGTTTTGTTGTTACGATTTTTTAGTATTTTCGGCTGAGTGCGCCGAGAACTGTGACGCATTGGGGGCGCGGCAATTGGGCGCTTGGGCATATAAAGCTTTGAATTGTGCAATAATAAACTAGTTGCGAGTGTGCGCTTGTGCCGTCTTCATGTGTTCTTGTCCTCGTTAATTTGCGCGCAGTTTATTTTTCGCAATGCATAATTACCAACTCGCCCAACTCGCAACCCTTTTACAGATCTTATACTCCGTAACAATGAGTTGCCTGTCCTTTTAGGTACGGCAAAATCTCGCGCAGCGCATCATTCTGCCAGGGGGCCATATCCTAATGTCAATGCACACACTATGAAAGCAGCTTGCACTTAATGCGTCACATTGTCTGCTGATAAGCATTTTAGATTCGCCCCTCTCATCATCATTCACTTCGTGGAGATGGCGAGATTTTCTTTCATAGCTTGTTGTCACTGCAGTAATTAATAGCAGAATCAGTCCTACAAATCACAGAAACGGTTCGTTTCACGTTACACACTAACACACTTTGCACCACACGGAGGAACAATCGGTTGCAGTGATGAGGCATAAGGGTAACTTGTTGTTAAAGGGTCATTGAAGACAACCAGCAAGTTGATTTCAAACGGAAGTCGGACCTCCGCATAGCCATTTCAGCATTGATTTAGTGCCAAGATGCCTTAAGTGCTGAGAAATCGCTGTTCAACTGCTCATCAAGCGTGACGCAAACATGACTGCAGTCGCTGTTTGCATCAGGATAAACCGGAAGCAAGTGAAGCAGCGGTGATTAATAGCAGTATACAAGCAACTGAATACAACATTACCACGTACCAAGCAGTTTGGTCAGTTACGGTCAAATCGCTCATGCTTCCCCAAACTCCCCTGTCATTTGCCGTTCGAGACCACTAAGCAAAATGTTTCTCCATTGGACCTGTGATCAGTATTTACGCTTCACTGAAGAAGAACATTGGCCTTTTGAGGCCTCGCAAGTTTTGGCGTCGAACGATTTTCTCATGCGTAGCTCGCATGCTCCCTTGGAAAGCGGTACTACCACCCCAAGTATGGACGAGTAGCACCATCCAGCGGCAGCCAAGAAAGAAGTTGTGCGCGTCAGGCCACTTAAGCCCTTCCGGTGAAAACGTGTTTTTGCTAGTTTCAACTTTATTTTAAAAAAAATGCCAGGTGTAAGAGGGGTATAATAGTGTTCCCCGTGAGCTAATCTATCAACCTAGAGAGACTTGCATTTTAATTTCACTGTCATTTAAAGTTGTGCTCGAGTATATTGTGCAGGAGTAATATCTTTTTTATTGCTGCAAAAGCCACGATGGTTAATGTACTGGCACTTGGTTTTATGAAGCCTTTGCATTCCTAATTTAAGTACTGAAATTCGCAGGGAACCTGGCATAACAATTTTATTACTGTGCCGAATTATTAAGTTCGTTTAACCATAGTGTCTGTTTTGAATTTTACATGTGGGGCATTTTTTTTTTCTTTTTTGCTTTTTCAGGTAGATGTTCCTTTGACTCCCTGCTTGCATTCCGCGAAAGGGGAAATTAGCCTCCGCATCGATGGCCAGAGTGTCTTGACTGCATCATCTTTACTGGGAGGACTGTGTAGTCTGTTTGCATCGTTCTGGGTTTTCAACATTCAATATCCCAAGAAGGCACACAGAGCTCTAACGTTTGTGGAACATGCCTTTTTGGACCTTGCCAGCACCAAACCACGTGTGAAGGATTTAGAACTAATTAACTTTTATCGCATCAATATCCCTCACCAATATTTTATTTGTTTTTAATCCTGTAATCATTGGATAGTAGTTTAAAGAATTTCGTATTATGTTTCTGACGTTTTCTTTTTTTTTACTGAACAGGGGATATTTGATGGGCCCTTCTGTATGCTGATAATACAGCTATCTTTTAGTGAAGCAATAATATTAACCAACTAATATAACTTGAAACAATTATCTAAATAATGTTGGCATCATCATCATCATCACCAGCCTATCTACGCCCACTGCAGGGCAAAGGCCTCTCCCATTATTCTCCAATTACCTCGGTCCTGTGCCAACTGTGACCAATTTATCCCCGCAAACTTCTTGATCTCATCTGCCCATCTAACTTTCTGCCGCCCCCTGCAACGCTTGCCTTCTCTAGGGATCCACTCTGTTACCCTTAATGACCAGCGGTTATCTTGCCTTCGCATTACATGCCCTGCCCACGTCCATTTCTTCTTCTTAATTTCTACTAATATGTCTTTAACACCAGTTTGCTCTCTGACCCACTCCGCTCTCTTCTTGTCCCTTAATGTTACACCTATCATTTTCCGCTCCACTGCCCGCTGAGTCGTTCTCAATTTAAGTTGAACCCTCTTAGTGAGGCTCCAAGTTTCTGCCCCGTAGGTGAGTACCGGTAAGATGCAGCTGTCATACACTTTCTTCTTCAGCGATAATGGTAGGCTGCTATTCATTATCTGAGAATGTCTGCCATATGCACCCCACCCCATTCTGATCCTTCTAATTATCTCTGCCTCATGGTTGGGATCTGGGGTCACAACTTGGCCTAAGTAGATATATTCGCTTACCACTTCCACTGCCTCGCCACCTATCTCAAACTGCTGTGCTGTCCCGAGGTTATTGATCATTACTTTAGCTTGGGGTGCGGCCTGACCCCGGCGACCATTGCCGGTAATGCACTCCCTCACCAGAGCAGGATTGGCCACCCTGGTGTAGTAACGGCCACAACCTCCCATGAATAATGTTGGCAACTGGTGCCAAATGAATCAACTCAAAATTATCGGAAAAACACGAATTACATGGCTTTTTCTTCTCACTCTGAAGAAGCTGTCGCGATACCACCCATTCTGTTCTATATCCTTGCAATTAACCCCTCAGACTGGGTCACTTTTCTTGGCGCATTTGTGTCTTTATCAAAACGCACTGGTATTTTCCACAGCATATTTCTCGTTCTTTATATTACTCATTTATCCATAGCCATCTCATTGCTGTCTGTCTCCTACATCATTTATCTCTTGTGCCTTTACCATCTACAAAATGCTCGTTACCTTTCAATATCAAATCGTTACACAGCTCTCGCACATTTCACCACCAATTGAAAAAAAATTTTGTTGTTGTAAACCACTGCAATCATTTTTTTCACTTTGTGTACTGAGTATTGATGCGTACTGATAAGTACTCACGCGTTCTCAATCCTCTAGTATTATATAATGATGTCACTTACCATGCCGTTGTGTTTGTGCCTATATGTTTTTCGCGTATTTCCAGTTCTTGTAGTAATATTAATTCTACGGTTTGTTCAACTAGCATTCTATTGCTGTCTTCCATTCCTAACTGGCGTGTTTTTAGCAATTTACCATTTTTGCTTTCTTATAGGAGGTCGCCCTAAGTTTTTATTTCGGAGCTTCCTTGTGTACACCATGTACCATGTAAACTTGTATGCGAAAGTTCGTTTGAAATAAACCTGAAACCGAGCAAAACCGTGTGAAATCAGTACTCCCGCAGGGAACTAGAAACTCTCCCTTGTGGCCTTGAAAAAACTCCTTTCGGAAGGCCTACAAAACCGCCCCAGCTTTGCAAAACTCCATTCAAAAGAAATATATGCTTCCCTTGAACCTCCTAAAAACTCCCCTCGCGAGGCCTACAAAACGTAAAACTCCATGCAAAAGAAGTAAATGCTTCCCTTGAACCTCCTCAAAACGCCCCTAAAATAACATAAGTACTTCCCAAGGGAGCCATAATAAGTCCTATTCAACCGCCTAAAAAGTCCATAAACATCACTTAAAAACGCCTTGAGGAAGTAAAGAATACTCCATTTTGATCTCCTTAAATTCTCCCTAACATTTCTTAACACTCCCTAACTACCTCCTTTCTATCACCTAAAAACACCCTGTTTTGAGGAGGTAAACAAAACCTCCCTGTTCCATGTAGTAAAAAAACTCCTACAAGGAGGATCACTAGAGGACAGGCGAAAAAGAACCTCTAGGGAGTATATGGGTGGAAAAAAAGTTTAGAGTCTATGTCAAGACGGGATTGTTTCAGGATTTTTTCAGGCGTCTAAAAACGTTTAAGCCCAATCCTCGCTCCATTCTTCGAGGACACACTGCAAAGAAAGATACCACCCCCTTCCGTGCGAAACAGCCATCTGATCCTCTTGCCCGAAAACACCCCAGTTTGTTCAACCCCAAGCACCTCGAATTACTGTCCAATCCCCCTGCTGTATTCAGACTACAAATTCCTGGCTCGGATACTCGCTCAACAACTCGAAACAGGCCTTAGTGCGGTGGTAGGCCCACACCAGATTTGTGGCTTTAAAGGCCGAAGAATAAACTCCAACCTGCGCTGGATGAGAACCACGTGCGAGGCGGAAGAACTAGGGTACGCTCCGCTGTCTGTGACTGAGCTCGACCTCAGGGAAGCCTTTGAGAAGGTACAATGGTCATTTCTGTTCCCACATCTACTGTACTGAGACACCATGTTGGAGTGGATTCACATTTGCTACACACAAACCATGACAAGCATAATCCTAAATGGTCAGGTAGGAATTCCCATCATGGTACAAAACTCGGTCTGGCAGGGAATGTCCTAAGCCCGCATTGTTTTTGCCCTTTATCTGGAGCCTCTTTGTGGCATGGTGGCCGCTTCCAAAGGAATCGAAGGCCTTGTTATAGGCGGACGGGAACTCGCCAGTAGTCTGGCATATATGCCGATGACGTACCCTTGTCTGATCAACGGCAACTTATCCAGGGAAAGTGCTCAAACTGGCACACCAGTTTTTCCCTTTCTCTGGGGCCGAGCTGAATCTAGAAAAATTAGAGGGGACCTAGTTGGGGAGCTGGGAACGCAAACCATGCAAGTGCTTCAACATATGGTGGTCTGACCGCGTTGAAACATATCTAGGTGTAGAGATTATCGTGGAACTTCGGTGGCACCTCGGTGGAAACTGAAAGTTGACGCAGCAGAATGGAAGCTTCGCCTATGGAGGACCCAGAACATCAATTTACACTAGGTCACTTTTGTGCAACGTGGTGGTTTACCCTGCAATCTTGTGCGAAGCGCGCATTACCGCCATCGATGCCGGCTCGGTATTGGGGCTACGCCGGTCATGGGGTGGTTTTTGTTTGGCGGTCCCAATGCGAACCGTTGCGCCACACAAATCTCTTCTGGAGCGTGGAGGAAGAAGGCATTGTACTGCTAAATGCCAAACTCAAGCTCATAATCCAGCACTTCTTATATTTCCACCACCAGGCTGAGGCGTTCCTTCAAACGGCCATCCAATGTCTAGTCTCCCTCCACTTCAGGCCGTTGCTTGCCACATCAATTCATGTCGATTACGGCTCTCGCACTGCCGGGTTCTACAAGGCGATAGGTGGCTTCACTGCAGACGGTGCTTTCGGGGGAATACCTGCTCGCGGTAAAGCCGCCAAAGCTGTACTGATACTTGGTAGCACAGACACTGCCGCCGCCACTGCGCCGTGAGCCTTCAGTCCCTCAGAGGGGATACGATGTGCTAAAGCGAATTAGACAATCACCCATTCCAGTCGGAAAAAAGGATTTTTATTTCGTATCTATAGGGCAGTGTTCCTAGTCATGGCCCGTCAGCAGGAGCGGGGCTTCTCCTTTTCTTAGGGCGCAGGGTGCCTCGTATGTGGAAAGCGGGAGCCCGCCGAACATGTTTTCTTCGACTGCAAAACAGCCATTTACTTGGCGGACGACATCCAAACGTGTTTCCTCACATCGTAGAACGTCACCTGGCCTAGTCTAAAGTTGGTATGCGTGGAAGCAGACCACGCCGTCATCCCTGAGTGCTTCCTCGGCATAGGCCTCCACGCCCTCTGGAAATCCAGGGAACAAGCAGTGGAACGCGCCAGTGGAGCGGCGGGCTATACGTTCCAAAGAATTCCTTTAGCCTTTGTTACGGCATAGCCTGAGATGCCTTTGTCATTGTTCTTCCTTCTTTGTTTCCTGTTTTTCTTGCTGGATTTATGTTCATTGTCATGTCACAATATGTATACCAAAAAATATAGAAGACGCATTCGCTGTCAAAGACACTGCTGAATCATATGTAAGACTACCGGCGCAACAGCCATATTCTGATCTATGGATGTAAAAAAAACGTCGTGTCACGCAGTTCGGTTGGCTGAGACGTGAAATGACGTCACTATTTAAAGTTATTACAACAGTTGGGGCCACAGTCTGAACCAGGCCTAACACTCTGCATAACGTATATATTTATGTGTGAATAAAGTTATTGTTACAAACAACGCGATGATAGCTCATTCAGATGGACTCCGGTTTCATAACGCCAAGGACCCAGGTTCGATTCCCACCAGGGGAAACGGTGTTTTCTTTCTAATCGAAAATTTTCTTTTCGCGTTGAACAACCTACCGCCCGGGTTAAACAGCTCCTTTGTTAAAATTAGATGACGATTCCGGTGGACGGTATAAGGTACACAAAATAACGCCATTGTGACCGAAGCGAACGCAAGAGCAAGCAATTTCTGAAAAGGGCATTAGCAGAAAAACATGCGAGTGCATATCAACAAACACACCAAGTATACGTACAGTCTTTGTCAAAATTTTGTCGGCCACGGCGACCGTGACGGGAGCAGGCACGCGGAGGAGCAGGGGCGCTGCGCTTGCCGCTGTCGGCTGGTTGCGTGACCAAAGAGAGCGAGGAGAACTTTTGCTTTTGCTTTTGTAGTGTGCCCGGAGAAAGAAAATCTGCGCAAAGTGCCTGCGCCTGCTCTGAGAAACCGGCCCCGCTGCAATTATCGCGCCAGTCGTACCACGAAAGGAAGCGTGATTGTTCCCCTCGATCTCTTTAGCCGCAGTAACCAGCCGACAGCGGCAAGCGCAGCGCCCCTGCTTGCCCGCGCGCCTGCTCCGGCCACGGTCGCCGTGGCCCACAAAATTTTGACAAAGACTGTACTTGCTTGTTGGATAACATTGTTTCCGTGAGCACAGCAGTTTTAGCGTCGCAGTCAGAAATTACTGGAGATAGCTAATCACATTTGCTTATTAAGTTCTGTATGTTAGTAAAAAAAATAAGAAACCTTAAGCTGCACCCAACTGGGTTGCAACTGCGGGGCTGTTATGACGTTGTTATGCTGGAGCTTAGTTGACAAGCAGGATGATCGATTGGCGATGCGGATTCAGTTCTCAGATTGAGTGCAATAAACAAAACATTTCTTACCATTTACTAGCTTGCGATGACGTAAAGCGCACTGTTGCCCACTGACTTTCGCGATTTTGTCGATCGGCCTTTTCTTGTGTTTCGAGTTACCTTACAGAAGTCCTCACGCGTATTAATTCTCGTGGATTGGAGTTAACGTTTCTGCGAAGAAATCGTGACATTTACGTTGGAGAACTTTACTATTATTCAGTTATTGCTCTGGATTTATCGCGCATAAAACGGCCTAGCCGATGTGCCCTTTCGATTCCGTCCTGCGCTACCTGAATTTCAATTTAAGAGGAAATAAGCGTGCGTGTTAGCTCCTCTGATTTCCCCAATTTATGTGGGTTGTCAGCTACACCTTAAAATACTAAACTGTCACGGCGCGCTCTATCTTAAAGATCGTCATGGCATTAACAAAGTTCTGCATTTTCCGAACACAGCTCCTAACATGGTGTTACAATTTTGAACACCAGCGTTAACACGGGCTTCAGCAGCAACCAGTCTTGTGTTAATGTTGTACAAAGTGTGCTCGAGGACTTCTTGACTCAGCTTCACTTCATCAAGAACCTTGATACGTTCGCCGTGGCATGAGTCTGCGTGAGCAGTAATTGCTTTGAAGAACGTTCAGCAACCCATCGGGAGGATCGTTAGTAACGTTATCATCTGGGCAAGGGTTAAGCTGGACATCGCCGCACAGCGACATCTTCACAACACGCAAACATTCGCAAGTCATGGCAAAAATAGCACTGGGGCACGGGAAGAGCAGCACGAAAGCGTTGCTCGACTTTTAGCAGCGAAGCTGTTGTTACTGGCCGTAATTCCCGCATTGCAAAAAACTCCCCGAGCGGATACCCACTTAGGAAGATTGGCCAAGATTCCCCCCCCCCCCCCCCCCCCAAAAAAAAAAAAAAAAACGCCCGTTCGCGGTAATCGTGGCAACACTTGCTCGGATAAGACACCTCGCTTGGCAGAGGTCACCGCGGCCGCGTCGTTCTTACGAATAAACGAAGGGTGCAGCGAACGTCTCAACATACGCAATGCAAAGTAAGCAGGCTCACAAGAACAACACATACTTTCCACCAGCTTCCCACCGTGTCTTTTTTCCATTAGAATGAAGTTGGTTATCGCTTTGCTTATTAGAAAAGAGTTTGTCGCCTGCGGTACCGCATCTCCTGTTACTATGAAATGTTGCTTTTGTGTTCTTTTCTTTCTTTGTTTTTTTGGTGTGGAAAGATTATGAGCAGCGCAACGTCCCGAAAGTTTGTACGCACACGTATAGTGCCCTTCCTTTCCCTGTTCCCTCGCCCCAACCCGCAAACTTATCTTCGTAACAAGGGTGCACTGTAGCACACCTTCAGCACCGATATAAGTGTGCGTGCTTCAAGGTTGTACGTTACTTAAACGAAGGCTGGTCAACCATTTTCTCAAATATATATATATATATACACACACACACACACACACACACACACATATATATGTATATATATATATATATATATATATATATATATATATATATATATATATATATATATATAGCGAATTAGAATAGGAAATGAGGGGCTCGTTGAAAATAACACAGAAATAAGGGTTGGCAGTCGAGAAAACCTCGGAAAGCAAAGGGGAGGATGTGGTAGATCATTGAAACAGATTAAGAATTTGGAAAGAAAGAAAGAAAGTGAAGAAAAAATGCCCGCCAGGTGGGATGCGAACCCACGACCTCCAGAATACCGGTCTGGTGCGATAACCACTACGCTACCGGCGGGGCGATTTTCCCATTCACTTTCTGGGGTATTTATGTTAGGTATGTTTGTTTCCTGTGCTTGGGGGTTTGTTTCCAAGCACAGGAAACAAACATACCTAACATAAATACCCCAGAAAGTGAATGGGAAAATCGCCCCGCCGGTAGCGTAGTGGTTATCGCACCAGACCGGTATTCTGGAGGTCGTGGGTTCGGATCCCACCTGGCGGGCATTTTTTCTTCACTTTCTTTCTTTCTTTCCAAATTCTTAATCTGTTTCAATGATCTACCACATCCTCCCCTTTGCTTTCCGAGGTTTTCTCGACTGCCAACCCTTATTTCTGTGTTATTTTCAACGAGCCCCTCATTTCCTATTCTGATTCGCTACATGCATAGCGAGTGCCTCTGTTCTGGCAGTCTTGTTGCCAAAGGGAGCTTAAGAGGGTTCAAAGCTGGTCGACCACTCTGGACATGTCGTAGACACTCGAGTCACGACCCGGGGGTTAAAAAGAAGGTCCCCTTCACCCCGATTAGTCCGAATGGCGCTGGCTACCACCCCCAAGCACAGGAAACAAACATACCTAACATAAATACCCCAGAAAGTGAATGGGAAAATCGCCCCGCCGGTAGCGTAGTGGTTATCGCACCAGACCGGTATTCTGGAGGTCGTGGGTTCGGATCCCACCTGGCGGGCATTTTTTCTTCACTTTCTTTCTTTCTTTCCAAATTCTTAATCTGTTTCAATGATCTACCACATCCTCCCCTTTGCTTTCCGAGGTTTTCTCGACTGCCAACCCTTATTTCTGTGTTATTTTCAACGAGCCCCTCATTTCCTATTCTGATTCGCTACATGCATAGCGAGGGCCTCTGTTCTGGCAGTCTTGTTGCCAAAGGGAGCTTAAGAGGGTTCAAAGCTGGTCGACCACTCTGGACATGTCGTAGACACTCGAGTCACGACCCGGGGGTTAAAAAGAAGGTCCCCTTCACCCCGATTAGTCCGAATGGCGCTGGCTACCACCCCCAAGCACAGGAAACAAACATACCTAACATAAATACCCCAGAAAGTGAATGGGAAAATCGCCCCGCCGGTAGCGTAGTGGTTATCGCACCAGACCGGTATTCTGGAGGTCGTGGGTTCGGATCCCACCTGGCGGGCATTTTTTCTTCACTTTCTTTCTTTCTTTCCAAATTCTTAATCTGTTTCAATGATCTACCACATCCTCCCCTTTGCTTTCCGAGGTTTTCTCGACTGCCAACCCTTATTTCTGTGTTATTTTCAACGAGCCCCTCATTTCCTATTCTGATTCGCTACATGCATAGCGAGGGCCTCTGTTCTGGCAGTCTTGTTGCCAAAGGGAGCTTAAGAGGGTTCAAAGCTGGTCGACCACTCTGGACATGTCGTAGACACTCGAGTCACGACCCGGGGGTTAAAAAGAAGGTCCCCTTCACCCCGATTAGTCCGAATGGCGCTGGCTACCACCCCCAAGCACAGGAAACAAACATACCTAACATAAATACCCCAGAAAGTGAATGGGAAAATCGCCCCGCCGGTAGCGTAGTGGTTATCGCACCAGACCGGTATTCTGGAGGTCGTGGGTTCGGAGCCCACCTGGCGGGCATTTTTTCTTCACTTTCTTTCTTTCTTTCCAAATTCTTAATCTGTTTCAATGATCTACCACATCCTCCCCTTTGCTTTCCGAGGTTTTCTCGACTGCCAACCCTTATTTCTGTGTTATTTTCAACGAGCCCCTCATTTCCTATTCTGATTCGCTACATGCATAGCGAGGGCCTCTGTTCTGGCAGTCTTGTTGCCAAAGGGAGCTTAAGAGGGTTCAAAGCTGGTCGACCACTCTGGACATGTCGTAGACACTCGAGTCACGACCCGGGGGTTAAAAAGAAGGTCCCCTTCACCCCGATTAGTCCGAATGGCGCTGGCTACCACCCCCAAGCACAGGAAACAAACATACCTAACATAAATACCCCAGAAAGTGAATGGGAAAATCGCCCCGCCGGTAGCGTAGTGGTTATCGCACCAGACCGGTATTCTGGAGGTCGTGGGTTCGGATCCCACCTGGCGGGCATTTTTTCTTCACTTTCTTTCTTTCTTTCCAAATTCTTAATCTGTTTCAATGATCTACCACATCCTCCCCTTTGCTTTCCGAGGTTTTCTCGACTGCCAACCCTTATTTCTGTGTATATATATATATATATATATATATATATATATATATATATATATATATATATATATATATATATATATATATATATATATATATATATGGTTACATAAACGTTCATATTAACAACAATATTTTGTTCTAAGACCCTAATTTTGTCTTTCAGCCGTAAAGGCAGAATTTTGTCCACTGGGTTAAAATCATGGAAAAACGAACCACTGTATACAGTTGTGTACTACAAAACCGGAGGAAAATTATATAACGCGACGTACCCAGGAAATTGGTACCGACACGCAGGTTGCCTGTCACCGGTAGGTGAATTTTACGAACTGTTCGTGCTTTTCTTACGTGCATAACGAAAACAAAAGTGAAGTTATTCGGGATACAAGTTTCAAACTTTATAATTTTAGTTATAATTATTAACATTTCTGACCGCGCCTTTATGTGTTCTATCGTGCGCGTGGTGTACTGTTATAAGGCTTTGGGAAATGGCAAAGGAAAGTGTAAGAGCAAGAATTTTATGGTCAAAATATTTTGCCGTGCAGAAATGGGGAAAACCGGTATTTCTTCTGTCTTTAATTTATTCCTCAAGGGATCTATTCTTTCCTACGAGGGAATATATGGCTAGAACGCTGCTACCCAACGTAATTATCTGTTTTCAAGTAGCTGGCCTTGCCTTTCCTGCAGTCGATGCTAATACTTATTCCTACTGTTTAAGCTCAGAAGAATAAATATTCATAGAGCTCAATGCGTCGGTATGACACCGAACCACAGCTTGTAAATAGTAACGTGAATAGGCAATCATCATTGGCTCAAGATGGTGCCAGTGAGGTTGACGATGAAAGTGTTCGGTTCTTAAATGTTTGTTCTAATTACCGCTAGATATTAAAAGTGTTCGCAGCATGTCTGTAGGAGCTATCCCGAAAGCTTGACTGACAAAACCCAGGATTAAAGATAAACGGAGAGTACTTGAGTCATTTTACGTTTACAGGCGACGTAGTATTGCTGACTGAGACTGCAGAATACCTGTAACAAATGATTGAGGAACTACAATCAGAAAGCATTCCCGTCGTGCTAAAAATAAATATTAATAAATCTGAAGTAATCAGGAACAAGCACGCCGTAAGCGCCCTGTTCAGCTTAGTAGACGAAGTGCGAGAATGCGTAAAAGAATATAACTACCTCGGACAGATGGTTAGGGCTGATCCAAACCACGAGAAAGAAATCCCGCGCATAATTGGTATGGGCTAAGCAGCACTCGGCAAGCCCTCCCAAATAATGAAAAGTAAGCTACCTCTATCACTCACAAGAAAAATCTACAACCAGTGCATACTGCCCATGATGACATACGAAACTAAATCTTCGGGCCTTACTAAACAAATGGAGAGCAAACTTAGGTCGGCTCAAAGGGCCATGGAATGAATAATGATAGCAGTAACACTTAGGGAAAGGAAACGAGCTTCATGGATGAGGGAACAAACCCGAGTAGATGATATTATAGTTCAAGTAAAGAAAAAGCAATGGACTTAGGCTGCCCATGTAGTGAGGCTAACCGACAGCCGTTGGACAATTAGGATAGCAGAGTGGATACCAAGAGATGGGTCGAGAATAAGGGGAAGGCCAATAACGCGATGGAGGGATGAAATACGGAAATTCAGTGGGCAAACGTGGACACGAGGGGCGCAGGGCAGGAGCTGTTGGAAGTTAATGGAGAGGCCTTCGCCCTGCAGCGGGCCTGAACTGGCTGTTGATGATATGTCAAAAGTGTTTGGTTATTCGAAAGGGCCAGACAGCATAAACGGAGAGGCGACAATAATTTTATGGGCGAAGCAACTTAGGGGCTTTGGCTGTAGGCGTCTCATCTCGTCCTCGTCTCCTGTCACGGTATTTTCATGTAGTCACGGTAGTAAACAATGGGACACATGTTTTCCAACGACTCAACGTAAAACGTAACGCGTATAAAAGGACGCACCGGGACACTAGTTTTCCAACGCCTCGCTCTAGAACGTTTCATCTCAATAAACGAAAACACGCACTAAAAGAACACACCAGGGAAATCGTTTTTCGTTGGCGGTTGCTAGACTGCTTGCTTCTGCTTCGCTCCGTACTCGCTTTAATTTTAAAATGACTAGTTTCCATTTCGAATTTCCGCCCTCCTTAGTCTTCGTAATTGGGATGTCGCTTATACAAGCGCGCGCCATGTGAGAAGAGAAAAACTTGCAACGTCTGAGTATGTTTGTACACTGCACGTTCATGGGGCATGTTCACGTTAGTGGACATGCCCGAGTTTTTTGTTTTGCAGCCACATTTCCACCCGTAACAATCTATCTTCCCTGCAGTGCGAGGCGATATTTTACCTGTTGGACGTTTGGCCTTCATTGGCAGGTAAATTTGAGATTACGAAAAAGTCAAAACATATTTCAGTATAAAGTGCAGTAATCCCTCGTTATAACAAAGTCAGCGGCACGGCAAAAAAATTCGTTATAAGCGGTATTTTGATATAAGCGGCCACTCGAGAAAACTAAAGTAGTTGAGTTTTAATGGCGCCACAAGTGCGCGGAATCAAAACACAATGTATTTAGTGAAGCAAGACTTTATTCAGGTGCAGAAAAAGGCAGTGATTTCTGGCTGTTTCATGTTCTGGCTGGGCGCGAGCAACCACCGCTCCAATTTGACCAAACAAAACTACCGTCCAAACTCCTCGCAGACTGCAGAACGAATGGGGAGGGGAGGCAGCGGCCAGTTTTATAGGAAGGGGGGGGGGGGGGGCGTCATGAAACGCTACGAGAGTTTCGCGCTGGAAATCGGTGCAAATTCTACGGCTCATATCTGAGGTTGTGTTTGTTGAGCTCAAAAAACAATTAACCGGCGGCTCATTGTAGGTACAAAGCACAATCTTGGAAACCGACCGGTTTTCTATTAGGGGCTTTGCATGATTGCTGGACATTTTTTTCTCGAGGTGTGCAGTCGTGAAGTTTGCCAAACAAGAGTTTTTTGGGCGCCCCGCATCTCGACGACACTTTTAATTCTACACTTCGACTGTCAGTGTTCACGCACCGTCGCGTCCACGCCATTTACCAATGTCTAGGAACAAAATTCAATCACCCTACCACGCATTTGGGCCATTTGTCTTACTTCGGATGGCCCAAATCGAGCATGACCGCCTCGATAATTGCCGGTAAAACACCAGCTTGTTGACCTCCCATATTGACCGCCTTACTCGCCGCTGCGTCGCCGCCGCTGGGCGACGCCTCCGCGCCCCACTTCGCTCTAAGCGGGTCCACCTCTTCGTGCGCTTCGAGTAATGCGGAGTAAAATGCAGGCGTTTGGGTTGGGACCAGAAGAAATTTCGAATAAAGCAATATTTCGAGTAAAGCGATTTCTTTATAATGAGGGATTACTGTAATTTCCTATGCAGCGCTGATACAAAATAAACGTTTTCCGTGTGTCGGCACTTACAGTACCTCCTAGCCCATAAATTATTATGCCAAAATTAAGAATGGCCACCGAGCTGCCGATTTACACTTCCAGACGCTGCGGGAGCAGCTGCGATGTGTTCCACGGAGTAGCTACAGTAATTTATTTCTGTCCAAAAGGGACACAAACTTTGTCGTTGGCTTTAAAGGCGCCTAGGAAAGTTTTTTTACTAGCCATCATAGACTGTCTACGGTGCGGCGGCCTGGGCGATCCTATCTTGAACGACGTTACCTCATTCGCCATTATTAACAACTTAGAAGGCGTTTCTCGCTGTGGCTTTTGCTGGTGCCGACACGCATAGGTGAGCACCAAAGCGGATTGATGGGCGAACCGTGCAATTATCTACGAGTTTCTGTGTGAGTGAGGACTTAGCTGACAACTAGATATTATGTACCAGAAGGTACAGGCTACCTTTCCACGAAAACCCGCACAAAATCCTGTTTAAACACTGTTGTTGGCGTCCATCGCCTACATTTCTTTTTACGCGTTTCGTCCAATATGAAGCTGTTTGATGACATTTTCTTCTATTTCTATGTACTTAATTAGAGCAACAAAAATCTTGCACCTGTAACATTATGCAATCGGACACAACTTTTCACTTATTATTGATATTCTAAACCTTATTTTGCAAGTTTTCACTTAAAGCGTAAGCTAAAATACCCATATATTGCCGTGACCCATGCCTTTTGATTTCTTTACACGCGTTTTGTCACCAGCGCCTGGCCGCGCGCTGCTATCTTGCGTTTTAGCACCGGGGCATTTGACAATGGCGTCTTTAATTTCCGACCCAGCTACCCCAAAGGCTAAGTAATGATCCATCCGGATTGACGACGAAGAAGTGGGTTCCGAGCACATCTGGTGTCTGCGGAATGCTGCTGACTGAAACGCCCTCCTTCAAAATTCACAGAAGCGTCCCGGTTCGGATTGCATGTCTCCCCAATATCCATGCCTGGGCAGCGCGGCATTTCTCCGACAACAGAAAGCACAGACAGACAGACAAAGGACTTTATTATAGGTCCTGAGGGACTATCCTGGATGCCCGCTAAGGGTACTCTTGAGGTAGTCGCTGGCCACACCCGCGTAGGGGGTGAGAGACCTTGGTCATCGAGCGGCCGTGCCTTGGTCTTCCGCCCTCGGGCCCTCTGGACAGCCAGGAGTTGCTTGTGAGGATCGTTGCTCGAGAGAGCACTCATCCATTTGTGCTCGGTGCTCAAGTTCGTTGCCGTACGTAACAGCGGGCATTGTCAGAGCATGTGCTTAAGAATGCTGTAAGCCTCCGAGCAGTTAAGGCAATGAGGTTCGACGGAAGGCAGGATAAAGCTGAACCTGCTACTAGTGGGAAACGTATTCCTCTAGCATTCGGAAAGATATGGATTGTGATCGCGTGAGCTTGGAGTGAGGTGGCGGGAGTGCCCTACGTGATAGCTGATAATGGGAAATGATTTCATGGAAAGTGAGTTAAAGGTCTCTCTACGCGCCCAGCCAGTCACTCGGGATAGCGTTTGGACCAGCGCGGCTCGTGAAACCTCGCGCACGGTCGTTGCTAACTCGTTGACGTTGGGGAATTCTGGGTGTACTGCTGGTCCCATGTGCGCAGGGAACCACGTAATGTTGGGCAAGGCTTCTTCGCTGGGTGTGGTGAGAATTTTGGCTGCGTCCGTCGCAATCCTCCCTAACAAGAAGGCCCTGGCCGCGGAGCGAGAGTCCGTATAGGCGTTGGGTCGTGACAAGTCTTGCACTGCTTGAGCTATCGCCACCTGCTCAGCTATGACTGCAGTCGGTGCTTTGATGGTCGCCGGGGTTAGAACGTTCCGTGCGAAGTCCACCGCTACCGTCGTGAAAAGTCCGTTGGTCGCATTCTGGGTAACGTCTACAAACACCGTTTTTGTGGGGTTCTTCGCCGCGTGTTGTAGGAGCGCTCGTGCTCTGGCTGCACGTCTTCCCTCATTGTGCTGCGGATACACATTCCGTGGGATCGGCTCAACGTGTATGGTTTCCCGTATATGCGGGGAAAGGTAGGCGGTATGTTTCTTCGGGTCTTCGGCTCTATAGCCCAGGGTGCGCAGGATCTGGCGACCCGCTCTCGCTGTGAGAAGACGTTGCGTCTGGGCCGTGCTCTGTGCTTCTATAACACCATCCAGGGTATTGTGCACCCCGAGAAGTTCCAAATTTTCGGTGCTTGCCGTGATGGGGATACCCAGGACTCTCTGGATGCTCTTGCGCATAAGTGTATTGATCTTTGTTTCCTCCACTTTGGACCAGTCAAGTGCCGCTTCCACGTAGTTTATGTGGCTCATGAGTAACGCATGGTGTAATCTAAGCAGGTTGCTTACCCTTAGGCATGCACGTCGGTTGTATACGCGGATGATGAGTCTAATCATGTTCTCTGTTTTAGTGGTGAGCTTCTCGATGGTTTTCATATTGCTTCCCTGTGCTTGTATTCCCTGGGGAGTCCAAGGATACGAATACATTCCACTTTAGGGATGGGTTGGCCATTCTTTGTATGTAGGTTGACGTCCGTTCGCTCCGGTGGAAGCATGCTGCGTCCGCCTTTTCGAAAGGACCGGTAGAAAAGAAGCTCAGATTTGGAGGGGGATATGTTTAGGCCCGTTCCTACCAGGAAGCTCTGTGTGACCTCAAGCGCTTGTTATAACCTCTGTTCGATATCGGCATTGGACCTGCCTCTGCTCCACACCGTGATGTCATCCACTTAGAGCGCATAATGTACGCCTGGAATCCGTGCGAGTTGCTCGGACAGCTTCTTCATTGCAATGTTAAATAACACCGGCGAGATGATGGCCCCCTGTGGTGTGCCTTGTGCTCCCAGAGTGCACTCGTAGACTTTAGACGTAGACTCCTAGACGTAGACTCGTGGATTTTTAGCTTGGCCTTCCTATTCTGGAGAAAAGATCGAACATAGTTGGGAAAAGTTTTCCCCAAGTTCATCTGTGATATGGCCTGCCGGAGATACTTGTGTGAGACGGTATCGAACGCCTTAGTAAGGTCGAGGGGAAGGATGGCTCCTACATCCTTGGTGTGACGGTCGATGATATGCTGCTTGATCGTTAGCATCGCATCCTGGGTAGAAAGGCCTGGGCGAAAACGCAGCATTTTAAATGGGAAAAGGTCGTCGCTCTCAATATATTGAGATATGCGGTTGTGTAAAACATGCTGGATGACCTTGTCCACACACAAGGTAGGTGACATATGTCGGAGGTTCTCGGGTGCGAGAGGTTTTCCGGGCTTGGGAATGAGGATAACCGACGCCAGATTCCAGACATCAGGCACCTCTCTTGTGTCCCATACGCGGTTGGCTTCTTTGGTGAAAAGCTTGACCGAAGCACTGTCAAGGTTGCGTAGTAGTTTGTTGGAGATGCCGTCGGTCCCCGGGGACGACCCCCCGTTTAGTTCTTGTAAGACTGTCCATATCTCCTGTTCTGTGAAAGGGGAGTCGAGTTCTGGGATGTCAGTACCATGATAATCCAGGGTACTGCATTTCAGGGTAGTGCATTCAGGGATATTCCGGAGTACTGCATTCATTATCTGCTGGGCCCATGGGAGATCATGATTAGCCAGATCCTGTACCAGATCTGCATCGCCGATACCCGCTATCTTTTGCTTGTGAATGATGCAGTCGATTGCGAGCCGTTGGTTCCCTTTGTTCTCCGAGTCGTCGCGAAGATGGTTTAGGAGGTCCCATCGTCCACCTACTCTCATTCTCCCGTCTATTAAGGCGCACACTGCGCCCCAGTGTTGTCGTGCAACCTCCTCCGAATGCCGGTTGATTTCTCGGTTGAGTTCGGCTACCTTTTTCCGAATGAATCTGTTAAAACACCCGTTTTCCACCTAGAGAGGATGGATTCCTTTGCCTCGAGTAAGGGTGCTAGGCGGGCGTCCATACGGTAAACCTCTAGGCACGTTTCTACACATCTCGACGCGGCTTGTACATCCTCTTTGAGTCGTGCGAACAGACTTGCTGTGTCATCATAGGTTATGTGATCGCTGCTGCGGAGCTGCCTGAAAGCGCCCTAATCTGTGATTTTGAAGATCCGTTTCGGGCGCGTTTTAATAGGGACCGTGACTGACGTTATGTAGTGGTCGCTCCTCAAGTTCTCCTGGAGGTTGGACCAGGTTTCGCCCGTGATGTTCTTGGCGAAGGCAAGGTCCGCGATGGTGTCTCTTGCGACTGACGTACCCATCCTTGTGGGGTACTGTGGGTCTGTGAGTAGCTGCAGAGAGCAGTCTGTGTTCGCCTGTAGAAGACTGTACCCTTTCGTGTGAGATTTATGTAGTGGATATCCCCATGCTGCGTGAGGTGCATTTAAGTCTCCAGCGATAATGAGCGGCTTGTTCTTTGCCACGGCGCTCGCTTTGGTTATGAGAGCCTTGAAAGATTGGTGGTAATCAGAAGTCATGCTATAGATGTTTAGTATGAATAGCAGGTCGCGCATAAGGCTGTTAGGCATAATTTCAATCATGACTGCCTCGAAACGGAGTCCCCCAGGTTAAGCTGGTGTTCTTGGAAGGAACAATGCCGAGTGACAAGCGTTGCACTGCCGCGTTGATCGGGAGCGTCGCAGAGGGTTTCTTGTAATAAAATGACTTGCAGTTTCTTTTTCTGTGCTGCAATGTATTGCTGAAGCGTGGTTCTGCGTTGTTTGAAACTGTCACAGTTCCGCTGCCATAGTGTTAGTTCTTCAATGGCGACTGGCATGTTGGTAGGTAGGGTCTGTTACTTTCGTCACGCCCGTTCGCGTGTGTGCTCGACCGCTGGGTTCTTCCGTTGATAGGCACATGGGGCTGCTTGGGCAAACAGTGAGTTTAGGGCTCTGTAAGGTTGCAGTTCTCTGAGAGTATGCTGCTAGAGTGCTTTCAACCGCCGATAATCTTTGGAAGATCTTGGCCATGTCGTCGAACATTGTCTTGACAATGAGTGTCAGTGTGGGTAGCGTTTCTTCGATTGTGCTGTTGGCAGTATCGTGTGGCGCGGGAGCCTTACGCTTTGCTACCTTAGCTGAAACCTCTACTTGCGGAGATGTGGGGGATGAGACTTTCTCAGCGCGTAGCGCCTCATTCTCTGCCTTAATTCAAGCGCTTTCCTGTTGCACCTGAGTAAATGTTTGCATAAGCTGCTCGGAAAAGACACGTTAAAGATTGGTTTGCAGGGCGGGAAAACAAAATGTAGACAACATACAGACATCTGGCCGATAGACAAACGCTACCTTTTGCGCACTGCTTGCCACGTATGGACTCCCTTTTCTAAATTGGTGAATACCGATGCGGTTGTGTTTTAACAGGTATTACAAAAGGTGAAAGAAGCAAATTGTTCTGATAAATAGCGATTATAAGAGCTCCTTAAGCTTTCTCGCCATTCTCAAACTTCTAAATTAACTAGTTTAAATCGGTATTCACGGGAATCACTAATCTCACATGCCTAATTGTTTCGGTGTCTGCGCCTGTGTCGCGCGGTGCTGTGGCCCCGAGCTAGCACATCAGAATAGCTAGCTTCCGCTGTCTCACTTTTTGAATGACGCTCCTGGTCGTTTCCTTTCTGCCGACGCACGTCTGAGCAACAGCGGCGGCGTCCGCAGCTCTAGCCTTGTGGCTGAGCTGCGGACGCCGAAGTGGCCGGCGCTTCTGCGTTTGGGACGCCGCCCTGCGAATTCTGGGTAACGGCAGGCAGAATATCTAGATTCACTCTTTGTAGAGCCACGTGTGTGAATTCAAGTGAGTCGCATGGGTAATTGTTATGGGTGTCGTTTACAGCTTTGCTTTTGAAGGCGGATACCTTCAAAGCGTGGATTGGAGCCTTTTTTTATTTAATGTGAATCCGAAATAAAACTCAGAGAGAAGCGCACCAAGACTGCGACGCCTGCCATTCCACATCGACAGGTACTAAGGGAGCCCGCTCTAGCCCAGAGTTTCAGTTCGCCGGCGCCTTCTTTAGAGGAAGTTTCAACAGCTTGGATAGGGATTCCTCACGAAATGGCTGCAGCAAGCCGAAGTGCAAGTGTAGGCTTAGCATACCACTTGCTAGCAGATTACTTAGGCTTAGTATGCGACCAGGCTTAGTATATTACTCGCGAGCTTACTACTTGCGAACAGGCTAGCCAAACAAAACGCTTTCGCTTGCTTATGCCGTACAACTGCGCTCAAGGATGCTCTGGAACTTTTTTCAGGGTAGGATATCGCTTTTAATCGCCTCCATAAAAGGTGTAGTACTTATTTCATTGTTATGTCAAACTAACATAGTTTTTGTGGTCGTGTTGGGCATGTGGTTTTTTCTAGTTGCATCTGATGTTGTATTCTTATTTGCGTTATCTGCTGTGCGTGACTTTTTGTTCTCCCTATACGCTTTAGTCATCAGGGATATATGTTCTTGTTTATTTGTGTGGCGACATCGTTTTTCTGCTGCGCCGCCCAAGTCGCTGGTGAAACTTTTGTTGTATTTAGTGTACGCACTGTCTGTCGTAGTTGATAGCTTTTCTTATCTTTTTTTTCCGTGGTTATTACACGCCAGTGAGAACACATATTTACTGTCCTCAATAACGATAATTAGGAAAATCTTATAATTATTATTACTACTGTATTAAGAATTGTTTTTGTTGTTTTTGCTTCGTACCTAAATATATGAACGTTGTTGCACTTCAAAGGCACCCTTGTAGACATGAGGAAAGCCTTAGAAGTAAGTTGTTCCAAACAAATTTGCTCCTCTTTCTTTGCAGTGCCTACTAGGCGAGCACCCTTCTCGGTGTGAAAGGTTGAATTACGGGTGCTGCACTTGTGTACCCTACAACAGCAAATCTGCATCAAAGGGAAATGTAGGTATTTGTGTAAATATAGCAGTGCAAGACCATTCAATAAAGCGGTGATTTGGGGCTATTAAAAAAAGCTTCATAAACACTCCCCGTTTCATCTTCTGATTTCATTATCGCATCCAGTTTTGTGATGTCTACACAAATAAAGATAAACAACGTTTTTTTTTTGTATGGTATTACTCTTGCAACACGATACTCTAGTTTCCCTTAAGTTGGGGTCAGCTAGAACATCTAAACTAGGTATTTTAGGGGCATTTTAGAGCTCGGCCATTTCTTCAGCCTTTCCACCATCGTGCTCAAGTGCTCGTAGTGTCGAATTTGCCACCCGGCATCACTGATTGCAGGCATGACCCGGCAATACGAACTGTACTGGGAGCGCAAAAAGCTTCGAATTCACCAAACTTACCATTAAACATAAAGCGATCATGGAGGCGAAAAGCAAAAACGCCCGTGTGTACGAGATTTCGGCACACGTTAATGATCCTAAGGTGGTCAAAATTAATCCGGAGCACTCCACTACGGCGCGCCTTATCGCCTGTGCTGCGTCGGTGCGATAATCCCTACAATAAATCAATCAATAACAGAAACCGCATTTCCATTAGCCCGCAACACGTGCCATGGCGCAACACACCATGTCACGCAACACGGCGGTGTGCTGGCGCTTTAAAATCTTGAATTTTATCGAGAGATGAAGGTCACCTCAATTATTTTTATTCGAAATACCTTGCAATTAACTGATACCACGGGTTCTAGTTTTGAATTATCGAATGATTTCTTCTCTTGAAGAAAGGAATGTAGGATGTAGAAGGAAGCTTGAAATTTAATCTGGCTAGAGACTAGTTTGCTATCCCGCACATGGGAAAAGAAAAATGGGCAAAAAAGAGGAAGGAGAGAATGAAGAAAAGTTGAAGCAGACAGTTATGCCCAGCGCTAAACCACTAAACGTTGAAGTTCAATAATTGCCACTGGAGGCGTTGAGTCTAAAGTCCGGCGTTTAAGTTCGCCGCCCGTAGAAAGCGCAAGAGTTTCTTAGTCGCCTTCTGAGCGGATGATAGAGGAGGCCAGTGACACGGAATCTTCTCCACCGAAAATGGCCGCCGAGAGTCCAAATTCTTCAGTGCTGACGGCGGTTTCTGTTTTTCAAGCGAGTAGCGCGTGCACTCGCATAAAACGTGGAGTATTGTCTCCGGCGTGCCACACGTGTCGCACTCCTCACTTGCTTCCATTCCTATAAAGTATAAGTATGCATTTCTGAATGCCACTCCCAGCCAGAGACGGCAGAGAAGAGTTGCGGGAGGCCGTGGGAGGCTTTGTGTAGGGGACGTTGCAGGTGCGGATCGAGGGCACCAATACGCGTACATGTAAATTCTTCTGTAGACCATTGAGATATTGTTTTTCCCGGGCAAGTATGCGGAGGGCCCTAGCTGAGTCCGTCCTAGACAATGGAAGTAGTACAGTCGTCGTTGTTTGATGCGCCAAACGGGCGGCAGCGTCCGCACTTTTGTTGCCGACAGTGCCGCAGTGACTGGGAAGCCACTGCAGGGTGAGATCATGATCCGCCTGGGCAGCACGGTCTTACACCATTTTTATTTCTGTCAGCTGTTGTTCATGAGGTCCCTGGCACTGAGCTGACTAGAGTGACGGAAGTGCAGGCTTCGAGCAAAGAAGATCGCTCATCTCCAGCTTAAACTTTGAACTTTGAGCATGAACTTTGCTCGATGCTGTCCGTAAATTCTGTAGCCGGGGATGTGGTGAGATTCGCTATCCAGAATTTGCTGGACAGTGACATTCGTGATACAACAGCAGCGCCGGCTGAACCCGACGACGTTACCGAGCCATCGCTGTATCGTATATGGGTTGGTAACTGTAACTTTGGTTCAGGTACGTCAGTTAGCTTCTGCAGGGATGGTATTGAAAGATGACGTTTTTTCACTCCTGAAATATCTAGACACACTCGGAGCTGCATCACACACCACAGCGGAAGGAGCGGCTTCATCGCACGCGCATAGTTCGATGGCATGCTGGTGTTGTGTGCAGCTACTACCCTTGCGAACGACGCCCAGGGATGGGTCCCTGGTATTCCCGTGAGGTGATGGTCCGCAGGCGGGTGAGGTGCCGAATATGTGTCCTGAGTGGTCCGATTGCAACGGAGGTTGCCAAAGGGTGATTTCGGCCCGACGCAATCATCGCAGCTGTGAACGTACACCGAGGTAGGCCAAGACAGGTTCGCAGGGCCTGAGCTTGTATTCCCTGAAGTGACCGAGCGGTTGTGCGGCCCCCTCGAGAAAGGACAGGAGCACTGTACCGCAGACAGCTCAAGGACACTGCGTTGTGGAGCTGGAACGTCGACTTCACTGGTGTCACCCACGTCTTGCCGCCGATGAGTATGAGTACATGCACCCTGCAGACAGCCTCTTATTTATAACATTTACGTGAGCGCTCAAAGAAAGGTCTCTGCCAACAACTATGCTAAGAAACTTCTGATGTCTCACATAGGACACCCTTTCGCCACTATTATACAGATGATATGCCTACATAGGCTGTCTTGTAAACGCAAGCACTGCGCATTTGGTTCTAGTTATTTCCAATCCTCTCTATGTATATAGGATTTCAAGTCCGCGGAATTTTGCAGACGTGCGCGCACATGCTCACCAGTCATGCCATATGCTCAAACACATATACCGTCGGCGTATATCGATAGGTGAACCCTCTTTGTAAGGCGGGAAGTCAGGCCAATTAGTTTAAGGGTGAACAGCGTAGGGCTCAGGACGCCTCCTTGGAGAATGCCACAGTGAGTGTAGTGAGCTGATGTCGGCCCATCTGCAGCGATTACAAAGAATGCCTCTCCGCGAGGTAGTTCCGTCTCACTGGCAGACCCGGCCACCGAGCCCCAAAGCCTGTAGAAGTTTAATACTCGCATCGTGCTCCAGGTTATCATATGCTCCTTTCACGTCGAGGAATGACGGATCACATATGCGCTTCACACTTTTCCGCTGCTGCACAAAATTCACCAAGTCATTAACGCAGTCAAGGGATGAGCGCCCATGACGGAATCCAGCCATAACACCAGGGTAGACGTTGTGATGCTTTAGGAACCACTGCAGACGTCCAAGAATGATTCGTTCAATAAGCTTTCCAACGCAACTCGCCAGTCCAGGTGGTAGTGTGCCATTGAATACAGCATAAATTTTACGGGCGTGAGAAGCGGAACGAGGCAGGCCTCTCTGAAATATTGCTAGCCAGTCACATCCCTGCACCGCGGGATTCAAGGCTGGACGTCCCATTTAGCCTGGAATAGCCGGAGGTGGCATTGGCTGCTGTCAAGCGCCCCGGCCTGATGGAGTCACATATTTTGCTGTCTGTCACCTTGGAAAACATGCCAGAAAAGCCAATTAACGATGGTGTTATGGTATCATTCCTCACAAATGATTTCAAAATTTGCAAACAACAGAGTGACTCCTCAATGCTACCTTCGACTTTTCTTTCACCTAATAGTATTCGACCCCCACAAAGGTTGGTCATTAATATTCACTCGCCGATTTGGTACTCGTTGGTGGTTAGTATGCTTGTTTTCTGTTAATGTTGAATATCAGATATAATATCAAACGTGAATTACCCTGTCATGTGCTGCTTCAGATACACTTTCTTTTACTAATACGTCCGAAATTCCCTTCAGATATTACCCTCATGAGGACAGCCCTGTTCTAAAATTTTCTGTAGAGCTTAGTTCAGTTTAGCCAAATAAATGATGGTAATGAAACTTGGTCAAACATAACAAAATTGTTCTCTTTTACAAAAAAGTATCTCCCTTAGTAAGAAAACGATCTAATGGGGAACACCCACGATTTACGCGAGATAGGATGCATTAAGACGTAAAATTAAGTATTGTCGAAGCAAATGTATTAACAGCATTGACTTATTTCTAAAAACCAAACCAATTCGCGCAAATTAACGGACACAGGAACACATGAGTAGAACACTGCGTTTGTGTTTTTATGTGTCCCTGTCCCCGTTAATTTGCGCGCAGTTTCTTGTTAAGATGGATCATTAGCGACTCGCCCAACATTCAACCCTTTTACTTATTCCTATCTTTTTAGTAGATATGCTGCATCGTCGGGAAATAATACATAACAGTTAGTAATATTTTAAACCCCTGAAGTAATTATTTTGAATTGGCGCTGAACAAAAAATATTATGTTGAATAAATCTAACTTTCCTCTTAAAATTCACACCTATACACCCCTTTGTTCACCTGTTGCTGAATTATAACCAGAGCAGATCATTTTTAACGCGCTTTTAACACTTTCGGGATTTCATCTTTTGCTTTATCCATAACAACGTGACCTCTCATCTGCTTTATCTAGAGCAACCCAACAAGCTAAAAAAATATTGAGGTATTTACAATAAGTGCGCTCAATTCACATGGCCTAACCGCAGCTTCTTTTTATCTCTCAAGGCTTTTTGATATCATTCCTCCCCAGGGGTATTAACACGACTGCTAACAATTGGAATTAAACAAAAAGTAGCGGTCTTAATTTAAGTCTACTTATAAGACAGAACGCAGCGTGCTACCATAAATGAGTGTCTGTCTAAACAGGTCGACGAGTACCCTGGGTTTCATAGGGGGCAGCCTTCAGACCTCTCATTTCTAGTGATGTTATGATAATCATCTTTTTGGTGAACTACCAATCCAGATTGCACTCATAGTTGATACTGTGTTCTATGCACACCTGTGATCAACTGCGATGACCAAAATAAATTCAGTCATGCTTAACACTCAATTGAGGGTTGGTGTACAAGCTGGGTCTCAAAAATAGATGCCTCTAAACACTCAATTACCTTTGGCAACAAAGAGATTCCTAGGGACTCTGCCTATTCTTTAGCTATTACGGTCATCACGAGATCTGATCAAGCTTAATATTTAAGGAGCTACAATTACCAATAGCCTCGGCTGAGAACTGCATTTTTAAAGCTTCTGCCATGCGCCCCGCACAAATGGCCGCTTTTTGAAAAGAGAATTATTCTTCCAGCCGTAAAAATATATTCTCACAAAATACTAGTTAACCTTCGTTGAAGTACACAGATGTTGTTCGGGGCCACTTAAAATTAATAGATAGTTACGAAAATCGAAACGATACAAAATGTATATTACGTTTAATTTCTTCCGTCCATTCACGTCACTCCAGCGTAAGAAAGTTATGTAATAGGGATTAACTAGAATAAATTCAGGAGGGAAAGAACACACGTTGCTCAGAATTTATTTACAATTTTTTACGGGCCCATTTAATCATGGGAATGGGTTCAGCTAGAGCGCATCACCTTAAAACTATTGCGGAACCAGTCAACAAAATTAGTCATGCGAAAGCGTGAGTTCACAGTTATCTCGC
>NW_027526384.1:1896863-2216135 GCF_048455015.1 Haemaphysalis longicornis
GATTATATTCTATTGCATATATATATATATATATATATATATATATATATATATATATATATATATATATATATATATATATATATATATATATAAATATATATATATATATATATATATATATATACAGGAACAAAGTTTTCCTGGACGCCGGTAGAATATACACAAAAATTGTTTCGACCACGGTAAAAAAAGAGAACAGATTTAATAACGTTTCGGCCGAGTATCTGACGAAGGCCGGTCCCTCGGCCGAAACGTTATTAAATCTGTTCTCTTTTTTACCGTGGTCGAAACAATTTTGGTGTATATATATATATATATATATATATATATATATATATATATATATATATATATATATATATATATATATATATATATATATATATATATATATATATACAACCTTACACGCATTATCACGGAGTGTGCAGTAGAAGTCGGGGGCAACTGGTAAACTTTCACAGGAGACGAAATATCTAATCAGGAAACGGCAAACCATGACAATCTCTACCGCAGCTGACAGAATAGAACTAGCGGAGCTCTCGAAGTTAATCAATAAGCGCAAGACAGCTGACGTACGGAAGTATAATATGGAGAGAATCGAATACGCTGTAAAGAACGAAGGTAGCCTGAAAGCAGTGAAGAGGCGTCTTGGCGCGGGGAAAAATCAGATGTATGCACTTAAAGATAAGCAAGGCAATGTCATCACAAATAGGGATAAAATAGTCACAGTGGCCGAGGAGTTCTACAGGGACCTGTACAGTAGCCGGGACATCCAGAATAATGCCGAACGAGACAGTAGTTCAGAGGAGATAGACATCCCACCAGTAACGACCGAAGAAGTAAGGAAGGCTTTGAAAGAAATGAAAGGGGGCAAAGCACCTGGTGAGGATCAGATAACAGCAGACCTCTTGAAGGATGGCGGAGAAATTGTACTTGGAAAACTGGCAAACCTGTATACGCAATGCCTAATGACCGCAATGGTACTGGAATCTTGGAAGAACGCGAACATCATCCTAATCCATAAGAAAGGCGACATGAAGGACTTGAAAAATTAGAGGCCGATCAGCTTACTGTCAGTCGTCTACAAGGTATTTACTAAGGTAATCGCTAACCGAATTTCTGCGACCTTAGATTTCAGTCAACCTAAAGAACAAGCAGGGTTCCGTAAAGGTTATTCAACAATGGACCATATTCACACGATCAATCAGGTGATAGAGAAGTGCGATGAGTATACTGAACCCCTATATATAGCCTTCATAGATTATGAGAAAGCATTTGATTCGGTCGAAACCCTAGCAGTCATTCAGGCATTACGGAACCAGGGGGTAGATGAGCATTATGTAAGAATACTAGAGGATATCTACAATGGGTCTACAGCTACCATCATCCTCCATAGGGAGAGCAGTAAAATACCTATAAGGAAGGGTGTCAGACAAGGAGACACAATCTCTCCAATGTTATTCACAGCATGTTTACAAGAAGTATTCAGAACATTGGATTGGGAACAGGTGGGAGTAAGGGTTAATGGAGAATACCTCAGTAACCTCAGATTTGCTGATGACGTTGCCTTGCTAAGTAACTCGGGCGACGAATTGCAAAGCATGCTTTCCGCACTGGGCGAACAGAGTAGAACCGTGGGCCTGAAAATTAATATGCAGAAAACTAAAGTAATGATGAATAACCTAGGGACAGCACAGCGGTTTCAGATAGGTGGCGAGGCAGTGGAAGTGGTAAGCGAATATATCTACTTACGCCAAGTTGTGACCCCAGATCCAAACCATGAGGCAGAGATAATTAGAAGGATCAGAATGGGGTGGGGTGCATATGGCAGACATTCTCAGATAATGAATAGCACACTACCATTGTCGCTGAAGAAGAAAGTGCATCTTACCAGTACTCACCTACGGGGCAGAAACTTAGAGGCTCACTAAGAGGGTTCAAATTAAATTGAGAATGACTCAGCGGGCAATGGAGCTGAAAATGATAGGTGTAACATTAAGGGACAAGAAGAGAGCGGAGTGGGTCAGGGAGCAAAC
This sequence comes from Haemaphysalis longicornis, assembly GCF_048455015.1. NCBI lineage: Eukaryota > Metazoa > Arthropoda > Arachnida > Ixodida > Ixodidae > Haemaphysalis > Haemaphysalis longicornis. The sequence goes on from NW_027526384.1 coordinate 1,898,906, forward strand.
TGGTGTTAAAGACATATTAGTAGAAATTAAGAAGAAGAAATGGACGTGGGCAGGGCATGTAATGCGAAGGCAAGATAACCGCTGGTCATTAAAGATAACAGAGTGGATCCCTAGAGAAGGCAAGCGTTGCAGGGGGGGGGCAGAAAGTTAGATGGGCAGATGAGATCAAGAAGTTTGCGGGGATAAATTGGTCACAGTTGGCACAGGACCGAGGTAATTGGAGAATAATGGGGGAGGCCTTTGCCCTGCAGTGGGCGTAGATAGGCTGGTGATGATGATGATGATGATGATGATGATGATGATGATGATATATACCATTTTACATTTACAACATTCGTAAATTCCTTCAGGGAAATGTGGATTATTGGTTTCACGAACTGGCGAAACAAAAGTGGAAAAATAACAACACGTGTGGGCTACGGACCTAATGGCAATGAGCATATCGTGTCGTTCGATGGAGATTGGACCCAACACCGTGGCTGCTTAACCCCGGTAAGTGAATACCGTTTGCTTTTCGCGTAATTTTTTCAATGCGGATGCATTAATGAGTAAAGTGTAAAATAAACATTCAAGAGTGATCAGACGGTTTTTGAATAAGGGTCCTCACAAGAGCACAGTGTACCTCTGAACGTTACATGCGGTAGAAGAAAAGTTATTGTCAATCGTGATTTCTTTTGTCATGGAACATACCCCTCTGGCGTTGACAAGGATCAGGATCTTCGAGCAGCAAATGTGCCCGCTGCAAAAAATTCACAAAATTATGAATTGGAAAACTAGAAGTTCTCCTGAATACTGCCGCGAACCATGTATTCGTTTGATTATTTATTGTTTGTTTTTACTGCCGGGCCACGCCCGGCGGTGTTATCTGCGTTCCAAACGAAGCGCGTCTTACATTCTTTACTTTTATACCGCACGGGCTATCACATTCAGATAAGCAGACTGTTTCGCCCTAACGCCACTAGCCCACAATAATCTTCGGTGATCTACAATGTTCTGGATGTGAATCGACGTTTCCAGAAACACTTGCGCCGAAAGATAAAAGCCTGCAGAGCAGACACCCGCGGCATTCATTCGACGACACTCGCCTGTGCTAGTCACTTTGTTGACCGCTGCTTCGCCGCCTCTGTATTCTTTTGAGTTGTTAGGGTAGCACAAGTTCGCACCAATAAACTTGTTTCTCCTTCAAGACAACTGCGTCGTCCTTGATTCGTGACATCTGGTAGAGGTGCGGGGTACTAAGCCTTTATGCTCTCTACGACATCTGGAAGCCGCCAAGCCAGTCCAACCAGAGAAAGCCGCCGACTGCAAGGATTGCTACCCGAGTTCGGCCTTCTGCCAGAAGGGCCCAAGAGAAGGAACGCTGCAATCAACACCATGGTGCAAGAAACAACGTCACCAATCATCCTGCAGCAGCCCCGAGAACCGCCATCGTTCCGCGGGTCCCCCGGAGAAGACCCTGAGGACTGGTTGGAGAAAGTGGAGCGCGTCCGCATCTTTAACAGGTGGGATGACGAAGAAACTTTCCGCCACGTTTTCTTCTATTTAGAAGATACGGCCCGAACGTGGTTTGAGAACCATGAAAGCTCCCTAACCAACTGGACTCTCTTTAAGTGCGAGTTCCTCGAAACATTCGCTACCGTTGTGCAGAAAGAACGAGCCGCCCTTTTGTTTGAAACGTGCACGCAACACCCCAACGAAGGGGTCGTGATCTTAGTTGAGGAGATGAAGCAGCTATTTCGCCGCGCGGACCCCGAAATGACGGAAGAAAAGAAGTTGCGCTTCTTAATGCGCGGTGTGAAGGAGGAACTGTTTGCTGGACTTGTCCGAAATCGGCTAAAGACAGTCGCCGAATTCGTGACCGAAGCCAGCACCATTGAGAAAGCCCTCGAAATGCGTGCTAACCAGTACGACCGGAACTATGTTGGCATGGCCAATGCGAATTGCGTCGACAACGTGCACATTCCTGAAGATAGCCTACGGGAGACTATCCGAGAAATAGTGAGGAAGGAGCTGCGGAAACTGCTCCCAACGCCGTCGCAACCACAAGTCGCTTTTCTTACCGACGTCCTTAGAGAAGAAGTGCAGCAAGCGCTGGGAACTTCAACGACGCCAGTAGCACCTCGCGAGCCGCAAACCATGACCTACGCGGCTGCTGTCCATCGCCCTCGCCCACCTGCACCCTGTCGTCACGAGGCTCCGTACCGTCGTCCCCTCTCGCCAGCGCGACCACCTGCAGCGCAACCCCCCGCCCCAAGGAAGACCGACGTGTGGCGAACGTCCGACAATCGTCCGCTGTGCTACCACTGCGGAGAGGCCGACCACATCTACCGTCGCTGCCCCAACAGGAGGCTCGGTTTGCGAGGGTTCTCCGTCGACGAACCCCGCCCCCGAACTGGCAAGCGCCCATCGGAGATCGAAGAGTACCTGTCCAACACCAGCCGTCGACCAGCCCGTTTCAGCCGTTCGCCGTCGCCCTACCCATACGAGTCGCCGAACCGCCGTAGCAATGCTGAGTTCTCACGTGGAAGGTCCCCCAGCCCACGCTGGGGAAACTAAAGGAAGCAACTTCTGGAGGTGAAGTTGCTCTACGGCGAAAAACTGGAAACCCTCCAACGACGCAAGGACGCGCCGAAGACACCCTTTCACGACATGCCCTCATCCCGACGACCCGACCTAACCCTGACGAGACTCCCGAACACGACAGCTACACTGCGCGACTCGTACCCGACATGACCGAGACTGCCGCTGAGAAGACAACAACGACGCACAGTGCCCGACCGTGAACACGCACAAGCCGAGACGCGACGCCCCGACGCACCCGGAACTCGAGGAAGGCGGCGTCCGACGTCGAGTTGTCCATCGACGGCTTTGACGTAGTCGCCCTCATCGACACAGGAGCCGACTACTCGATAATGAGCGTGTCATTCGCGTCTAAGCAAAGAAAGTTACGACAAGATGGGACGATCCACATATACGCACAGCAGGAGGACACCTCGTGACGCCAAGTGGAACGTGCACATCGCGCGTCACCATAGACGGCACGACGTACCCATCGGCGTTCGTGATTTTGCCTAACTGCTCTCGCGACGTAATTCTCGGAATGGACTTTCTAACAGACAACACCGCAATAATCGATCTGCAGGCGAAGTCGATAACTTTTTCCTCCGATCACTCCATGACGCCGGAATCGAACCCCGCACACCGTGCAGCTGTAAGGATCGCCGATGACTACGTCACCCTGCCACCCCGCGCAAGCTTGATGGTCACCGTCTACTGTGAAAGTGCTGCTCCCGACGTCGATGCCATCGTGGAGAGTGATTAAAGGTTGCTTCTCGATCGCGGTGTGTCTGTCGCAAGAGGCATTGCGCGGTTTAAGCAGCGCAAATCCAACGTTTTGGTGACCGATTTCACTGAGGAGTACCAGCATTTAAACAAGGGCGCTTCAATTGCGTTCCTCGAAGAAGCGCAACAAGCAAGTGACGTGACCGCAGTAGCCGACTTTGAACACGCACCCGACGATACTTTCAAGCTTCCGCATCCCTTCGACGTGAATCCGGCGCTACCGCAAAAAGAAAAGAACAAGTTATTGGCTTTGCTGCGTCGCTACAGCGGGTGTTTTTCGTCGAACTCCAAGTTACGCCAGACACCTCTGACGAAGCGCCGGATAATAACCGAGGATGGACCCCGACCTACCCGACAGTCACCATACCGCGTCTCTTCACACGAGCGCGAAGCCATCCGGACTCAAGTCGATGAAATGCTCAACGACGACATTATATAGCCATGGAAAAGTCCGTGGGCGGCGCCGGTCGTACTCGTGAAGAATAAAGACGGCACACTGAGGTACTGCGTTGACTACCGGTGATTGAACAAGATCACCAAAAAGGACGTGTACCCCCTGCCACGAATCGACGACGCCCTCGACCACCTCTGCCACGCGAAGTACTTCTCATCGATGGATCTGAAGACAGGCTACTGGCAAATTGAAGTGGACGAGAGAGATCGAGAGAAGACTGCATTCATAACCCCGCACGGCCTATACGAGTTCAAGGTGATGCATTTTGGGCTATGCACGGCACCAGCAACGTTCCAAAGAGTCATGGATACTGTTCTAGCTGGCCTGAAGTGGCACACCTGCCTCGTATACCTCGGCGACGTTGTGATATTCTCCCGGACTTTCGACGAACACCTTGCAAGGTTGCAGCCTGTACTCGAGGCCATCCGTACGTCGGGGTTAACGCGGAAGCCTGAAAAGGGCCGCTTCGCGTACAAGAAACTCAAGTTTTTGGGCCATGTCGTTAACGCCGCGGGAGTCCGGCGAGATCCGACGAAAACGTCCGCCATAGCAAACTTCCCAAGACCGAAAGATAAGAAGGGCGTGCGGAGATTTCTCGGACTATGCGCCTACTACAGGCGCTTTTTCGCAAACTTCACCCGCATTTCAGAGCCACTCACCCGCTTGACGAAAGATAGCACCCCTTTCAGCTGGGAAAATGCCCAAGAAACAGCCTTCTGCGAGCTACAACAATGCCTGCAAAGCCCGCCTGTGCTCGCGCATTTCGACGAGAATGCCGAAACGGAAATGCACACGGACGCCAGTGATATAGGCGTGGGTGCCGTCCTCGTGCAAAAGCAAAGCGGGTGCGAGAAAGTAATCGCCTATGCCAGCCGTAGGTCTGTCCAAGGAAGAAAGAAACTACTCAGGCTCTGAGAAAGAGTGCCTCGCTATTATATGGGCCATTTCAAAATTTCGCCCATACGTGTATGGAAGACCATTCACGGTTGTAACAGACCACCATGCGCTGTGTTGGCTCGCCAATTTGAAGACCCCTCTGGCCGTCTTGGTAGATGGAGCTTGCGCCTGCAAGAATTCGACGTTACAGTAGTCTATAAATCCGGGAGGAAACACTCCGACGCCGACTGCCTGTCCCGTGCCTTCGTCCACCCACCACCACAAGACTCCGATGAAGACATCGCATTCTTCGGAGTCGTGACTGAGAGCGACCTGGCCGCCCAGCAGCGTGCCGACCCCGATCTACGCGTCATGATCGACTACCTCCAAGGATGCAACATCGCCGTGCCCAGGGCCTTCAAACGCAACTTACCTGCATTCAGCCTGAAAAACTCCGTCATCGTGAAGAAGAATTTCAGCCCCGGAACGAGAGCAAATTATCTTCTTGTGATCCCGGCAGATCTTCGTGACGAAATTTTGGAAGCGTGCCACGATGACCCGTCTTCCGGACATCTCGGCCACGAAGCAAGATATAAAGATCTCGGCACAGCTCGCACAATTGGGAAAATCAACGCGAAGTACTACTGGCCCCGCCTTGCATTCGACGCTATCCACTACGTCCGGAGCTTCCGTGACTGCCAGCGACGAAAACCGCCACCGACGAGACCCGCCGGACTTCTGCAACCGATCGGCGTCCCATCTAGGCCCTTCCAACAGATTGGAATGGACCTTCTGGGCCCGTTCCCTACATCATGACCCGAGAACAAGTGGATTGTTGTAGCGACAGACTACATGACGCCCTACGCAGAGACCGCCGCACTTCCGATGGGGACTGCACAAGAAGTCGCAAAGTTCTTCATAAGCCAAGTTGTGCTGCGACATGGAGCCCCGGAAGTCCTAATCACGGACCGCGGAAGGGCCTTTACTGCGGAGCTGATGCAAGAGATATTACGCTACAGCAACACGGACCACCGAAGAACGACGGCGTACCACCCCCAAACGAACGGACTAACGGAACGCCTGAACAAGACAATCGCGGATATGGTGTCGATCAATGTACGTCGACGTTGAACATAAGACTTGGGACAAAATGTACCGTACGTCACCTTTTCGTACAACACGGCTATCCAGGAAACTACGCAGATGACGCCGTTCGAGCTTGTCTACAGACGACGGCCGACTACGATGCTCGACGCCATGCTTCCGCACGTAGAAGACGACGACATCAACGCCAACGTCCAAGGCTACTTTCAGCGTGCGGAGGAGGCCCGCCAGCTGGCTCGAGTTCGTACAACGGACCAGCAGCTGGTGGATTCCGGGAGGTACAACCTCCGACGCCGAGAAGCCGAGTACCACCCTGGGGATCGTGTGTGGGTTTGGACTCCCATCCGTCGACGCGGACTAAGTGAGAAGCTTCTGCGACGGTATTTCGGACCGTACCAGATTCTACGACGTGTCGGCCAACTTACCTACGAGGTGATCCCCGATGGTGATTCCGGAACATCACGACGACGCACGCAGCCCGAAGTCGTCCACGTAGTTCGCTTGAAACCTTACTATGCAGGATGACGAACTTTTTTTGTTGTTCGTTCGGACTGTGTTTTATTTAAGTATCGGGTCGATGCACTTTTAGAGGGGGGGTGATGCCGCGAACCATGTATGGATTTGATTATTTATTGTTTATTTTTACTACCGGGCCACGCCCGGCTGTGTTATCTGCGTTCCAAACGAAGCTCGTCTTACATTCTTTACTTTTATGCCGCACGGGCTATCACATTCAGATAAGCAGACTGTTTCGCCCTAACGCCACTAGCCCAGAATAATCTTCTGTGATCTACAATGTTCTGGATGTGAATCGACGTTTCCAGAAACACTTGCTTCGAAAGATAAAAGCCTACAGAGCAGACACCCGCGGCATTCATTCGACGACACTCGCCTGTGCTAGTCACTTTGTTGACCGCTGCTTCGCCGCCTCTGTATTCTTTTGAGTTGTTAGGGGAGCACAAGTTCGCTCCAATAAACTTGTTTCTCCTTCAAGACAACTGCGTCGTCCTTTATTCGTCACAATACTTCGTCCCGCGTGGCGCCTGATCGTAAGGCTGCTTGTATACAAGAAAGAAAGCGTGTCGAAGCGATTTACCACGAAACACAAAAGAACTAAAGCGACGAAAGAAACGGAAATACGGTTTAACGGCAAAAGAGTTGTTAATAAATGTCGCCATGGTTTCACCTTTAAAGTATCACCATGCGGTTACCCACTGACCACCCCTCGCACCAGGAAACAGGGTGTGGATAAAAGGCTGCAAAACGCCGGCAGCGGTGTTGAGTTCAGCCCTGAGGACCTTGCGTGCGCTCTCATCCAGCGGTCGTGCCTGAGGCCTCGGTCTAATCGGGTGCAGACCGATGACGGTGTGGAGCTAGAGAGAAACAGACGGGCATTGGTTAGGTACAGCGAGCGAACCAGCGGGCATGACCCTTCTTATGTCTTGCCTACCACTCCCAACGCTAAAGGGAAATCCGAAAAAGGCAACGCCTCGTCAGAGCCTTCTACGTTGAATCTAACGCCGGCCATTCCATTGAATAAACAGAGGCCGGGTGGTTATGTGACGCATTACGGTCGCGAAATAAGACCGCCACAACGATATGGGTGTCGTTGATACCTGACTTGTTTGTGTTGGGATTTTATCGATTACTTTTGTGTTGTGTTGAAGTCCATTTTAAAAAAATGCGCCAAACCACCCCGTGAATGTGGTTGGAAAGCAAAGCTGTAAACGGCACCCATAACGATTACCCATGCGACGTCACTTAAATTCACTCACATCGCTCTACAAATAGAAAAACCAAAGAGAAGTTATATGCACTTAACCACACCATTTATTACTTCAAAGAAATATTCTTGTTAATGTTAAATCAATGAATGAGGCATGAACGGTGTTTGGTTGAGTTGTATTGGTGTAGCACAAAAGTGGAAACTTTTTATAAAATTAAAGTAAGCTCCAACCCGGTGTTAGACGATCTGTCTTTTCCGTCTCGGCGCCGCGGACGGAGGCGACGAGATTTGCGGCAGAGAAGTAAGGGGAGGAGGAAGAAATACTTCTGTTCAGATTTCTGAACGGCCCAGAGTGCAGCCCTGGGGAGTGATTTCTTCTTCTGTAGGGCCCATATGCAGTCCGCGCGGCCTGTGTTCTGTCCACCCGCTGAAGCTGGGTAGGTAGACAGGGCCTGGACAGCAGCATCTCCCATTGCTCTTGTTGGGTAGTTGACGGAAAGAGAGGAGGGCGCTCAGGGCTAAAGACGCACACCCCGATTAGGGGGCGGAGTGTTCCTACTTCTGAGCAAAATTGACATTCAGCGTCATGGCGATTCGGATACATTAAGTGAAGACGCGTGGGCTGGGAAAAGGAGCCCGGATTGTATCAGCCGTAGGGTAGTTTGTTGTTCTCTGGAAAGGTCAGGGTAAGGCGAAGGTACGGTCTTGCTCATAAGGCGATAATGCTGGGTTATCTCCCTGAATGTGACAAGCGGGTGACTGTCCTCGTGCAGCTCCATAGCACGGGAAGTAAAAGCGCAGGCTTGTTGGGTGGGCGTATTTGTTGCCCTCCATTGAAGCATAAGGGGGCGTCCAGATGAGTTGAATGGAGCCGTTTGGGGAGTGGTTTTTTAGCACGTGCAGTGCAGGTAAGGACACCCAACCCTACTGGCAATTCCAGTAGGCTTGCTGGGAATCGATGACTACCCTCCGAACCCCTGGTTGAGTGAGAGCCAAGGTGATGGCTGCCTCTTCTGCTGCCGTCATTTCTTGGGTCCTAAGCGAGGTACACGCAAGGAGGTTGGTTCTGGAGGTAGCCACGTTGATGGCGTATTGCTGCCCTCGATGTTTGGAGGCGTCTGTGTAGATAACCGCATGATCCCCACCGACGGTGGTGTTTAGCGCTTGAGCCCGTGCTTTTCGGTGACCCTCGTCATGTGAGGGGTTCATATTTCTAAGCAAAGGGATTATCTTTAGTTTTAGTCGTCACGAGTCTGGGAGTACGTCAAGCGGAGTGACATTCTGGGCTGCCCAGCCAATCTGGTGAAGCATGCAGTTACCCATCGCAGTTCTGAGTCGGACCTTCTGGTTAGAAAGATGGTCTTCTATCAGCTCTTCCACCGTGTTGTGGAGCCCCGTTCTAAGCAGCATCTGTGTGCACGCACTCATGAGAACACCAATGGCCTGCTCGACCGCCTTTCTAATCATTATATAAAGCATCTCTATGTCTTCCTTGTCGAGAAGAAGACCGGGGGTTGACGTAAGTAACTCTCGAGAAGACAAAAGCTTCAATTAATCGAAAGGTATCGGATTCCTTCAGGCCTCGCTTCTTGGTGGAAACTCACCTGATCATGTGTATGATTCGATTATTCCTGTTTTTGAGGCGCTGCAAGGAGACGTCACTCTTGGTGTTAGCCTCGAGATGTAGGGCCAGGACCTTGATGCTGGGGCTTGCAGTGATGACCTGGCCATCAAGGAGTATTTAAATGTATTCCTTGGTTTGGCGTGAGGGCGGACGACAAGGAGCTGTGATTGTTTGCGTGAACACTGGAGGCCACAGGCTTTAGCACATTGGCGTTCTAGAAGTGCGATGCCATGCATTGGTGTGAGCTTCCTTTAATTTTTGTAACTCTCTGCACATGAGCAAGGTGCACACAGGGCCGCTAGACGGGCGTGAGTGGTCGCGTGACGCTTTCACGTGGCATTCAGCGAGAACGCAGGGGGTAAACCCGTAGATGTGCTTGGTGAGTACACCACCTTTCTTCCCAGTCTTCGCGTGGGCTCGTAGCTAAATCGGTAAGACAACGTGATCGCGCTTTGTTAGTCTATTTGTTCCAGGTTCGATTCCCGGCGGTGCCAGAAAATTCTTTTATTTGTTCGCTGGAGTTTTCTCGTACACCAACGGTCGCGAAAGAATCCTTGGGGGGTAGAGGTAAAAAGCTTTGCTTTAAAAGATTCGACGACTGCTTCTACGTCAGTGCTCATCTTTCCTAACGCCTCTCCCTGGCCTTCCGCAGCACAGTAGAGTTTATTTGCCCCGTGCGGTTGCAAACCGTGCATCGGCGCGTTCGCGAAAGGAAAGAAAGGGAGTTGCTGCCCGTACTGATAGCCGTTCCTCCCGATGTCGAGCACAACACCCTCCCTCGAGAGGAAATCTCTGCCCAGTATGACCGGAACAGACAAACCAGGCAAGCAAACAAAACGCTGTCTGCGCTTTCTGCCATCAAAACCGAGCGTGAGTCTCACAGCTCCCTCTGCTTTTGCCGAACCCGCTGCTAAGCTCAAGGGTGTCTCGGCGGGCCTAACCAGGACTCTCCTTCTCCGGCAGGCCTCAAACCTTTCGTCTCCTATTAGAGACACCGTCGAGCCTGTGTCGACGAGTGCAAACAGTTCGCGACCGACCAATTGCACTCGCATGAACGGCGCAGACGAAGAGGGGTCTCCATGCACTCTGCATGCGGAGGGGGCCAGTTGCCCGTCGGCGCCAGCGCCAGGGTTCTCTGGGGGCTTCCTCGCACCCCCTGTGCTTGCCCCCCCCCCCTTCTCGCTTCCCGCCGGCGACGACAAGCTACCGCCCTTCACCGCAAACGTGTTCAACAACAACAACCGCCGCCGGCGATCCGAGTTTCCCTGCGTGCTACACATTTTCTCGGCGCATTGACGGGAGAAAAGGCCAGGCTTGTGACAAAACCAGCACAAACGGGTCGTTTCGTCCTGCCTCCCTCTTCCGTCGCCTGCGTTACTTCCGACCGCGGAGTTGTCGTCTCCCCCTCCCGACCAGGCGCAACCCGGTTCGAGCGATTCCTCGGGTCTCGGCGGCAATCTGTAGCGAAGCTCGGCGAGTAAGTCCGCCTGAACTACGCGCGCTTCTTGTGCGAGGGCCTCCAAGTTGCGAAAACTCCGGCCCCGCAGGTACGGTCTGAAACGCGGTTGGCATTGCGTGCACACGCGCGCTACCTTGACCGCGTCGGCTGCCTCGGGGTCTGCCCGTTCGTACAGCTCCTGCATAACCCGCACGTACTCGAGGAGACGCTCCTCAGGGTGCTGCGTGCGAAGGGCAAGCTCGTCCCTCATACGGTGTTCGTAATCGGGTGGCAGGAATTCAGCGCGGAAGCGGTCCTAATGAAAGGTGTTGTGCCACCAAATTTTAACTCTGTAAAAAGCCTGCTGTAGGCTTCCTCTGCATGCAACGACCCTCAACACGAAGTGCTGGGTACAGCAAGCGCTTAATATACATTTTAATTCGCTTCTAAAAATTACCTAAATGCTCTTCTGGAAATCGGGACCCATCGCTAGCGCCACTAACTATGACGTCAGTGAATTGCCAGCCTAACAAAGTGTGTGACGTCATACAACGTTAGCGACTCGAGCGACGTCAAACGTCAACCTGAACACCAGTTACCACAGTTTGTTTGGTCGCTTGGTCGTATCAGACACACTATGCCGACACGACGGCGACGACGACGCGACGCCGACGAGCGCCAAACCATCGGCCAACTGCCGAATTGCCAGACCGCGTTGTCACACTACGCCGACGGCGACACAAACACGTCGGCCGATGGAAAGTCGCCGTAGCGTGACTGACTCGCCGACCGAAGGCGCCAACGAAACCGGCCTCCTGACTGGTCGCCCGGCGCGTCGTCGGGAATCGACCGAGAAGCGAAAACTGCGCCCCGACAACATTCGTGCCGCAATGAACGCGGCTCTATTTTGTTAGTTTCTGGAGTGTAATAAACTCAGTATGTTCCATGAAGCCCATAAAACTCAACACTAGCGCTAATGCGATCCGTCTTTTGGCGTTCGACGCTTCGGCCGTGCTCTTCGGCGACGCCGCTACCCCGGAATGCGTGTTCGATCGGCTCGCCTGTAGAAAATATAAGGTCAGTTTCGTGCAGAAGAAGAGTTACGTAGGGTATTTGGGTAATAAGAGATCAGTATCGGCAAAGGCTTTTATCGTAAAACGTAAAACCAAGGTACGGCAAGCACTATCCCTTCAGTGCAAAATCCCAGTCGCAGCCGGGCACACTTTTTGCGAGCGCTTTCGCAAAAGAGCAGAGTTGCTGCCGATAAGCTGTTGCAGGGGCTTCGCGGAACCTTGCTGCGCAAGCGTTATTTAAGAAATTTGAGCTTACAAGTCAGGAATTCTGTAAACTAGCTAGTAAACACCGACGTACGACTCCAAGGATGGGCCTCCATCTAGTACACCGGCTATATCGCATGTGGGAACAGTTTGTTCGGTGGCTCAGTGGTCTCGCGCGTTGCGCACGCCCGGTCAACGTTGCGGGTTCGAATCACGACAGGGGCAGCTTTTTTCTTTAGCGTTCTTTTTTAGCATTTTCATGGTTTGCATATCTATGGTTTTCATTTGTCTGCATCCGAGGATGCCGACAAAGAATCCGTGTCGGAGCTGTCGCGGCTTGACGTGACGAGTCGGCGTGTTTACTTCCGTGTTGAAGCACGTATGTGGGGGAGCAGACGCCGCAGTAAAGTCGCAACGTACCGCAGCGCCGCATGGTAGACACACGTGGCAGAACTTTCTCGCAACACTGTGACGTCACTGCTTGAATCGGCGCCCAGAAACGGAAACCGAATCCTGCTCACATGAATCGTGCGATAATAAATTTTTTACTCAGAATATGTGCATGTGAGAGCATGTATCATGCTTTCTAACGAAATATAAAACGTTTGCAACAAAGAATGCACAAGCAACAAATTTGGTGGCACAACACCTTTAAAATCTGCCATCGACTCGAAGGCCGGTTGGCAGCGCCTCCAAGGCGCAGCGCTTCCTACTAGTGCCACGGGCAGGCCTTGCCTCAGCACGTCATCACCCGATGCGCCTACCGCAGTCTGGTACGAATCCAGTTGCTGGAGGTATTCGTAAACGGATTTCACGTCTCCGTAGCCGGAATAGGAGGGAACCTCGATATTCAAACGTGGCTTCGATACTGGCACTACATGACTCGCGGTGGGAGCCGCTGGCGTCGAAACGAGCGTTCGGGTCATCTCCGCGAACATCCCGGTCATCTGCCTCATCATTGAGGCGAGATCTGCGGGCTGCAACTGATCAGCAGCCTCCTGCGCAGCGGCCACCGAGTCTCCCCCCGAGCCCTGCGGCTCCTCCTTCTCTCCCGTCTCTCTCCGTGTGGTAGGAGCCATTGCCAGCGAACTACCCAACAAAAAGCTGGCTCAACCACGCCAAACTGTAGACGCGAAGATACAGAGCAAGCCACGCTAACTACATACGCAACGCGACAAACACACCCCCCACACAAATCTACAATAGAAGCAAAATAAGAACGTCAAGACAATACATAGGACCAATGGGGCTGAACTACAGGCACATTAAAATACAAAAAAAACAATAGTAGGGACACGTCAAAATACACAAGCGGCTAATATCCCTACAAACGCTAAATACACTCGCAATGTAAGCACTTAAGCCGTCACCACAAAAAAAACAGAAAAAAAGGACGCAAGAAAAACTTCAGCCATCTACAGCCATCTTAAAACCTAAGCAAACTAAAACACTGGCCTCAAAACTAATTTACAAACATGCATCTATACGGCTCAAAGCCCTGGTCTCTCACTGCCAAAATGGCGCTTCCTTCCCGGAACAATGGAATGCCGTCCCAAACCGCAGTGGGCCCCTTCCCGGCAGCCGCAGAGAGCAGATGTCCACGGGTGGGCTTGACATCAGCCCCACGTTCGGGCGCCAGATGTGGGCCTGCTCTCTACGGCATGCCAAGGAATGAGGCGCACTGCGGTTGCGTGAAAAAACTCTTTACTTACATCACCTCGCTGACACCAGCACCAAAACACTCTGCGTCCCGAGTCCGAGTCTCGCGCGCCCCGCGCCTCTCTCACTCCACCGCCCGCTCCTACACGTGCACTCGCGCCATCCCTCGGGCGCCGGCGTCTCCAAGTCTTGCGGCCCGGTACCGCACGGCAGGCGAGAAGGGCGAAGGAAGGGGTCTCAAGGCGAGGGGCCCCGAGCAACGCCCTCCAGCCCAGAAGGCATTGCGCCAAGGCGCCCCCCACAAACTGTAACGCATCATGCGCATGCGAAAAGACCTAGTACTCCGAGTATGTATACATACTGGCGCCCAACTCAGCCGAAGGCTTTCGCCTGGTCGACCCAAGTTAAACAACCAGTAACGCCGGCTATCAGAGCTAATGTAACGTTCTCGCGAGCGCAGAAGTTCGCGTACATGTTCTGAACTGGTGTTTATCAAAAACTAAACAAAAACTATCATTTCGAGTCAAGACCCGGTGTAAAAATTACGAAATATCGTTTTGAAAAAATTACGAAGTTCAGTTTACTTTTTGTCTGGCTTAGATATTTTGTTGTAGTGGCCTCTGTCAAACCTTTTACACCCCGCGCCACCACCGATGCCTTTCACAAGTTGCGCGATCGCCTCATAACGGCGCGAGCGCCGTTATCAGCACTTTCACTTCCAAGTCGCTCTGGGCAGGACGCGTTTCCCAAACAAAAATGGCTTATGGGCGTCTATGGAAACATTTATCGTGAGTTATGGCCGTCTATGGGTCCCTATGGTCACCCATAAAATTGCATAAATTAGCCTATAGCCAGCTATTGAAGTTTTTATGCATCCTGCACTAAAGAAAGTAAACCATACAATTTTGTTTAGACGATTATAGGACACCCTAGTGTGTTTAGTCTATAGAGTCACAGCTATTCAGGTTACTGTAGCCAGCTAAAAAAATATGTATTGCTTTAGTTCTACAGAACAGCCGCGACAAAGCTTTTTGGGCTGGCTATAGACCATTGTTTAGCCTTAACTCTACAGACTTGAAACCATTCAGCTGTCTTTTGCCAGCGTTTGGAAAATATTTGTCCTAAAGCTAAAGAGAGACAGCCCCAAAAGATCTTTTTGGCTGGTTATGGGCTGTTTAGCTCTAACGCTACAGACTCAAAACCATTCAACTGTCTCTTGCCAGCTATTGAAAAGAATTCGTCCTAAAGCTAAAGAGAGAAAGCCATAAAAGCTCATTTGGCTGGATATAGGCCGTTGTCTAGCTCTACGTCTACAGACTTAAAACCATTCAGCCAGGCACGTAGTCAAGGGGGGGGGGGGGGGGTCCTCCCCCGAAATTCGTCCAGTCGGCCTTTAACGCCAGAGAATAGAGGCACAAGTACAAGTAGTGGCGTGCGCATTTAAACAAATGAAAAACAAACGATAGTCAAGGAACTCACCAAGAACAGCTACCCAAGAACCTTTATTAGAAAAGCACTTCAATTCCGAAAGCACAGCAACACTCGCCGAGGAATTCAGAGTCCGGCCGCCCCAATCGGTTGGTGCACGAAAGCCCACGATTTTAAAAGTCCCGTGTCAATTGCCCCGCGCCGGAAGCCCCACTCCTTATGCCCCGTTTTGGAAAGCCTCGTACTCATAAGCTCCCAACACATTTGCCCGTGTGCCGATTGCCCCTCGCCGGAAGACCACCTCTTAAGTCCCTTACTCATGATTTAAGCCCGCAGCTGTCTACATTTTTTCTGCTTCGTAATTTTAGCGCTAAAATGCTATATTTTTGAAAGCTCGCTTCCATGTTTTCAATCGATTTGAGTCGTAGTGACTCATGATATCCCGAAGACCCCCGTAGTAGCCCACGGATATTTTTTACACACTCCATAATGCCGTGCCGACCCCTGCTGGTGCGGGCTTCTCTTCCATAAGTGATTGCTTCCATTTTTTGCACCTAAAGAGATACAGGTGGTAGAGAGCTGCAGATGACGTTGGTCTCGGTTAAGAATAACCAATTTATGACCAGTACGCTTTGCAGCAGAACGCCCAAAATCCCAAATAAGCAGTGCTTTCAACAAAATATATGCATGTTGCAGAGAACACTGAAAAGGAGGCATTCCAACTTTCAAAAGGGTCCGGCGGGGTAAAGCAGTTGTCACCACACAGCAATGCACACGAACGCAGAACGCCAAAATCTTACAAGTTCTTCGTAATTACGTTAGAAAGCGACAGGTTCCTTTCCCTAAGAAATAGCGCGCAATGACGCAGCTGTTTCGCATGCGCAGGAAAATGGAAAAAAAAATAATGTTACTTTCGCTCATTTTTCAAATAAAGATACTAATGATGTTAATGCAGGGTACCATGAATTGTTTCTGATATATTTATTGCCTGTGTTCCCTTTCGTACTCGTTTCATTCCTATGTTTTGTATAAGCCCCTCCTGCTTGGGTCAAAGTTTTGACCTGCAGTATCTGTAAATAATAATAATAATAATAATAATAATAATAATAATAATAATAATAATAAGTAAAATGGCAAGCCTGTCGAAGCCAATATAGGCTTGTTTGACTAGTCCTGGCAAGCCGGCGAAGCGAAAAAAAAGAAGGAAATAGAATACATGGAAATACGAAAGTGCGAACACAATATTTACGAAGTCAATAAACTAAACAGAGCATAGAAGAAGATAAGAAAATTATCGCAGAAAAGATATCAGAATCCACATTAGTACACACTTCCATAACTACAAGACGCATATACAATACTTGTATATGTCAAAAATGTCAGGCACATGAATTAACAAAAGGTCAAAAGGGGTTTTTTAAGTTGTTGTTTTGAAGGACTTCTTGTGGTAACTCATTAAATAATTTTGGGACATAAACACTTCTACGTGCCATACCATACAATGTACGGGAGCGGGGGACTGGAAAGCGAGGCTGATTTGTCACAGGCCGGGCAGACTTGACTTCATGCTTAAAATCAGGCAACCAAAAATGTTTAACAACCACTGTTCAAATGACTGTTCAAAGCATCAAATGACGGCAAATTAAAAGTTTTGAATATATCCTGCACATCTGTCAACAGCAATTCATAAGTGATAGACATCAATATATTTTTCAATAGGCTGTTCACGCGAGCTTTCCAACGGGATGAACAAAAATAAAAAATGGTTGTCCCATACCTTAGTACACTATAGGCGAGGGCATGCGCAATACTTTTCTTGACGTGAAAGGGAACGAACGATTTAATGTTGTAAAGCACACAAGCCACATTTCGGAGTTTCCCACAGACATATGCTAAGTGTTCATGCCAAGACAATGTGGAATCAAAAGCAATGCCTAAATATTTAATAGTATCAACATAATTTACACCTTCACACTCACAGGAGGTGCACTGGTGATCATGAATGTAAACAGGAGCTTTAATTACAGTAGTGTTCAGCGGATTACGGAAACAGATTAGTTTAGTTTTACTAGAATTGATTTTAAGGCGATTTTCGGAGAACCAATGCACAGCATTACAATGTCACTTTGAAGCATGCTTATCGCCTTTTCATAATTCACATGTTTGGCAACCAAGACTGTGTCATCTGCGTACTGGTAAACTATGCATTTAGAAATTGACATGGAAAAATCATTGATGTAAATGTTTTAAAAAAAGCAAGGGCGACACAATGGAACCTTGTGGAACACCAGCAAATAGAGATAGTTGTCTACTGAAATGAAAATGATCATCAGTAGCAACAACCTGAGAGCGCTCCGAGAGATACTTAGAAGATAAAAAAAAAAACGGGCCACGGAAACCCAGTAAGTACAGTTTCCTTAGCAATAGATTATGACACACAGAATCGAAAGCTTTAGAAACATCTATAAATAAAGCACAAGCAAATAAGTTACTATCAACAGCACTGAACAGGTCGTCAGCAAATTCTTCTAATAGAGCAATTGTGCCACGGCCAGACACGAAACCACACTGCCGAGGTGACATAACCGAAAATTTTTCTAGAAATGAAGACATAATTTGTAAAAGGTATTTTTCCAGAATTTGAGAAAGAATGGGCAGTATTGATATGGGCCTATACGAGTCAACTTTATCCCTCGGACCTCCTTTGTAGAGAGGCTTAGCGATAGCAGTTTTTAAATTGTTATGAATGTCTGCGCCATTAATAAATCCATTAAGAATGAAAAGAAGAACGTCCGATAAAACATTGAAGTTCCTGCAAAGCGTCTCTACCCTTATTCCATCATAACAAGGAGGCTTATCAGTTCGGAAACTGAACAGTATGGACCTCAGCTCGGATTTACAGAGGCAAGGCAGAAACGCCGATGAAGGAACGGATTTATCAAGTGAGCAAGAATCACGTGAAGGCGAAGCACTATCTTGATTGATACGGAACGCATGATTAAATGTGTCCGCCACAGTCTCCGCATCACCGAAAAAGCTTTAAAAACCAGGGGATTACTTGTCTTTCCACGCCAGCTGTTAATTAAATGCCATGTCTTCGCTGGATTTTTTGCATACAGGCTGAATTTCAGAAAGAAATGTGAACGCTTGGCAGATCTTAGAAGAGCCACAACTCTGTTGCGAGCACTTTTGTATTGCGCGCGCAGAGCCTCATCTTTAGGTGCGCGCTTTACACGCTTCCATAAGCAATCCCTATACGAAATAGCTTGCATGACGCCCGCGGTTAGCCAACTGTAATCTTTACGCCGCTTCCTTATCACAGAAACAGTACTTGAAGCCTGGAACCGTTTAAGATGCTCGCATAAACTTGCGTACACTGTTGCAGGAAGCGGGTTATCCGCTATCAGAGAAGACCATTCTAAACTGGAAGTCATACGGTAAAACATATTTTTATTTACGAAAGAAAAACGGATATCTCGACAAACAGGTACCCTGTCTACCTGATAAGTAGGCGCAGAAGAACTAGCAAATATTCGACATGCCACAATGTAATGGTCCGCCAACCTTTGAGGGATGAAGCAAGACGAAAAAGAGCATTTTTCGGCCCTTAAAGCGATATGATCTAAACAAGATTGAACCAGTTTCCCGCGGACAACCTCTTCGCGAGTGACAAAATTGACTAGACTTTTAAGGCCAGACGAACAAAGCACTCCCAAATAATCTGTCACTGTAGGTTGGGCGGGCTGTCGTAAATTTATATTCAAGTCCCCCATTAAGCACAATTGATCAACTGCACCAAAGTGTTTAAGTAAGGTATCTAATTCTATTAAAAATCTGGCAATACTATTAGAGGGAGGGCGATAAATTGCTAATAACACCATTGAAATAGTACCATAAGCTACCTTGACGGCTAATAATTCTGCATGTGCCAAAGCTGCAACCAGAGGCGTCACTACAAAGTGCTGGCGAATGAAAATGGCAATGCCGCCCCCTCGACGAAATGAACGAGTGAAAAAATGCGAGCTGAAACCCTGCAATAGCAAGCCAAACGGGTAGGGAAACGCTAGCTACGCTTGGTTACACGGCGCCGCACATCACAGAAAACGCAGTGGACATCCCGCCTGAACTAAGGACCAGAATTCTTGTCCGTCCAATACCCCGGAACATGGCCCCTCAACATCATGAGGGAAGACGCCTAGCAAGAGCAACTGCGCTAGAAAAACAGTACGGAGGACAAGACTACGTCGTATATACAGACGCGGCGGAATACGCGAGGTACGGGGTAAGATCGGCGGCCGTTACCTCCACAACCGACCTCCTTTCCAGCCTCACGCTTCGGTCGTCGAGCACCCAGCAGGCTGAAGAGACGGCTGTCGCCCTTGCCCTCTCCCAGACAAAGGCCAGCGTAATTATTACGGACAGCCAAGCCGCCTGCCGAGCATACCAAGCAGGTAGGGTTTCAAGACAAGCGCTTCGGGTTCTCCTTCAACGGCCACCGCAGAAGCAGGTCACAATCATTTGGACCCCGGCCCACTCTGCTCTTCGCGGCAACCAGACGGCACACGTCCTGGCCCGAGAACTCGCCCACCGGGCACCGCAAGAAGAGTCGGAGCGAACCTGGCAACCGCTCCTCACATACGCCGACATCACCCAACATTATCGACTAGCGAGACAACTCTATCCCCCAGTCACCGATCAGGCCACGAAAGAGCAGGAAGTCATCCTGAGACAACTACAGACTAATACCTACCCCCACCCAACACGACTACACGCCATCCACCCTACTCTTTACGATCCCCTATGTACTCACTGCCAAGCACCAGGCACGCTGTACCATATTGTCTGGGAATGTCAACTGGACCCAGCTCTCCCCCCATCCCCAACCCCTCACGCGAGCAGTGGGAGAGTACGCTGACCAGCTCTTCTCCTGAAACGCAGCTTTTGCTAGCGGAAAGGGCGAAGACAGCCGGTCGTACCAACGGAGTCTTGGACTGAAGACCCCGACCACAAATATGCTCACCTCAACTGTGATTAAAGTTTCTCCCTCTCTCTCTCTCTCTCTCTCTCTCTCTCTCTCTCTCTCTCTCTCTCTCTCTCTCTCTCTCTCTCTCTCTCTCTCAAAAAAGCCAGTAGGTGTGTTGATATTTATTTCGATAAGAACAAAAATATCAACGAAGTCAGCTGCGGATTCTGCAAGACTGCTGAATTCGTCCCAGTATTTTCGAAGACTGCGCATATTAATGTTAACCACTATTAGATCCTGCTCACACCTATTACTTAAGGAGT
Organism: Haemaphysalis longicornis; assembly: GCF_048455015.1. Classification (NCBI taxonomy): domain Eukaryota; kingdom Metazoa; phylum Arthropoda; class Arachnida; order Ixodida; family Ixodidae; genus Haemaphysalis; species Haemaphysalis longicornis. The sequence continues at coordinate 1,919,120 of NW_027526384.1, forward strand.
TCCGAAAAGCGTTGAAGTCGGAAAATTCAAGAAAGTGAACTGACATGTCCTTTAAGCAATTTTAGCAATGTCAGCGACTTTGACAATTCAAAGGAGGGGCGCGTTCTCGTTTTTTTTTTTGCGTAGATTTTTTTGCTCTGGACCCAACAGATATTGTAGCCGTTATCTGTAGCTGCCGGTCTGACGTGCCAGAACGAGTCACGGTTCCGCTTGGTCAAGTTTTCATTGAAAAACAATTTCGGCAACGCGCCTGACTGATGTGACAATGTAGTTTGCCGCGTGCTCCCAACCACATTTCCGGGCAGCGGACGGACGCCAATCGCACAAGAATGGTAGGTGTTGTGTCACGCTTGCTGGGAAGCCTGTGCACGCTGAGCACATCAGAAGCGGAAAAGTCTGATAAGTTCAGTTTATCGGCGAGATGAGAGAGTTTTTGCTGCAAGACCTCTTCCTGCTCAACCGGCATCCCATGGATCTCTAGGTTTGCCCTCCGATTGTATTGTTCAGTGTCGTTAAGTTGATCGTGAACACGTTCTATCTGGGCTGCTTGTTCATGTACCGCAGTTTTCAAATCGTCGGCCTCCTTAGTGCACCGGGAGACTTGTTCATGACACCCCTTGCTCTGAGCAAAGACCGTGTCATATTGCGAAGACATGAAAGAAACTGACCCTTCTAAGTCGTAGACTTGCGCATATAAACCAGGGAATTCCCCTTTAAAGGGGCCCTAAATAGGCTTCCGAAGGTCGCCATTTTAATCACGCAATGGCTACAGTACCCCTTCACGACAGCGTATACCAAATATTACACCTCTGCGTAAAGCAGGGGCCGCACAAACACGAAAAAAAGATTTCACTTTCTCTCCTGGCTCACCAACCATACCTTGCCGCCACACTGCCGCGCTCTGACGCAGTTCTTTTCGGCTCTGACGCGCCTCTATGACGCACGAGACATTGCCCAGTACGGCGGCGCGAACGTGAACCACAGCGACAGCACTCACCGTGCAACCGGAATCTGGTGGGTGGAGCATGCGCGTCGAGTGCTAAAAAAAAAGCACGCGCAGGGCTTAGCGCAGCCAATGACTGTACGTACATCAAGGAGGGTGATGGATTGCCCTGTTTGTCTCGGTGGTCTTGCGCCGGGTCGATGACGTCGTGGCTTCCACAGTACTTCGGAGGAGCTACTAGAGGACGAGAGCCCCAGGCCTTATGGGTGGCCCCTTTTAATGAGCGATAACTCGGCTAATACTTAACGCATTTAAACCATTTTTGCGGGATGACGTTCCTTGAATAGTACTCCAGTCACTGCGCATGCAAACTTGCAACATTCGGCAGCCTATTTAGGGCCCCTTTAACAAGCAGCAGGGAATTAACTTTCTCATGGAGTGCTGGCAACATTTCTAGGCTCTTTCTTGTGGTCCGTAGCTCTGAAAGCACTGCGGACTCTGAGTCAGGCCGCTCAAACTCGGGAACCCCATCCGGCTGAGAGCTGGGAGCCTGGCGTTTCTTACTCGTTCTGCAGGTCTTGCAAACCCACACGTCCCTTTTCCCCTGACCCATCGTAGTGAACGTGTTTGTGCAATGCCCGAGCAGTTCTGACAGAGGTGATAGAAGTAATTACAGTCCAAGCATTTCATGAATCTTCCGTCATCCGGCACAGCATTCTGGCACGCAATAGACATTTCATCATCTGCCATTATGAATACACGACTCAAAATCACAGAGCAAGGGTGCAGTCGGCGGCGAACAGAAAAATGATTTCAAGCCTAATGTAGAAGACACCAATTATTACCTGTCAAGTAGAAGGCGTGAGAACGGGGCAGAGTTTCGCCGCCGACTGCGAAGAGGGGACGGAAACCACCCGCTGATACAGCCGATCCGAAGCTCGAATGGTCAGTTGATGCGCAGAACTGCAGCCAGATGAAAGGCGATGCGCAGCTTCGTCGAAGAAATGCGCATCAAGGGTCTCCTTGCGTCAGCAGGTACAGCAGGCCCCAGAAGACGCCAAAACACGGTCGGACAGCGAATCCAGGAAATCCAGAAGTTGCGAAGAAAATTCGCGCCTTCCGGAACAGGTTCAGCAGGGTAGAATAGAAGCCAGGAACTTGGTCGAACGGCGACGCCATCAGGAAATCTGTCAAGTAGAAGGCGTGAGAACGGGACAGAGTTTTTAATAATAATAATAATAATAATTATTATTATTATTATTATTATTATTATTATTATTATTATTATTATTATTATTATTATTATTATTATTATTATTATTATTCCCTGGAAACCTTTCCAGGGAATTCTTCATGATCGTCACCTGCACGCATCTGAGTTAGAAAATCAACAAGTCACTCATGAATAGGTCCCTTAACGTTTTGTATCAAAATGTCCGTGGTCTAAGGACTAAAGCTAACCAGGTTTTTTGTAATGTATCTTCCTCAATTTTTTCTGTCGTTGTTCTTACGAAGACCTGGCTCTTACCCAGTATCTCGTCTAAAGATTATTTTCCGTCTTATTACAACGTGTTCCGCAGTGACCGTGCCACACGCACGGGAGGGGGAGCGTTGATAGCCGTCAATAGCTCATTCAGATGCGTGAGGCGCGCAGACCTGGAGACAGAGGATGAGTCTGTTTGGGTTGAATTGTGTTGCATCGGTGGCGAACGCGTCCTGCTTGGTGCATTTTACTTAGCTCCTAACATAGCTCCGGTTTCTTTTCAAACTTGTTTAACATCGATAGAAAATGCAATTTCCTCTCATCCTAGACACCGTATCATGATTCTCGGTGACTTTAACTCGCCGGGAATAGAATGGGGTGACCTTAGTATCTCTCATTACAATACCTACGTTCTTCAAAAGGCCTCAGCCTTACTGGACTTTATTTCATTTACTGGTCTTGAACAGTGCAACCACGTTGTGAACTCTGCTGGGAGCTTACTTGACCTTTGTTTTTCAAACATCGAAAACATCAGTGTCAACATAAGCCCTGCTGGTTTGGTTACTCCGGACAATTACCATCCACCCTTATCTATAGTACTACCTATTCATAGTGATGTGCAAAAGGCCAAGCCACGTGTTTCCGAACTCCCCCGCTATAATTTTGCTGCAGGTGACTACATAAGTTTTTACCAGTACTTGTCGAATTTTGATTGGTCGGCAATCCTCGCATCAAATGACCCAAATTTTCAGGCCAGCGAATTAACCAAAGTACTGCAAGAAGGTATGCGCAGATATATACCACTAAAGAAATCCAAATCTTCGAAGTATCCTTTTTGGTTCTCGAGTGAACTCCGGTCGGCGCTAAAAGGCAAAGAGCGTCCCCACAGGAAAGCTCAAAAGAATGGGGAGACAAAATGGAAGTTAGAATTTAAAGAATACCGGTCACTTTGTAAAAAACTGTATGATCGTGATCGGGCTGCATACATTACGTCCATAGAAAGCAATCTTAAAAGGAACCCCAAAGATTTATGGAAATATGTTCGCAGTAGATCCCCCCAGCATAAAACTCAATGCATTAATCTTCTTAACTCCGATGGAGTAATCATAGATGACGTCCCGGCCGCGTTCGCTCAGCAGTTTAAAACGGTGTATAGGGATACCTGCGACGTTCCGTCAGCTCCCATCTCCAATTGTTGCGGTATGGCACCGAGTACGGCATTTGTAAGTGAGGAAAGCGTGATGAAAAGCCTACGGGACGCGAAGCCCTCGCTAGCGTGTGGCCCAGATGGCATTCCCATGGCTCTACTCAAGGCTTTCAGTACTATCCTTGCTCCAGTGCTTGTATGCGTCTTTAACAACTGTATTGGTACTGGAACGTTTCCTAACTGCTGGAAAATTGCTAAAGTTGTACCTGTACACAAATCCGGGTCAAAAACAGATGCAAAAAATTATAGACCGATTTCCCTCCTGTGCAGTGCTTCTAAAATGTTTGAATCTATAATTCATTCCCTCATTACATCAAGAGTAAGATATGAAATTATTCCAAATCAACATGGTTTTATACGTGGCCGCTCGACGACTACAAACTTAGTTTCTTTCATGGAACATGCGTCAAAGGCAGTGGAAGACCGAGGCCAACTTGACGTGGTATACTGTGACCTTAGCAAGGCGTTCGATGTGGTTTCCCATTCATTGTTGTGTAGAAAACTTTCCCACCTTGACATTCCTGATCCGTTGCTGGATCTGCTTCGTGACTACCTTACCAGTCGTCACTGCTACGTTCACTGTAACGGGCAACACTCCGGAACGTACTCAGCCACCAGCGGGGTGCCTCAGGGCTCTGTCCTTGGTCCTCTTTTGTTTTCGCTGTTTGTCAACGATGTTTCGACAGCAATTCAGTACTCATCGTTCTTGCTATACGCAGACGATACAAAAATATTCAAAGTGATTGGCAACATCTCAGACTGTGCACAACTGCAATGTGATATCGCCGCGTTTTCGGACTGGTGCAACAGAAATAAGTTGGTACTCAACAGTGCAAAAACCAAAGTGGTGTCGTATACCCGTAAAACAGATGATATCAATTTCACCTATCGCATAAGTGAAGAAGATCTGAATCGGGTATGCCAAATCAGAGACTTGGGAGTTTTGTTTGACTCTAAGCTCACATTTACAGCCCATACTAATGAGATTACCCGTCGTGCTTTGCGAACACTAGGTGCAACATGTCGTGTCTCCGGAGAATTCAACTATCCAGACACATTTCTTCAGCTCTATACCTCAATGTGTCGCCCTCTATTGGAATACGCATCCGTGGTCTGGAATGCAACGTGTCGGTCCAACGCGGCGGCCATTGAGAGAGTGCAAACTAAATTTCTCGCAATACTAAAGCATAGGTACGCTACTGCAAAGGCTAAAGATGATACTGGTGTTGATGACGCCAGCTTGCTTGTAATGGACCCATTACACAGTCGGAGGGCCAAGGCTGACCTTTTATTCTTGTACAAACTGGTCCACAGCCTCATTGATTGTACAGAGTTGCTGGGTGCCATAAATTTCAGAACCCCAACAGGCACCACCAGGGCACCTAGACCGTTTTATGTCTCTGCCCGTGTCAAGAGTCCCGTGGCACGCATTCAGCACCTATACAATATGCACGCAGAAAGTTTGGACGTATTCCATCGACCCTTTCCAGCTTTTTGTAAGAAACTGCGTCGCTTGACAAACCAGGAGTAGTTTGCTTGCCGTAGTATGTAACGTCCATTCACACACTTTATGCTGCCGGGGTCGGCTAACTATGTATGTATGCTAATTGTTTCGATATTCCCTTGTGTATCTAAGTTTTATGCCTTCATTGTGGCGTGATCTTTAGCTAATATCTTTTTCCGGTTTACATGTTTCAGTGTACAGATTTTTAATCATACCTTGTTGTATTACACTTGTAGTCTTCATAGCAGTCAGCAGTGTCTTATTGCTATGCACTGATTGCAATGCCTTGTTTGCATATGTGCTCGGGTCATGTGTGTGTGTCGGCGTGCGTGTATCTCGAAGTATCTCATTCTCGTTCAGACTATACAATGCTATTTTCTATATTTTACTGAGATATGCACTTTTCTTTCTTTCCGCACCAGCACATCGTTCCTTGACACACTAATAAACAATTAATTGGTTGTTTCATTCATCATTTTTATTATCTCTGCGATTTGTTGGTCTGATCATTTATGTCTATACTCCTGCCATTGTTTTTTTCGTTATTGTTCTGTCAAACTTGTTCCTCTGTTTGCTGTGTGTCTCGACAAGATGGGACATCACAAAGGCATCGCTCGTTTTAAGGTAATACTTTATTGCAGTGTGACTTTTCAAAAATCAAAACACTCGTTTTATATGTACACTCTGCCTCCATCATGTGCAGTGTGTATTTTGTTGTATATTTCCTTTTTTCAAGTGCCTTGAAAGTTTCGCCGGCCGAGTGCCATAGCTTGCAACGCTGTTTTTTTTTTGCTTTTCTGTTATATCGGGGATTTTGTGTGTTGTGCCGTGCTGTCTTACGTTTCTTTTAATAATGTGTTGTATATGGTGTGCCAGCACCAAGACCTTAGGGTTGTTCCTGGGCACCGAAAATAAAGGTCGATTGATTGATTGATTGATTGATTGATTGATTGATTATTATTAGTTGCTTTAAATAGCCGACGCTCGTCCATCTGCCGAATACAATCTGCATATAATGAATATTCCGTTCGGCTTGATATATTCCAGAGCTCCTTTACTTTGTTCTCTAATGAGTTGAAAACTGTTGTAGCTTAAGTCCTTTATGTCATTCCAAATTTATGTACCCTATGTATTATGTGCAAACTGTTTTTGCTTGCTTTTCACTTTTTCTTGTTTTGTGTTGCTTGAATATTTGTACGTTTTAGTGTCAGTGTTGGTAATGCTGAAGCTTTTCCCTCCCTTTTTTGGGGGGGAACTTCCTAATATGTTGTTAGAAAACCCTGGCTATAAACGTATACTCTATGTCATGTTGATTCAATATTTGCTTGTAGAGTTCCTATTTTTCACATTTACTGAACGTTTCGCTGGCCGAGTGGCATGGCTTGCAACACTAAGCCTGCCTTTTCTTTTTTGACTTTCTGTTCTTTTTTTTCCTTTTTTGCTTTCTAAGATTCCTGTAACTATTTTTACTTTATTGTTTATGTCATACATATAGTTTTTGTGTGTTGTCTTGTCATAATTGTGTTTTTTTTTGTATAGTGTACCAGTACCAAGACCCTAGGGTTGTTCCTGGGCACCGAAAATAAAGGTTGATTGATTGATTGATTGATTATTATTATTATTAATATTATTATTATTATTATTATTATTATTACTGCGCTGTTGAACACAGTATGTTAAACATCTGTGATATCTCTGTCGTTCGTTTTTCTTTTTTTTTTATTGCTGAAATTTGGTTTCTCTGCGGTTCTGTTTAACCAATATAGTTGCCTGTTTTTGAAACTGTTTACTTATCATGCTTGTCTTATCATTTGTCTCTATACTCTTGTCATTGTTTTTGTCGTCTTACTGTCAAACTTTGTTCTCTGCTTGTTGTGTATTCATTACAATAAGCTGAGCCACAAAGGCATCTTCTTTTTTCTTTTTTACCTGTACCCAGGCTCCGCCTGTGCTTTATTTTTGTAATTTTCGCTACTTCAATATGTGTGTGTCTTGTCGCTTGTTTGTTTCTTGCAATATGTTTCTTGTATTTTGTTTTCATATAACTATCCGCGCGCCAGCACTCAGGCCTCTGGCTGTTCCTGGGCACGTAAATAAACATGATTGATTGATTGATTGATTGATTGATTATTATTATTATTATTGGGCGCCATCTTGGGCAAGATGGCGCCCAGCAAGGATTGCTGTATTCTATGCTCCTGTGTTTTTTACGGTAAACAAAAGTTTTTCCGCTGCCTTTCCTGTAACAAACGCGTGCACGCGAAGTGTGTTGTGTGGCCGGACGCTGAGCTTCAACTCCTGAGTTCTGGCGCTCGGCCGTTCAAGTGCAACATCTGTGAAACGGCTGAGGCGGCGGCTGGGCCTAGCGGAGCCGGCGACGACATCGGCCAACACCACCTAGACTATAAAGCCGAAATTCTCTTTTGCGCGACGCGGCCTACGTCATCGGGCTGGGGCGGGCGGGGGCTGATTGAAAAAGTCGGCTTCTTGGCAAAGCACATGGTCGTCTTCCCTGCAAAGCCCAAATACTTTTCTGCTGGCGTCGCCTGCAAGCTTTTCCGTGGGCCCTGCCACCCCTTCCTCTGTCCCCCGTCCCGGCGCAGGTAGGTACGTGCAGGAGCAGAAAGACGGCCATTGTCGCGAGACAGGTTAATTACCTCCCGATGGGGCCCACAAAAGCCCAACGAGAAGGGGACGAAAAGAAAAGGCGCGCCAACTCAGTCAGCATAACTTCCCGGCTTATCCTTTGTAGTGGCTGGGCGGCAGGGTTCACTAACCACAACTTCCCAGAATTTTCATAGCCACCCCTCACAACAAGTTTCCTTCAGGGCAAAGAGGTTCAAGTAGTGCCACACAGCATGCCCGTGTTTGTGTCAGTTCGCGCAGTGACAACAAATATCGATGTATATTTTGCGGTAGAATGAGAACAGATTGTTCGGTAAATTGTGGACAAAGATTACGTAAAAGTTTATAAGTTACAGCCTTTATTTGCAAGCAAGTTTGACGGAGGTTGAATGATACCTACCCCGCACTATTTTCGACAGCGCATGTAACCTGAAACTGCTGTGTTCTCAGTCAGCTTTTTTTTTTCTCACTGCACCCACGTGCATGGTACTGCGCGGATGATCCTGACCACGCTTCTTTTCGTGCCTGTCATTTGTCATTCTGCCGGGATGGTGCGCGCTAAATTTGTGATGCCGAGCAAGTGATCAGTTCCGTGGTGTCGCGGAAATTACACACCAGAGTGTGAAGTGCCGGTGTTTCGGTTTCCTCAAGAGGACGAGTAGCGACGACAATGGATACGTGCAATACGCCGGGAAGACTTTCCACCTACACTGAACTCCAGGGTGAGCTCCTGCTGAAGAATGTGCTGTGGTGCAGTACAAACATTCTGCTTAAGAACTTCTGTTGCCGACTGAATGACAAGATCGCGGACGCTAGCGCAAAAACAAAAGAAAGAAAGCTTCAAACGCTGAGCAAGTGAGTCACTGTGTTCACAGCAGCACTGGTGTTCTTTTAGTGCAATAAATCCGTTTAAAGTCATCATAAATGCATTTGTAGTGTTCGATCTGCATGCTTTTAAAAGATAGCTGGCATCATTAGGATGCTTCGCTGCAAAAAAATGGTTTCTTGCCGAGAAGTCCCAAAGACAGTCCTAATAACACATGTTTCACTAATCTAGACGTATTAATTCCCCAATAAATACTTTACGCGCGGTATCAAAAAGTAAATGGCTCAGGATTGACGTGAGCTGGTCCATAAAAAAATTCGAGTAATTTTGTGGTGATACTTTTATCTGAATGTGGAGCAACATGCCCTCAAATTTAGGATAAGCGCAATAGTTCGAATGGTCTCCTGCGAAATACGATAAATAGCCCTGACCCCTTCGAGTTTCAGCGTAGTGTGTGAAGGACTGCTTCTAATGGATTTCAAAAAAAATTAAAATCGTTATTGAGGTGAAAATTTTTCTTACTAACTCACTCTTTTTACAGGCATCGGCTGCAGACACCTCCGTGCACAATAGAACATGGCAGGGGTATTATAATGGCGTCCACGAATGATCGGCCAGTTAGTCGTATAATAATCCTATTTGTCGGTCTTGCTTTGCATTACGCTCTCACAGCGCTTTTTGGCCCATGGCAGTGAAGTTGAATAGGGTGTGCATGTTACAACAAAATATTCGTAATGATGCTGTTAGTACGTGACAAAAAGAACATATTTAAAATAAGAACAGGTAAAATTCAAAGTTAACTTTACCTTGAGTCTTTTAGCATGTATTGCATTCTACTGCCCAAAAAATATCCAAAACGAGCTCGTGTGCTTCGTGTGTTAATGTTTTGTGCTTATAACTTCACTTCTAAACTGTCCAACTTCTCCTCGTTTGCGCTTGTAGCTGAAAAACGTGAGAGTTAGTTGCATGTGCAGCACATTTAAATCCCTTGTATACACCACAATGTAATCAATGAGGAGTCTACTATTGTCTTATATATAGTTACTGCGGTTAATGGTTAGACAAAAAAGTATTCGCGAGCAACAGTGCAAACGATTTTTGTGGCCATCGATATGTTTACTCAAACAACACAGCTTGGCGTTACATGGTCGGCAAACTATGGGGTCATGTCCAAGCACGGGAACTGAAACAGAATACTACTACCCCACAATTTTTGCAGTTACACGGCACTAAACCTGTTCATTGCCTCCGCTTCCGTGCTCTGCGGGCGGCGCGCGGCCGCCCCTGCCCTGTGACGTCACGACGGCACTCCGCAGGCCTTGAAAGTCTAGGTGGTGTTGCATCGGCACGTCCGCAAGCGGAGCTCCTTCCACCTGCTCCCTTCGACGAGACTCGCCGCCCGTCGTCGAGAAGGCCCCGGCCCCGCCGTCCCAGCCGGTTGACCTTGACGCCGAAGCTGCCGGTCTCCGCGCGCTCCTCATCGACGCGCTGGACGGAATTTCTTTCCTCAGCGACCAAGTGGCCCGGCTGCGGGAGAACAACGACCTCATGCGCCGGGAAAACGCGCTCTCTTTCGACCGTCTCCGTCAAGAGAGGGAGGGAGACCGCGCCCATTATGCGAAAGTGGTTAGTTCCCTGCGTGCGGAGGTGTGCTCCTTGCGTGCCGAATTGCTTCGTCGCCCCCCTGCCTTGCAGGATGAAGTACGTCGCAGCTCGGAAAAGCCTTCTTTCACGCAAGTTGTCTACAAAGAAGTGTCGCCGTCGGCTACGTCGGCTCCGCTGCAGTCGGTGTCTTCGGCTTTTCCGACACTGCCTCCCACTCCGTCCCCACTTTCCCCGCTGCAATCTGTGTCTGTGCTTGATCGTAACCCTCCTACTATTGAGAAGAAGCGCCGAAGCCAGGCATGTGTAGGTGCATCGGACACATGTGGACTCGTAGTCGTTCCGCAGCCGAAGCGCCCCAAAGCTATGTTCGTCTCAAAGCTTTCCCCATCCACCACCTCTGCTAGCCTTAATGCCCATCTGTCAACTTTAGGTGTCTCGTCCTTGAGCTGCCGACGACTGAAGACGAAGTTTGACACGTACGCATCCTTTTATATATCTGTCAGTGAAGAGTTTTTCGAGCGTTTGAATGACCCCGCTGTTTGGCCGAAAGACTGCCTCTTTAAGGAGTTTCGAGGCATGTTTCGCGAAGGCATGCTTCACAGCTCTGAGCGCATCCCGTAAGAAAAGCAATGATGACTAGTACTTTGGATGTGTTTTATCAGAATGTGCGCGGTCTTCGTACCAAGGCAACTGACTTCTTTGGTAATGTTCTGGCTTCGTGTTTTCCGTTAATAGCTATCTCTGAAACTTGGTTGTGCCCTGATATTCTGTCCAGTGATTATTTCCCTCAAAATTACCATGTATATCGTAGTGATCGTGCCTTGACGGGAAGCAAACAAAAAGGGGGTGGGGTCCTTCTTGCCGTCGACAAATCTCTCCCGAGTGTGCTTTGTAGTGATATTCAGAATGCAGATGAGTCTGTATGGGTTGAAATTCTTATCTCTAAAACTGAAAAACTTCTTGTTGGGGTTTTTTACATTCCCCCTGATGTAGCTCCTGACGCATTCAATCAGTTAGTTTCCTCCATTGAACAAGAGCTTATTACTCAATGCAACCGCAAGGTCCTCCTTCTTGGAGACTTTAACGCTCCTGGCGTTCAGTGGAGCCATCTATCCTGTTCCCACCATAACCACCACATTGAACAGAAGGGTAATAGATTACTAGATTTTTCGTCTTTCACTTCCATGGCACAGCATAATCACATAGAAAACTGCAGTGGACACATTTTGGACCTGTGTTTTTCGAATTTTGATGATGTTAGTGTGTCACACTCTGATTGTCCTTTAGTTAGACCTGACAGATTTCATCCTCCTCTTTCTATTTCCTGTTCTCTTCCCACAATGCTCCACCATTCCGTAAGTTCCTGCAACACGCAACCTCGCTACGCTTTCGCCCGGGGAGATTACGTTGGGCTGTATGATTACTTTTCTGCTGTCCCTTGGTCGACAGTCATTGACGAACCTGATGTCAATGAACAAGTTGACCGTTTTACTGAGATTGTACTTTTGGGTATGAAGAAATACATCCCGCAATATTTACCAAAGAAGTTCAAATTCCCACACTGGTTTTCTTCTGAATTGCGGGATGCCCTTAAACTCAAAGAGCGTGCGCATAGAAAGATGAAGCGCTCTGGTGCGAACCAGTTCACTCAGGAGTTTCGGCGCCTACGTGCTGTTAAGTTCGGGCTCCGCATGTAATTAATGAAGGCCGCCGGTGGCCCATGTATTGGCGTCGCCTCCGCTGGTGGCTACTTTCCCGTGTCCCTTTCATGTAGCCGCGCGGACGCCAAGTTCGGAGCCGCGGAGAGCTGTTGTGCCCATCCTTTTGTGTGTCAAAGGATGGGGGCGATTAGCCTGAGTGCCTCTGTCGCGTCGAGGGTGGCAGGGTCATTCGGCATAACAAGCTGACGGGCGGCCAGATGATCGTATCTCTTAGTGTTGAAAGCGCGCGCGGTGTAAGTTTGGAAAATCTTCGACTCCGGCGGCGGGCGCTCTTCGTCGACGGGTCGTTCGCCTCGACGATGGTCGCCTCGGCTGGCAGCGTCTCTCCCCGTGGTCTGTTCAGGTGGCCGGCGGCGCCCCTTTAGTCTGGGAGGGAATTAGCAATCCTCATTGTCACGCCGCGCGTGCAGACGCCCCACGTCGTGGGAGGCGTCGCGCGGAGGGAGGTCAGCCGCGCGGGGACCGCTCCGGGCCCTCGGCTTGGCTGTTGTTTGTGCAGATGCCGCCCGCTAAACGTTATGGATGGTTCACTTTAGGCCGCAGATGGCCTGTATTTCCTGGCCGGGTGCAACAGCGTGCGTAGGAAACGCACTATGAGTGTGTAAGAGAGAGTGTTAGGTCACGTGACCGCAGGTGGGGACATGTGTGTGATTAGCTGGTTCCTGTGGCCAATCAATGGTTTCTATTAATTGTTTGAAAGGTTTTTTCTCTCTTTCTTGTACGCCCCCTTCTTGGAGGCGGGGTTTTTCGTATCAAAACCGGAGTGTTGGGTTTTGTCGGGGGTCGGTCGAGAGGGGATCTAGTTTAGTATAGATCTCGGCCGAACAGGCTGCTGCGGTCAGAGTGACAATGTAACCGTCACTCTGACCTGATGTAAAGTTGGAGTTTTGTAAATAATGTAAATAAACCTAATATCCAGTAAGGAAGGCAGTCCTCATCCCTCACCCGCTCCAAGCATCGGTCGTCGGTCATCGGAGCGAGTCGAGATCGTCCTCTCGGCTCGCGCATCAAAAGAACATCACTATTTCGTCTCCATCAGTTCGCCAAGAAGATGGAGAGGCGAAATTTAACTGGCGCAGTCGACAGGATGACCACGACCATCGGCTGGAGCTGGTGGGGCATTGCGGAGAGACTCCTTCAACGCAAGGTTCGGCTCCGACTAACGACGAGCCAGACTCCAAGCATCGACGGGGCGACACCTCAGCGGTAGGCCTCGTGAGTTCCGGCTCAGTGCGGCAGCAGCCGCGATTCAACGGCAACGGGGCGACACCTCAGTGGGAGGCCTCGTGGGCTCCGGCCCAGGGCGGCGTAAGCCGCGGTTCAACGGGGCGACACCTCAGCGGGAGGCCTCGTGGGCTTCGGCCCAGGGCGGCGTAAGCCGCGGTTCAACGGGGCGACACCTCAGCGGGAGGCCTCGTGGGCTACGGCCCAGGGCGGCGTAAGCCGCGGTTCAACGGGGCGACACCTCAGCGGGAGGCCTCGTGGGCTTCGGCCCAGGGCGGCGTAAGCCGCGGTTCAACGGGGCGACACCTCAGCGGGAGGCCTCGTGGGCTTCGGCCCAAGGCGGCGTAAGCCGCGGTTCAACGGGGCGACACCTCAGCGGGAGGCCTCGTGGGCTTCGGCCCAAGGCGGCGTAAGCCGCGGTTCAACGGGGCGACACCTCAGCGGGAGGCCTCGTGGGCTCTGGCCCAGGGCGGCGTAAGCCGCGGTTCAACGGGGCGAAACCTCAGCGGGAGGCCTCGGGGGCTTCGGCCCAGGGCGGCGAAAGCCGTGGTTCAACGGGGCGACACCTCAGCGGGAGGCCTCGTGGGCTCTGGCCCAGGGCGGCGTAAGCCGCGGTTGAACGGGGCGACACCTCAGCGGGAGGCCTCGTGGGCTCTGGCCCAGGGAGCGCGGCCCCATCCCAGCGGCAAGAGCGGCGCATCGGGTCCACGAGCTGCTGCACCAGCGACACTGCGACCCGACCGAACCCGGAGCGAGCACAGGTGGGCCCTGATTTGTTTCCTCCGGGTTCACCATGGCCACTATGCTAACGGGATGTCGCGGCACCGACCGGAAGGTTAGTGCCATTGTGCTCGAGATCGAGGAGTTGAGAGCTGAATTAGCTCTCAAAAATGCCCAGCACGCTTTGGAAAAAGCTAGGCTAGCGGGTAGCCGGGGCGCGGATAGCCCGTCCGTGTGGACGGCTGAGGAGCTCAGTGCTCAACTAGCCCAAGGGAGGGCGGAGATCGCTTACGAGAAAGCGAAGCTCCGCAGGATCGGCGAACTCGAAGAGGACGCCAATCTTTTCACGGTGTTTGTTCCCTCGTGGGCGCTTCGAGCGCCACGGGAGAAGGAGAGTGGAAATGTCGTGGAGGTGGCCGAAGCCACCCCAGTTGTTGGGCAACACGTTGGCGTTCCCACTGTTGCAGATGAGATCTTGGAATCGCGTGAGACAAATGTCTTAGCTGCAGCGATTCTTTCTGTGGCGGCGGGCAATGTTGCCGTGGCCGCGCAGGGAGGTGCAGAGGTAGCACAGCCGTCAGGTGAGGGCAGCGGATCGGCGCGCCTAATTGTGGAGCTTCCGTGCGCGAAGCATGAATGCGCAGGGGGTCCGCGGCGTCTTGAGCGTAGGTCGATTCCGACACGCCCGAGAACGCGGAAGGCGGCGGCAGGTGCGGCGGCGCAGGTGCGACATCGTCGTACGCGCTACCGCCGAGTAGGGTGTTCCTTCTCTCCCGGGAGCACAGGACACGGCGAGCCACACCAGGGTTTGCTTAGAATCAGCTGGTGGTGCATGAAACGGAACCAGCTTCCGTGCGACGGTCGGTGTGTGCCGCCGTGGAAAGGGGCGTTCGCGCTGAATAGTGTACAGTGCTAGATAGAACAGTTCAGCGTTGTTTGCCGCACACTTAGTTGTTAACGTTTTGCGTTTTTTTTTCTGTTGTTTTTTTTTTTATGTGTAAGGTTCGCCCAGACGAGCGTTATTGTTAGTTTTACCTGTATTGTATTCTTCCCCTTGTTGTTAGTTTTTTTTTTTGAGCATGTGTTGGTTGTGTTCAGCTGTCGTAAGGCGTGTGATTTACGAGTAGCGCAGCTTGGCGGGTTTAACTGTCTTCTTGAGGACTATAGCCGCTGTTACAGCACGGTAGGGAGTTTACGTCTGGGTACAATGGCGAGTGCCTTTCTTTATTTGCGCTCGTTGGCATGTGGTCATGGTGGGCCATGGAACGTGCAGGTAGGGCCCACTTGTGGCGCTTGTGTGCGAACTAGTGTTTGAAGTACTGAAAAATGAACTTTCAGTACATCGAATGTGGACAGCAGGTGAACCGCAACAGGGACGAACAATCTGTGTCGCATCCCGAAAGAACCGGCGTCCGCGAGTGCGTGAAGAGAACTTTCTTTTAACGTTTTGTTATTGGTACAGGAGTAGCCTCGTTTGGTACGTTTGGGTTTGTTCGGGGGGTTTTTTTTTTCCTTTCCTTAGATTGAAAGAATGTTCCTGCATGCGCTTAACGTCTAAGAATGGATGGTGTCATTCATTCAGTTGTCAAGTTTGAACATGTATACCCTTCGTGGGGTTTGTTGCCTTTAATGGTAGAGGGTGCCGCGAGGTTGTTCTAACGGGCCTTGTAGCTGAGCGCTTTCGTTTATTGTTTGATGTTGCGCAAGCCATGGCTAGGCCAAGGCACTGAGTATGCCGTGTTGTATCCGTTTTTTTTTTTTTTGGTGCAGTTGGCCGGCGCGTTGTGCTGGTTAGGTTGGTGTGTGCCAGGGTAATTTTGTATTGTTGTACTATATTGTACTCGCGTTGTATTGTACTTGCGTAACGGTTTGGGTGTTTTTTTTTTAGTTCTGGCTCTGCAGTAAGACGTAACGTGCGGGAGAGTTAATGTTGTACGTACAGCTAGTGTACGGACAACATTCTTAGTGCGGAGGTGTTAAGTTCGGGCTCCGCATGTAATTAATGAAGGCCGCCGGTGGCCCATGTATTGGCGTCGCCTCCGCTGGTGGCTACTTTCCCGTGTCCCTTTCATGTAGCCGCGCGGACGCCAAGTTCGGAGCCGCGGAGAGCTGTTGTGCCCGTCCTTTTGTGTGTCAAAGGATGGGGGCGATTAGCCTGAGTGCCTCTGTCGCGTCGAGGGTGGCAGGGTCATTCGGCATAACAAGCTGACGGGCGGCCAGATGATCGTATCTCTTAGTGTTGAAAGCGCGCGCGGTGTAAGTTTGGAAAATCTTCGACTCCGGCGGCGGGCGCTCTTCGTCGACGGGTCGTTCGCCTCGACGATGGTCGCCTCGGCTGGCAGCGTCTCTCCCCGTGGTCTGTTCAGGTGGCCGGCGGCGCCCCTTTAGTCTGGGAGGGAATTAGCAATCCTCATTGTCACGCCGCGCGTGCAGACGCCCCACGTCGTGGGAGGCGTCGCGCGGAGGGAGGTCAGCCGCGCGGGGACCGCTCCGGGCCCTCGGCTTGGCTGTTGTTTGTGCAGATGCCGCCCGCTAAACGTTATGGATGGTTCACTTTAGGCCGCAGATGGCCTGTATTTCCTGGCCGGGTGCAACAGCGTGCGTAGGAAACGCACTATGAGTGTGTAAGAGAGAGTGTTAGGTCACGTGACCGCAGGTGGGGACATGTGTGTGATTGGCTGGTTCCTGTGGCCAATCAATGGTTTCTATTAATTGTTTGAAAGGTTTTTTTCTCTCTTTCTTGTACGCCCCCTTCTTGGAGGCGGGGTTTTTCGTATCAAAACCGGAGTGTTGGGTTTTGTCGGGGGTCGGTCGAGAGGGGATCTAGTTTAGTATAGATCTCGGCCGAACAGGCTGCTGCGGTCAGAGTGACAATGTAACCGTCACTCTGACCTGATGTAAAGTTGGAGTTTTGTAAATAATGTAAATAAACCTAATATCCAGTAAGGAAGGCAGTCCTCATTCCTCACCCGCTCCAAGCATCGGTCGTCGGTCATCGGAGCGAGTCGAGATCGTCCTCTCGGCTCGCGCATCAAAAGAACATCACTATTTCGTCTCCATCAGTTCGCCAAGAAGATGGAGCGCGAAATTTAACTCGTGCCTTATGCAAAATATTGCACAAGCGTGATCATGCTTCGTACCTGGCATCAGTAGAAGCTAAAGCAACCCATCAACCGGGAGCCTTCTGGAAGTACATTCATTCAAGATCTAGTAAAACTAAAGAATCTATTCGTTTACTAGACTCCAACGGCAATGAGGTTGCGGAGGTGGCCGACTGCTTTGCTCGTCAGTTTTCTTCTTTTTTTGGAATTAGCGGTGGCAGTGATAACAGTAGCGCCCCTTATCACCAGGGCGGTAACTCTGGTTGTTTCCAACTGGATGAGAACATCGTGCGGACCAGTATCAAGCGGCTAAAGCCCTCGCTTTCTTGTGGACCAGATGGTATTCCTGGCGCCATTCTAAAAACGTATGCAAACATATTCGTTCCAGTGTTCACTTCAATGTTTAATAACTGTCTCCGGTCTGGCACGTTCCCTCGCTCATGGAAAATCTCTCGCGTATTCCCTGTATTCAAGTCAGGCCCAAAAACTGACGCCATAAACTATAGGCCAGTCTCGCTCCTTTGTTCTGCCTCTAAACTATTCGAGTTATCTCTTCATATGGTGTTGTCTTTCTCACTTAAACACGTCCTCATTCCTAATCAACATGGCTTTATGCGTGGTCGTTCAACTTCCACAAACCTCGCGTGCTTCATGGAGCAGGCTGTCCCAGCAATCGTTGGTAGAAGCCAGCTTGATGTGGTCTACTGTGACATGAGCAAGGCCTTTGATGTAGTCAACCACTCGTTATTGCTTGCCAAGCTCATTCTGTTAGATGTCCACGCTTCTTTGGTGGGTCTTATACGTTGCTATCTCCAGCAGCGATATTGCTATGTAAGTGTTAACGGTCAAACTTCATTTAGGTACAAAGCAACAAGTGGTGTACCCCAGGGATCTGTTCTGGGTCCCCTTCTTTTCTCCATTTTCATTAACGATGTTGCTTCTGTAATTCAAAATTCTTCTTTTTTGTTGTATGCTGATGATATGAAAATCTTTAGAGAAGTGCGCAATATTCATGACTGTAATTATCTTCAGGCTGATATTGCGTCATTCCATCGTTGGTGCACCAAAAACGACCTAATTTTGAACCCCTCAAAAACGAAAGTTGTCTCCTATAGTAGAAAAACTCAACAGCTGCAATACTCTTATAAAATTGCAAGCACTGCATTGCCGAGGGTAACTGAAATTCGAGACTTGGGAGTACTATTTGATTCTTCTCTGACTTTCTCTTCCCACGTTACACAAATTACCCGTCGCTCTCTTCGATGTCTGGGTGCTGTTTGCAGGTATTCTAGAGAGTTTAAAGGTCCTCTTCCTTTTTTAAAGTTGTATTCGGCTCTCTGCCTACCTCTTCTCGAATACGGCTCTGTTGTTTGGAATGGAACTTGCAAGTCCAATAGTGACCGTATCGAAAGAGTTCAAAATAAGTTCCTCTTTATCTTTAAGCACCGCTTCCGTCATGTGCTAGAAGACGCTAACGGCAGTGTGCCTTTTCTGAAAAGTCTTCCTTCCCTTCGGTGTCGACGAATGCGAGCTGATATTATCTTTCTTTATAAACTTCTTCATGGGGATATTTTGTGTGACGACTTGGTTACACTTATCAATGTCAACTTGCCGAACAAACTTTTCCGAACATTTCGAACTTTTAGAACAGATGCTTTAAGTAGAAGACGCTCGTCCATCTGCAGAATACAATGTGCATATAATGAATATTCTGATCGTCTTGATATATTTCAGAGCTCTTTTTCTTTGTTCTCAAACGTCTTGAAAACTGTTGTAGCTTAAGTGCCTTTAGTCATTGCAAATTTATGTGCTGTATTTATTTTAGGCAAATCATGTTCTTGTTTGTTTGTTTTTCACATTTCCTGGTTTTGCGTTGCTTGAATTTCTGTAGGTTTGAGTGCCAGTGCTTGTAATGCTGAACTTCTTTCAAAGTTGAAACTTCCGAACATTTTGTTATAAAACCTTCGTGTTATGCGTATAACTTATCGCTGTCATGTTCAGTGAGTATTTCCTGTTTTTCACGTGCCTTGAACATTTCGCTGTCCGAGTGTCATGGCTTGCAACGCTAGGTCTCCTGTTTCTTTTCTTTTCTTTTCTTTATTTTTTTTTGATGTTTTGCTTTCTGAGATTACTGTAACTATCTTTACTTTATTGTTTCTTTCATGCATACAGTTTTGTGTGTTGTGTTGTCTTGATTTTAGTTTGTTTTTATGTACGATTTGTATATGGTGTACCTGTACCAAGACCCTAGGGTTGTTCCTGGGCACCGAAAATAAAGGTTGATTGATTGATTGATTGATTGATTGATTGATTGATTGATTGATTGATTGATTGATTATTATTATGCTTCTAACACTAGGCTTCCTTTTTTTTGCTGTTTTGCTTTCTGGGATCTCTGTAACTATTTCTACTTTATTGTTTCTTTCATATATATGGTTTTCTGTGTTGAGTTGTCTTGATTTTAGTTTGTTTTTATGAATGCTTGTATATGGTGTACCAGTACCAAGACCCTAGGGTTGTTCCTGGGCACCAAAAATAAAGGTTGATTGATTGATTGATTGATTGATTATTATTATTATTATTATTATTATTATTATTATTATTATTATTTCTTACCCATAGTTCCTTACCCATAGTTCCTTCCATTCCTTCGTTGACCTGCAGACGTATGCGTGCAGACCTTACATTTCTTCACAAAGTTGTTCATGGTGACCTTTCTTGCGCGGACCTGCTTAACTGTTTAGAGTTTAGTGTTCCACAAAGGCCCACCAGGTCGCATCGCCCGTTCTTGACCGCTGCGCGCATCTCCAATCATTCTCCAGTGCGCAGAATACAGAATTGCTGCAACCGCTTCTCTGAACGCCTTGACATCTTTCAAAGCTCCTTTACAATTTACCGTACTGCGCTGTTGAACACAGTATGTTAAACATCTATGATATCTCTGTCGTTCGTTTTTCTTTTTTTTTATTGCTGAAATTTGGTTTCTCTGCGGTTCTGTTTAACCAATATAGTTGCCTGTTTTTGAAACTGTTTACTTATCATGCTTGTCTTATCATTTGTCTCTATACTCTTGTCATTGTTTTTGTCGTCTTACTGTCAAACTTTGTTCTCTGCTTGTTGTGTATTCATTACAATAAGCTGAGCCACAAAGGCATCTTCTTTTTTCTTTTTTACCTGTACCCAGGCTCCGCCTGTGCTTTATTTTTGTAATTTTCGCTACTTCAATATGTGTGTGTCTTGTCGCTTGTTTGTTTCTTGCAATATGTTTCTTGTATTTTGTTTTCATATAACTATCCGTGCGCCAGCACTCAGGCCTCTGGCTGTTCCTGGGCACGTAAATAAACATGATTGATTGATTGATTATTATTATTATTATTATTATTATTATTATTATTATTATTATTATTATTATTATTGTGTGACGACTTGGTTACACTTATCAATGTCAACTTGCCGAACAAACTTTTCCAAGATGGCGCCCAGTAAGGATGCGTGTGTTCTGTGCTCGTGCGTCTTCTACGGGAAACAGAAATTTCTTCGTTGCGGTGAGTGCAACAGGCGTGCTCACGCAAAGTGCATAACGTTGCCGGACGAGGACCTACAGTCTATTAAGTCAGGCGCGCGTCATTTTGTGTGCAATGCCTGCAAGTCTGCCTCGTCGCCGTGTGGGCTGGCTAGCCCTAACAACGACTACGGCGGCGTTGCTCCGGCGGCGACCCTTTCGTCGAGCCCTCCCCGCACAGCCCCCGCCACCCAGCCTGTTGATCTTGCGGCCGAGCTGCTGTCCATGCGCGCCCTTCTCGTGGACGCCCTGGAAGGAATTTCCTTCCTCTCCGATCAGGTTACCAAGTTGGGAGAGGACAATGAGCGGCTGCGCCGGGACAACGCGACAAAGGCTGAAGCTCACGCCGATGTCGTGAAGACCCTGCGGCAGGAGGTGCGTGCACTGCGCACAGATTTGACTCGGTTGAGGGGAGACCCTCCTTCCCCCTCTCGGCTAGCCGAGTTCCCGCCGCTTCCAACCGCGTCGTCTGTGGAAACAATACCCCCCACTCCGCTGTCGCAGAGCGCTTCGCCTGCCGCATCGCCTCTCTCGGCCGATCCCAGCTCGAAGGTGGTTTCTTCGAAATCCCATCGCCTGGACCATCCGCCCCTGCACCTACCCCTGCAGCAACGCACTCCCAAGAACTCCGTACCGCGTCCCCTGGCTGTTGGTGTATCTGAGGGATCTGGTCTTGTGGCTGTCAGCCGTCGCAAGCCCCCAAAAGCTGTGTTTGTAACAAAACTGGTTCCGTCTACAACTTCAGCTCAAGTTTTTGAGCACCTGTCCGGTGTGGGGGCCGCCCCGATTGTGTGCAAACGTTTAAAGACGAGGCATGACTCTTACGCCTCTTTCTACGTCGCTGTTGACGACGCGTGTTTTGAGCGGCTCAAAGACCCTGCGCTGTGGCCTCGGCACTGTCTTTTCAAGCCCTTCCGTGGTGAATTGCATGAAAAAATGATTCATGCAGAGCAGCAATGACTTGATGATGATGGCAGGTAATAGTAGCTTTGATTGCTTTTATCAGAACGTCCGTGGACTTCGCACAAAGTCAGCTGAATTCTTCTCAAATGTCGTTTCTTCTTGCTGGCCTATAATCATTCTAACAGAAACTTGGTTGTGCCCGGACATAAGTTCCAATACCTTGTTCCCTCCGCATTACCAAGTTTTCCGGCATGACCGTGACCCGTTGCACGATAAACAACGGGGCGGTGGTGTGCTTATTGCCCTACATGACTCCATCAAGTGTAAACGCCGCCTTGACCTTGAATTAGAGAGTGAGTGTATTTGGTTAGAGGTGTTTTGTGATCGGGGTGAACGGCTCTTAGTGTGTACATACTACATTTCCCCCGAGACACATGCCAGTGAGTTCAGAAATATCCTTAACACAATCGAAACTACAGTAATATCTCACAGTGATCACCATTTCCTTGTCACTGGGGACTTTAACGCACCGGGGATTTCTTGGGAGACTCAGCGGGTCAGTCAGGCGTCTCACCCAATATCTCTGAAGTGTGACTTTCTATTTGATTTTATTTCCTTTACTTCCTTGCAGCAGTGCAACCTCATTAGGAATTCATGTGGGAACGTCTTAGATTTGTGTCTGACTAGCTTGGAAGCTGTCGACGTCTCGCGCAGTCATACTAACCTTGTAAAACCGGACAAGTTTCATCCGTCATTACATATTTCATTGCATAAGGTATCTCTCCTCCATTACAGTCCCCCTGTTTGCACACCAGGAAGCAGTAGTTATGACTTTGCTCGTGGTGACTACATTGGTTTATTTCACTTTCTTAGTAACACTGATTGGTCACCAATAGCTACCCTCAACGACGTTGATGAACAGACCGATTTTTTTACTGAAGTTGTTCACGATGGCTTGAGGAGCTTTGTTCCCCGAAAATTTGAAAAGAAAGGCAATTTTCCGCGTTGGTTTTCTGCTGAACTTAAACGAGCTTTGGGGAGGAAAAATCGAGCGCACAAGCAAGCTAAGAAAACGGGGCAGGAAAGGTGGCAGAATGAGTTTCGTCAACTCAGATCTCTTTGTAAATGTCTGGTTAGGCGCGATAGGTCGAATTACATTGCCGCGGTTGAGGCTGATGCAACACGCAATGCAAAAGCTTTCTGGGGCCACGTCCGTTCTCAAACAGGTAAAAATTCACCTGGGAACATTAACCTAATCGATGAACGAGGAGAGAGCATATCGGACGTTGCCAATGCCTTTGCGCGACAATTCCGTTCCACTTATGGCAACAACAGTGCAACTTGCCCCCCTCCACAATCTCTTGGTTACTGTAAAAACTCAGAAGTGTTGGTTTCGGAAAGTCTCGTTTTGAAAGCTCTGAAACAATTGAAATCGTCATTTTCATGCGGCCCTGACGGCATTCCTTCTGCCGTACTGAAAGCGTTTGGTGATATCCTAGTTCCAGTATTGACGTGTATATTTCAAACTTGTCTCAAGTCTGGCAAGTTCCCCGCTCGTTGGAAGAATGCAAGGGTTGTTCCTGTATTTAAGACAGGTTCTAAATTGGACCCCACGAACTACCGACCGATATCTATTCTATGTGCTGCTTCTAAATTGTTTGAGTCAATACTGCATAAACTACTCACATTCAGTATATATACCACATTAATACCTGAACAGCATGGTTTTTTCGCGGGCCGATCGACCACTACCAATCTCGTCAACTTCATGCTGCATGCTTCGGAAGCTGTGCAAGGGAGAGGTCAACTTGATGTAGTCTACTTTGATTTAAGCAAGGCTTTTGATGTCGTCTGCCACGAGCTCTTAGCCAAAAAACTATCTGAGCTTGATATGCAACCATCCCTGATATCTCTTATATGCAATTATCTATGTGATAGGTCATGTTTCGTGCATGTAAATGGACAGTCTTCTCTTTCCTATGAGGTCACCAGTGGTGTCCCTCAGGGCTCAGTGCTCGGGCCACTTCTCTTCTCAATCTTTATAAATGATGTCGCGACAATATTTAATGATTGTAATTTTCTTTTATATGCCGATGATGTAAAAATATTTAAATCTGTTTCCAACTCTGCCAGCTGTTCCGCTCTCCAGAGAGCAATCTCGTCCTTCTCGCATTGGTGCTCATGCAACAAACTCCTCATTAATACATCTAAAACTAAGGTAATGACATACACAAGAAAGACTGACAACATCTTGTTTCCCTATAACATCAACGGTGAATTACTCCCACGTGTGGTAGAGGTTAATGACCTAGGCGTCACTTTCGACAGTAAACTGAGCTTCTCTCCACATATTCAGGTAATTACTCGTAGAGCTCTTCGATCGCTTGGCGTTGTCTGTCGCGTGTCCAAGGAGTTCAAGGAGCCGCTTTCTCTTCTCAAGCTCTACACAACTATATGTCGTCCTCAGCTTGAATATGCATCTGTTGTCTGGAACAGCACGAGCAAAACAAACCGTAAGCTTGTAGAAAGGGTCCAAAATAAGTTCATATCTATATTCAACCATCGCTTTGGCGATAGTAGTAATTATAACCCTGGATCACCCTCTTCATTGACGCTATCATGCTTAACTTCCAGGCGGAACAAGGCTGATATTCTCTTCCTCTTTAAAATTATGCATGGCATAGTGTCTTGTGGTGAGCTGCTACAACATGTTCGTCTTTATGTGCCGCAAAAGTGGACCAGGAAACATGATACCTTTTGCAACCCCAATTGTCTGCGTGTCTTGTGCCCTGTGTGCCGACTGCAATGCACGTACAATCGGTACTCGGATTACCTTGATATATTTAATGATTGCCCTACTCTGTTTCGCAAACATGTCTGTGAGTTTGTATTGGCGTAACTGCCAACTTTTCTTATTCTGCATTTGTCTTTTATCCTTGAGTTCATGCACTTAAATGACTTTCATTCCGTAACTTCAACATAAGCTATACTTCCGTTTTTTTTTTCCCCCTTTGTATTTTGTATTTTATTTTGTATTTGAGAGATGTGTACATTTTGTTTCGTGTGTTTCTGTTTCCGTGCGCCAGCACTAAGGCCCCCCCGGCTGTTCCTGGGCACGCAAATAAATGATTGATTGATTGATTGATTGATTATTATTATTATTATTATTATTATTATTATTATTATTATTATTATTATTATTATTATTATTATTATTATTTGTTTCCCTATAACATCAACGGTGAATTACTCCCACGTGTGGTAGAGGTTAATGACCTAGGCGTCACTTTCGACAGTAAACTGAGCTTCTCTCCACATATTTAGGTAATTACTCGTAGAGCTCTTCGATCGCTTGGCGTTGTCTGTCGCGTGTCCAAGGAGTTCAAGGAGCCGATTTCTCTTCTCAAGCTCTACACAACTATATGTCGTCCTCAGCTTGAATATGCATCTGTTGTCTGGAACAGCACGAGCAAAACAAACCGTAAGCTTGTAGAAAGGGTCCAAAATAAGTTCATATCTATCTTACACCATCGCTTTGGCGATAGTAGTAATTATAACCCTGGATCGCCCTCTTCATTGACGCTATAATGCTTAACTTCAAGGCGGAATAAGGCTGATATTCTCTTCCTCTTTAAAATTATGCAGGGCATAGTGTCTTGTGGTGAGCTGCTACAGCATGTTCGTCTTTATGTGGTGCAAAAGTGGACCAGGAAACATGATACCTTTTGCAACCCCAATTGTCTGCGTGTCTTGTGCCCTGTGTTCCGACTGCAATGCACGTACAATCGGTACTCGGATTACCTTGATATATTTAATGATTGCCCTACTCTGTTTCGCAAACATGTCTGTGAGTTTGTATTGGCGTAACTGCCAACTTTTCTTATTCTGCATTTGTCTTTTATCCTTGAGTTCATGCACTTAAATGACTTTCATTCCGTAACTTCAACATAAGCTATCCTTTCGTTTTTTTTTGTATTTTGTATTTTATTTTGCATTTGAAAGATGTGTACATTATGTTTCGTGTGTTTCTGTTTCCGTGCGCCAGCACAAAGGCCGACCCCGGCCGTTCCTGGGCACGCAAATAAATGATTGATTGATTGATTGATTGATTGATTATTATTATTATTATTGGAGGAAATTTCTTTTTTGAGCGACGAAGTGTCGCAAATGCGAGAAGAGAATGAGCGCCTCCGAAAGGACCATTCCCGCGGAGCCGAACAGCAGGCTCGAATCGTCGCCTCCCTCCGCTCCGAGGTTCGTTTTTTACGTGAGGAGCTGGCCCGCCGTGTGACCCCCGCGCCTGCGAAGTCCCCGACGGTTGTTCCATTTCAAGCTTCCGTGATCCCCTCAACCTCCGACAGCCCCTCGCCCTCCGACACGCCTCGAGACACCGAGACCAGTCCTGTTCGCCCTACGCCGCCAGCTCGTCAATCCCCTTCGGAGCAACGCGTTGACGATCCTGCCCGACCCCCTTTGACAACAATTGCCACAAAGGGTGAAACGAATGCAAAGAAGGGAAACAGGCCTGCATTCCTTGGAGCCATGGAGTCGTGTGCATTGTCGGTGGTTGAGCGGCCGCAGCGTCAAAGGGCACTATTTGTTTCAATGTTGAGCCCTGACACTGCCACTGCTGACCTGAAGAAGCACATTAAATCTCAAAATATTTGTCCCCTTTCCTGCCGGCGGCTGAAAACAAAATATTTGTCGTACTCCTCGTTCTACGTCATGGTTGACGAAGAAAACATGAAGCGTCTGAACGACCCCTCAATGTGGCCGCGTGGCTGCATTTTCAAGCCATTCCGTGGGATTCTACATGATGATATGCTCCATCCTTCGGAGTTTGTAATTGACAGTGAAGGTGTGTAATTTGGACATCATTTACCAAAACACTCGTGGTCTACGAACTTAGCCAACTGAATTCTTCGCTAATGTTATTTCGTCTTCGTTTCCTGTCATTGTGATTACCGAAACTTGGCTGTGCAATGAGATTCCCTCATCAGACTATTTTCCATCAAGTTACAACACCTTCCGCAGTGATCGTGACTTCAGTGCAACCAAACAAAAAGGTGGTGGCGTACTTGTGGCTGTAGATAATTCTCTGAGATGTGTACGCCGAAGTGACATTGAAACTGTTCCTGAATCAATATGGGTCGAAATTAGCCTTGATCGCTGCGAAAAATTGTTGATTGGGTCCTTCTATGTGCCGCCTAGCATTACCCCAATCTCTTTAAATGACATCATCTCTTCCATTGACAATGTCATAGCTTCACATAGGAAGCACAGGATTGTTGTTATTGGTGATTTTAATACCCCTGGTATCGACTGGAGAACACTTAAATATTCTCATTACCATCAATACATAGAGAATAAGTGCGGCCTGCTATTAGATTTTCTTGCTTTTAATTCCCTTCAACAACATAATTCTATTGCCAATCCTTGCGGTAACATATTAGACCTATGTATTTCGAACAATCAGCCTATTGAAGTGTCACTCTCTGACGTTTTTCTTGTTCGTCCCGATAAATTTCACCCACCACTTAAACTAACACTCTCTCTGTCAGGGGAAAAACAGGGCTTTCAAAATAACATCAACAAATCGCCCAGATTTGCTTTCAAAAGAGGTGACTACGTTGGCTTACACCGTGACTTATCCTCCATTGACTGGTCTCTGGTAACTGAAAAAACCAATGTTGATGACCAAGTAGATCAGCTTACGGAACTTATCTTAAGCAGTATGCGCAAATATATTCCACAATATACTCCTAAACTCCATAAATATCCCCCGTGGTTCTCGTCTGAACCTATAAGTGCTCTAAAGCATAAAGATCGCGCACACAGAAAGCTTAAAAGCACTTCATCTCTCGAGCGCAAGGAAGAATTCCGATGCTTTCGAACTCTCTGTAAACGCCTATATAAACGGGATCACAGTTCATATATTGCACACTTAGAAAAAAGCGCCTCTGACAGGCCGGCTGAGTTCTGGAAGTATGTACGCAAACGGTCTAACAAAAGTGAAGAGCCTTTAATACTACTGAACTCCAATGGAGCAGAACTACAAGCCGTCGCTGACTGTTTTGCCACGCAGTTCTCTTCCGTTTATAAAGCCTCTGACTCTAGCACTACTATCGAACAACATTTGGAAATCAACACACTCAATGCTCTGTCGCTAGATGAAAATCTAATCAGCGAATGCATTAAGCGCTTGAAACCATCCTTGTCATGTGGTCCAGATGGTATCCCCTCAGCCATATTAAAAGCTTATAGCAGTATATTGGTCCCAGTACTGACTAACATATTTAATAACTGTCTAATTACTTCCACATTTCCTAGCAGGTGGAAAATTGCTCGTGTTTTTCCAGTATTTAAGTCTGGCTCTAAAACTGATGTCTCGAATTATCGACCCATTTCTCTTCTCTGTGCCATGTCAAAGATTTTTGAGCTGGCCCTTCACCACATACTGTCTTTTAATGTGAAAAACTCATTGAATAATAATCAACATGGATTTGTCCCTGGCCGCTCAACCGTCACTAATCTTGCCAGTTTCATGATGCAAATATCTACACCTGTATTCCAGAGAGGACAGGTCGACCCCATTTACTGTGACCTCAGCAAAGCGTTCGATGTAGTCAGTCACTCAATGCTTATGGTTAAACTTGCTCATTTTGATGTTGACACCGCTGTTGTGAATCTATTGCATAGCTACCTTCGTGACAGATCATGTTATGTTGCCGTCAATGGCCAAACGTCCTCCTTTTACAAAGTGACCAGTGGTGTACCTCAGGGTTCAGTATTAGGCCCACTCCTCTTTTTAATGTATGTTAAGGACGTTTCTTCTGCCATTCGCAATTCTTCTTTCCTTTTGTATGCCGATGATATAAAGATATTTAGGGAAATTCATTCATTTAACGACTGTCGCTTGTTGCAGTCTGATTTATGTTCTTTTTCAGAATGGTGTAATAACAATAACCTTTCTCTCAATATTTCAAAGACAAAAGTCATGAGTTTCACTCGCAAATCATCTAGCGTATCTTTTTTATACTCTGTCAATTCTGTGCCTTTATGTAGGGTTTGTGAGATCAATGATCTCGGCGTTCTCTTTGATAGCACCTTGCATTTTTCAGCTCATACTAAGCGTGTTGCTATGCGGGGTCTTCGTTCTCTCGGCTGTGTTTGTAGAATATCGAGAGAATTCAATTCTCCTATGCCACTCCGCAAATTGTACACCGCAATATGTCTTCCTCAACTTGAGTATGCATCTGTGATCTGGAATGGCATCTCTAATTCCTTAAGTAACGTAGTTGAGCGTGTCCAGAAAAAATTTCTAAGCGTTTACAACCATCGCTTCGCTAAAAATGACTCTGGCTCGTGTTCTAACACCGTTGAACTATTGTCACTGCCTTCACTTCGCTGCCGGCGAAATCCCGCCGATCTCTTCTTTCTTTTCAAGCTCGTTCACGGTACTATATCCTGTCCTATGCTGCTCAATAGTATTAATTTTCGGATTCCGCGGAAGCAAACAAGAGAGAGCAGGCCGTTTCTTGTAACTACCCGCCTCTCTCAGCACTCAACCCTCAACAGGATACAAAGTCTTTATAATTTTTATTTTCTTGACCTCGATGTTTTTGATGGGTCACAGTTATCGTTTTCCTCCAAGGTTTCTACCGTTATAAGATAACATCAGATGTGCACTTTGTTCTATCCTTCTCTTTTAGTTTATCTGGCGCATTGTTGTATGTATGCATATATGTATGTGTGTATGTATGTATGTATATTATCTGACTTTTCGTCATTATCATTAGCTATTTCTCATACTGTGTTAATCTACTTTTGTCCTGTCGTCCTAATATTTCTGTACTCATTGTGTCTCTTATAGTTTTCTTCTGAACAGTTATCTTGTTCTGTTGTGTTATTCATAGTTTTTTTTGTTTCTTTTTTTGTGCACCAGCATCAGGACCTCTCGGTTGTTCCTGGGCACGTTAAATAAATGATTGATTGATTGATTGATTGATTGATTGATTGATTGATTGATTGATTGATTGATTGATTGATTGATTGATTGATTGATTGATTGATTGATTGATTGATTGATTGATTGATTGATTGATTGATTGATTGATTGATTGATTATGCTGCAGTCTCGCAGCATGGCGCCCAGCCGGGATGCATGCTTGCTCTGCTCCTGCCCTTTTTTCGGGAAACAACAGTTCTATCGCTGCGAAAGCTGTGTAAAACGTGTGCACGCGAAGTGTGTGACCTGGCCGGACGACCAACTGGAACTTTTGAGGGCTGGATCGCGCCCATTTCGCTGCAACTTGTGCGATTCTACCAGGACGGGCGCTAAGCCTAGTGATGGGATGGAGGCATCACCGACGGAAACGTGTTCTCCGCAGCCCAGCGCTCCCCCGACCGGTTCCTCTCTCTCCCCTCCGGGTGACCTTTGTGGTGTGATTGCCGGTCTCCGCCGTCTTCTCCTCGACGCGCTGGAGGGAATTTCTTTTTTGAGCGACGAAGTGTCGCAAATGCGAGAAGAGAATGAGCGCCTCCGAAAGGACCATTCCCGCGGAGCCGAACAGCAGGCTCGAATCGTCGCCTCCCTCCGCTCCGAGGTTCGTTTTTTACGTGAGGAGCTGGCCCGCCGTGTAACCCCCGCGCCTATGAAGTCCCCGACGGTTCCATTTCAAGCTTCCGTGATCCGCTCAACCTCCGACAACCCCTCGCCATCCGACACGCCTCGAGACACCGAGACCAGTCCTGTTTGCCCTACGCCGCCAGCTCGTCAATCCCCTTCGGAGCAACGCGTTGACGATCCTGCCCGACCCCCTTTGACACCAATTGCCACAAAGGGTGAAAAGAATACAAAGAGGGGAAACAGGCCTGCATTCCTTGGAGCCATGGAGTCGTGTGCATTGTCGGTGGTTGAGCGGCCGCAGCGTCAAAGGGCACTATTTGTTTCAAAGTTGAGCCCTGACACTGCCACTGCTGACCTGAAGAAGCACATTGAATCTCAAAATATTTGTCCCCTTTCCTGCCGGCGGCTGAAAACAAAATATTTGTCGTACTCCTCGTTCTACGTCATGGTTGATGAAGAAAACATGAAGCGTCTGAACGACCCCTCAATGTGGCCCCGTGGCTCCATTTTCAAGCCATTCCATGGGATTCTACATGATGATATGCTCCATGTTTCAGAGTCTGTAATTGACAGTGAAGGTGTGTAATTTAGACATCTTTTACCAAAACGCTCGTGGTCTACGAACTAAGCCAACTGAATTCTTCGCTAATGTTATTTCGTCTTCGTTTCCTGTCATTGTGATTACCGAAACTTGGCTGTGCAATGAGATTCCCTCATCAGACTATTTTCCATCAAGTTACAACACCTTCCGCAGTGATCGTGACTTCAGTGCAACCAAACAACAAGGTGGTGGCGTACTTGTGGCTGTAGATAATTCTCTGAGATCTGTACGCCGAAGTGACATTGAAACTGTTCCTGAATCAATATGGGTCGAAATTAGCCTTGATCGCTCCGAAAAAATGTTGATTGGGTCCTTCTATGTGCCGCCTAGCATTACCCCAATCTCTTTTAATGACATCATCTCTTCCATTGACAATGTCATAGCTTCACATAGGAAGCACAGGGTTGTTGTTATTGGTGATTTTAATACCCCTGGTATCGACTGGAGAACACTTAAATATTCTCATTGCCATCAATACATAGAGAATAAGTGCGGCCTGCTATTAGATTTTCTTGCTTTTAATTCCCTTCAACAACATAATTCTATTGCCAATCCTTGCGGTAACATATTAGACCTGTGTATTTCGAACAATCAGCCTATTGAAGTGTCACTCTCTGACGTTTTTCTTGTTCGTCCCGATAAATTTCACCCACAACTTAAACTAACACTCTCTCTGTCAGGGGAAAGACAGAGCTTTCAAAATAACATCAACAAATCGCCCAGATTTGCTTTCAAAAGAGGTGACTACGTTGGCTTACACCGTGACTTATCCTCCATTGACTGGTCTCTGGTAACTGAAAAAACCAATGTTGATGACCAAGTAGATCAGCTTACGGAACTTATCTTAAGCAGTATGCGCAAATATATTCCACAATATACTCCTAAACTCCATAAATATCCCCCGTGGTTCTCGTCTGAACTTATAAGTGCTCTAAAGCATAAAGATCGCGCACACAGAAAGCTTAAAAGCACTCCATCTCTCGAGCGCAAGGAAGAATTCCGATGCTTTCGAACTCTCTGTAAACGCCTATATAAACGGGATCACAGTTCATATATTGCACACTTAGAAAAAAGCGCCTCTGACAGGCCGGCTGAGTTCTGGAAGTATGTACGCAAACGGTCTAACAAAAGTGAAGAGCCTTTAATACTACTGGACTCTAATGGAGCAGAACTACAAGCCGTCGCTGACTGTTTTGCCACGCAGTTCTCTTCTGTTTATAAAGCCTCTGACTCTAGCACTACTATCGAACAACATTTGGAAATCAACACACCCAATGCTCTGTCGCTAGATGAAAATCTAATCAGCGAATGCATTAAGCGCTTGAAACCATCCTTGTCATGTGGTCCAGATGGTAACCCCTCAGCCATACTAAAAGCTTATAGCAGTATATTGGTCCCAGTACTGACTAGCATATTTAATAACTGTCTAATTACTTCCACATTTCCTAGCAGGTGGAAAATTGCTCGTGTTTTTCCAGTATTTAAGTCTGGCTCTAAAACTGATGTCTCGAATTATCGACCCATTTCTCTTCTCTGTGCCATGTCAAAGATTTTTGAGCTGGCCCTTCACCACATACTGTCTTTTAATGTGAAAAACTCATTGAATAATAATCAACATGGATTTGTCCCTGGCCGCTCAACCGTCACTAATCTTGCCAATTTCATGACGCAAATATCTACACCTGTATTCCAGAGAGGACAGGTCGACACCATTTACTGTGACCTCAGCAAAGCGTTCGATGTAGTCAGTCACTCAATCCTTATGGCTAAACTTGCTCATTTTGATGTTGACACTGCTGTTGTGAATCTATTGCATAGCTACCTTCGTGACAGATCATGTTATGTTGCCGTCAATGGCCAAACGTCCTCCTTTTACAAAGTGACCAGTGGTGTACCTCAGGGTTCAGTATTAGGTCCACTCCTCTTTTTAATGTATGTTAACGACGTTTCTTCTGCCATTCGCAATTCTTCTTTCCTTTTGTATGCCGATGATATAAAGATATTTAGGGAAATTAATTCATTTAACGACTGTCGCTTGTTGCAGTCTGATTTATGTTCTTTTTCAGAATGGTGTAATAACAATAACCTTTCTCTCAATATTTCAAAGACAAAAGTCATGAGTTTCACTCGCAAATCATCTAGCGTATCTTTTTTATACTCTGTCAATTCTGCGCCTTTATGTAGGGTTTGTGAGATAAATGATCTCGGCGTTCTCTTTGATAGCACCTTGCATTTTTCAGCTCATACTAAGCGTGTTGCTATGTGGGGTCTTCGTTCTCTCGGCTGTGTTTGTAGAATATCGAGAGAATTCAATTCTCCTATGCCACTCCGCAAATTGTAGACCGCAATATGTCTTCCTCAACTTGAGTATGCATCTGTGATCTGGAATGGCATCTCTAATTCCTTAAGTAACGTAGTTGAGCGTGTCCAGAAAAAATTTCTAAGCGTTTACAACCATCGCTTCGCTAAAAATGACTCTGGCTCGTGTTCTAACACCGTTGAACTATTGTCACTGCCTTCACTTCGCTGCCGGCGAAATCGCGCCGATCTCTTCTTTCTTTTCAAGCTCGTTCACGGTACTATATCCTGTCCTATGCTGCTCAATAGTATTAATTTTCGGATTCCGCGGAAGCAAACAAGAGAGAGCAGGCCGTTTCTTGTAACTACCCGCCTCTCTCAGCACTCAACCCTCAACAGGATACAAAGTCTTTATAATTTTTATTTTCTTGACCTCGATGTTTTTGATGGGTCACAGTTATCGTTTTCCTCCAAAGTTTCTACCGTTATAAGATAACATCAGATGTGCAATTTGTTCTATCCTTCTCTTTTTGTTTATCTGGCGCATTGTTGTATGTATGCATATATGTATGTATGTATGTATGTATGTATGTATGTATGTATGTATGTATGTATGTATGTATGTATGTATGTATGTATGTATGTATGTATATTATCTGACTTTTCGTCATTATCATTAGCTATTTCTCATACTGTGTTAATCTACTTTTGTCCTGTCGTCCTAATATTTCTGTACTCATTGTGTCTCTTTAGTTTTCTTCTGAACAGTTATGTTGTTCTGTTGTGTTATTCATAGTTTTTTTGTTTCTTTTTTGTGCACCAGCATCAGGACCTCTCGGTTGTTCCTGGGCACGTTAAATAAATGATTGATTGATTGATTGATTGATTATTATTATTATTTTTATTATTATTATTATTATCAATGTCAACTCGCCGAACAAACTTTTCCGAAGATTTCGAACTTTCAGAACAGATGCTTTAAGTAGACGACGCTCGTCCATCTGCAGAATACAATGTGTATATAATGAATATTCCGATCGTCTTGATATATTCCAGAGCTCTTTGTCTTTGTTCTCTAATGAATTGAAAACTGTTGTAGCTTAAGTGCCTTTATGTCATTTATGTGCCGTATATCTGTTCCGTATTTATTTTATGCAAATCATCATCTTGCTTGTTTGTTTTTCACTTTTCCTGATTTTGTGTTGCTTGAATTTCTGTCGGTTTAAGTGTCAGTGCTTGTAACGCTGAACTTCGTTTTTCCATTTTGAAACTTCCTAACATTTTGTTACAAAACCTTTGTTTTATGTGTATAATCTAACTCCGTCATGTTCATTGAGTATATTCAATTTTTCACGTGCCTTCAACGTTTTGCTGGCCGGGTGTCATGGCTTCTAACACTAGGCTTCCTTTTTTTTTTGCTGTTTTGCTTTCTGGGATTTGTGTAACTATTTTTTACCTTATTGTTTCTTTCATATATATGGTTTTCTGTGTTGTGTTGTCTTGATTTTAGTTTGTTTTTATGAATGCTTGTATATGGTGTACCAGTACCAAGACCCTAGTGTTGTTCCTGGGCACCAAAAATAAAGGTTGATTGATTGATTGATTGATTGATTTATTTATTGATTGATTATTATCGCTCACTTTGTAAAATCCTCTACCGGCGTGACCACCAGCTCTATGTAGAATCGTTAGAGGCTGCTGCGTCTCAGAAACCGGCTGAATTCTGGAGGTATGTACGCGGCCGTTCTAAGGCGTCTAAAGAACACGTTAGCCTGCTTAATTCCGATGGTGAAGAGGTTGACGATGTTGCCACCAGTTTTGCTCAGTACTTTCATTCTGTCTTTCAACTGCCAGATGGCAACGACGAACGCCTATCGTTTAATAACTCTAATTTTAACACACTTATGTTCGATGAAAAAATTGTCAATGATAGCCTTCAACGGATGAAACCATCATTTTCCTGTGGTGCAGATGGAATTCCTGCAGCCCTCATGAAGGCTTACGGCAACATTTTTGTGCCTGTCTTAACTGCCATTTATAATAACTGCTTACTTTTAGGTAAATTTCCTCGTGCATGGAAGATCGCTCGAATTTTTCCAATATTTAAGTCTGGTGATAAGTCAGCCGTTTCTAACTATCGCCCGATCTCACTCCTTTGTGTCGCCTCAAAACTCTTTGAGTCAGCTCTGCACAAAGTTCTTGCTGCCTGCGTCAAGAACGTTGTGATACCAAATCAGCATGGCTTTTTCTCGGGTCGATCGACGGTCACAAATCTTGCAAGCTTTATGACACAGGCTTCGGCTGCAATTTGTGAAAACGGCCAGTTGGACGTTATTTATTTTGACCTCAGTAAGGCGTTTGATGTGGTGAACCATCAGTTATTAATTAACAAGCTTGCTAAGCCCGGTGTAGACGCAAGCCTTGTTGCCTTGTTGTCCAACTATCTCCTTGACCGGTCCTTTTATGTAGATGTTAACTACAAAAAGTCTAGTGTTTACCCTGCAACAAGTGGTGTACCCCAGGGGTCCGTGCTGGGTCCATTGTTTTCTGTCTTTATCAATGATGTGTCAACAGTGTTAACAAACTCTTCTTTTCTTCTCTATGCTGATGATGTCAAACTATTTAGGCACATTAGCGGTGCTCAGGACTGCTGTGCCTTGCAGAGGGATGTGTCGGAATTATCGGTCTGGTGCAGGAAAAACTGCCTAATTTTAAAGCCCACTAAAACAAAGGTTGTCACCTACAGCCGGAAAACCGACCGTCTGCTGTTTTCCTACAGTATTGAGGGAGCTCCTCATCAAAGGTTTGAGGAGATTAGGGACCTAGGGGTGCTTTTCGACAGTACCCTCTCTTTTTCTCCTCATATTAGGCTCATCACCCGGCGAGCACTCCGAAGCCTTGGAAATGTGTGTCGGATTACAAAGGAATTCTCTTCTCCAGATCCATTTCTAATGCTATACAATGCTATATGTATACCACAGTTAGAATATGCTTCTGTTGCCTGGAACGGCATCTCCAAATCTAGTAGTGAATTAATAGAACGTGTGCAGAAGAAGTTTTTATCCATATTTAAGCACCGTCATCACAATCACAGTTTTCATCCTGATTCTGACTTACCCATAGTCCCTTCCATCCCTTCCTTGAACTGCAGACGTATGCGTGCAGACCTTACATTTCTTCACAAAATTGTTCATGGTGACCTTTCTTGCGCAGACCTGCTTAACTGTTTAGAGTTTAGTGTACCACAAAGGCCCACCAGGTCGCATCACCCGTTCTTGACCGCTGCGCGCAACTCCAATCATTCTCCTGTGCGCAGAATACAGAATTGTTACAACCGCTTCTTTGAACGCCTTGACATCTTTCAGAAATCCTTTACAATTTACCGTACAGCGGTGTTGAATACAGTATGTTAAACACCTATAATATGTCTGTCTTTTTTTTTTTTTTGAAATTTGGTTTCTCTGCGGTTGTGTCTATCCAACTGATAGTTGCCTATTATTGAAACTGTTTACTGTCATTTGTTCGTCTTATCATTTATCTCTACACTCTTGCCGTTTTTTTTGTTGTATTACTGTCAAACTTTGTTGCTCTGCCTGTCGTGTGGCCTTTACGACAGGCAGAGCAACATAGGCATCTTCTTTTTTTATTTTTTACCTGTACCCAGGCTCCGCCTGTGCTTTATTTCTGTCATCTTCACTACTTCAATTTGTGTGTGTCTTGTCGCTTGTTTGTTTCTTGTTATATGTTTCTTGTATTTTGTTTTCATGTAACTACCCGTGCGCCAGCACTCAGGCCTCTGGCTGTTCCTGGGCACGTAAATAAACATGATTGATTGATTGATTGATTATTATTATTATTTTTTTTTTTTTTCAAGATGGCGCCTAGCAAGGATTGTTGTGTTCTTTGCTCTTGCGTTTTTTATGGCAAACAAAAGTTTTTCCGCTGCATTGCCTGTAAAAAACGCGTGCACGCGAAGTGTGTTGTGTGGCCGGACTCTGAGCTTCAACTCCTGAGATCTGGCGCTCGGCCGTTCAAGTGTAACATCTGTCAAACGGTTGAGGTGGCGGCTAGGCCTAGTGGAGCCAGCGACGACTTCGGCGCGCCCGCAAGCAGGGCTTCTTCCCCCTGCTCCCTTCGTCAAGGCTCACCGACAGTCGTCAAGAAGGCCCCGGCGCCCCCGCTCCAACCGGGTGACCTTGGTGCCGAACCTGCTGGTCTTCGCGCGCTCCTCGTTGACGTGCTGGAGGGAATTTCCTTTCTCAGCGACCAAGTGGCCGGGCTGCGCGAGGACAACGACCTTCTGCGCCGGGAAAACGCGCGGGCTTTTGCCTGCCTCCGTCAGGAGAGGGAGGGAGACCGCGCCCATTATGCGAAGTTGGTCACTTCCCTGCGTGCAGAGGTTTGCTCCCTGCGAGCTGAATTGCTTCGCCGTCCCGCTGCTTTGCAGAATGGAATGCGCGGCAGCTCGGGGAAGCCTTCTTTCACCCAAGCTGTTAACAATGAAGTGCCATCCTCGTCGGCTACGTCGGCTCCGCTGCAGGCGGTGTCTCCGGCGTCTCCAACACTGCACCCAACTCCGTCCACCCCCTTCCCAGTGCTTTCCGTGTCTGTGCCTGACTGTCACCCTCCCAGTTTTGAGAAGAAGCGCCGAAGCCGGGCATGTGTGGGTGCGTCTGACACATCTGGACTGGTCGTCGTTTCGCAGCCGAAGCGCCCCAAAGCTATGTTTGTTTCCAAGCTTTCTCCGACCACCACCCCTGCCAGTCTCAATGCTCATCTGTTAACTTTAGGTGTCTCGCCCTTGAGCTGCCGACGACTTAAGACTAAATTCGACACCTATGCATCCTTTTATATTTCCTTGAATGAAGAGTGTTTCGAGCGCCTAAATGACCCCGCTGTTTGGCCGAAAGACTGCCTCTTTAAGGAGTTCCGAGGCATGTTTCGCGAAGGCATGCTTCACAGCTCTGAGCGCATCACGTAAGAATAACAACCATGACTAGTTTAGATGTTTTTTATCAGAATGTGCGAGGTCTTCGAACTAAGGCGACTGATTTTTTTGGTAACGTTCTGGCTTCTTGCTTTCCGTTAATAGCTATATCTGAAACTTGGTTGTGCCCTGATATCCTATCCAGTGATTATTTTCCTCAAAATTACCATGTATATCGTAATGATCGTGCTTTAACGGGATGCAAACAAAAAGGGGGCGGGGTCCTTCTCGCCGTTGACAAATCTCTCCCGTGTGTGCTACGTAGCGATATTAAAAACGCAGATGAGTCTTTATGGGTCGAAATCCATTTCTCTAAAACTGAAAAACTTCTAGTTGGTGTTTTTTACATTCCTCCTGATGTAGCTCCTGAGGCGTTCAATAAGTTAATCTCCTCCATTGAACAGGTGCTTATCACTCATGGCAACCGCAAAGTCCTCCTGCTTGGAGATTTTAATGCTCCTGGCGTGGAGTGGAACCAGCTAACTTGTTCCCACTACAACCACCACATTGAACAGAAGGGTAATAGGTTGCTAGATTTTGTGGCTTTCACTTCTATGGCACAGTGTAATCGCATAAAAAATTGCAGTGGAAATATTCTGGACCTGTGCTTTTCGAACTTTGATGGCGTTAGTGTGTTGCACTCTGATTGTTCTTTAGTAATACCGGACAGATTTCATCCTCCTCTTTCTATTTCCTGTTGCCTCCCTTCATTGATCCACCGTTCCGTAAATTCCAACAACACGCAACCTCATTACGCTTTCGCCAGGGGAGATTATGCTGGGCTGTATGGCTATTTTTCCGCTGCCCCTTGGTCGACCGTCATTGACCACACTGATGTCAATGAACAAGTCGACCGTTTCACAGAGATTGTGCTTTCGGGTATGAAGGAATACATCCCGCAATATTTACCGAGGAGGTTCAAGTTTCCACACTGGTTTTCCTCTGAATTGCGGGATGCCCTGAAACTCAAGGAACGTGCGCACAGAAAGATGAAGCGCTCTGGTGCCAACCAGTTTGCTCAGGAATTCCGGCGCCTACGTGCCCTATGTAAAATATTGCACAAACGTGATCATACTTCGTACCTGGCGTCGGTAGAAACTAAAGCAACTCACCAACCGGGAGCCTTCTGGAAATACATTCATTCTAGATCTAGTACAACTAAAGATTCTATTCGTCTTCTAGACTCCAACGGCGATGAGGTTGTCAAGGTGGCCGACTGCTTTGCTCGTCAATTTTCTTCTTTTTTTGGGATTAGCGGTGGTAGTGACAACAGCAGCGCCCCTTGTCACCAGGGCGAGAACTCCGGTTGTTTACAACTGGACGAGAACATCATTCGGACCAGCATCAAGCGGCTCAAGCCCTCGCTTTCTTGTGGGCCAGATGGTATTCCTGCTGCAATCCTAAAAACATATGCAAATATATTCGTTCCTGTGTTCACTTCAATATTTAATAACTGTCTCCGGTCGGGAACGTTTCCTCGCTCATGGAAAATCTCTCGCGTATTCCCTGTTTTCAAGTCAGGCCTAAAAACTGATGCTATAAACTATAGGCCTGTCTCGCTGCTTTGTTCTGCCTCTAAAATTTTCGAGTTATCTCTTCATACAGTCTTGTCTTTCTCATTTAAACATGTCCTCATTCCTAATCAACATGGATTTATGCGTGGTCGTTCAACTTCCACGAACCTTGTATGCTTCATGGAGCAGGCTGTCCCAGCAATCGTTGGCAGAAGCCAACTGGATGTGGTCTACTGTGACATGAGCAAAGCCTTTGATGTTGTCAACCACTCGTTATTGCTTGCAAAGCTCACTCTGTTAGATGTACACGCTTCTTTGGTGGGTCTTATACGTTGTTATCTCAAGGAGCGATATTGCTATGTAAGTGTTAACGGTCAAACATCATTTAGGTACAAAGCAACCAGTGGTGTACCCCAAGGCTCCGTTCTGGGTCCCCTTCTTTTTTCCATTTTCATTAACGATGTTGCTTCTGCCATTCAAAATTCTTCTTTTTTGTTGTACGCTGATGATATAAAAATCTTTAGAGAAGTGCGTAGTGTTCAGGACTGTAATTCTCTTCAGGTTGATATTGTGTCATTCCATCATTGGTGCACCAAAAACGACCTTATTTTGAACCCTTCAAAAACTAAAGTTGTCTCCTATAGTAGAAAAACTCAACAGCTGCAATACCCTTATGAAATTGCAGGCACCACACTGCCGAGGGTGACCGAAATTCGGGACTTGGGAGTACTTTTTGATTCTCCTCTGACTTTCTCTTCCCACATTGCACAAATTACCCGTCGGTCTCTTCGTTGTCTGGGTGCTGTTTGCAGGTATTCTAGAGAGTTTAAAGGTCCGCTTCCTTTCTTAAAGTTGTATTCGGCTCTCTGCTTACCTCTTCTTGAATACGGGTCTGTTGTCTGGAATGGAACTTGCAAGTCCAATAGTGACCGCATCGAAAGGGTTCAAAATAAGTTCCTTTCTATCTTTAGGCACCGTTTCCGTCATGTACAAGAAGACGCAAACGGCAGCATGTCTTGTCTCAAAAGTATTCCTTCCCTTTGGTGTCGACGAATGAGAGCTGACATTATCTTTCTTTATAAACTTCTTCATGGTGATATTTTGTGTGATGACTTGGTTGCACTTATCAATGTCAACTTGCCGAACAAACTTTTCCGAAGATTTCGAACTTTCAGAACAGATGCTTTAAGTAGACGACGCTCGTCCATCTGCAGAATACAATGTGCATATAATGAATATTCCGATCGTCTTGATATTTTCCAGAGCTCTTTGTCTTTGTTCTCTAATGAATTGAAAACTGTTGTAGCTTAAGTGCCTTTATGTCATTTATGTGCTGTATTTCTGTTCCATATTTAGTTTATACAAATCATCATCTTGCTTGTTTGTTTTTCACTTTTCCTGATTTTGTGTTGCTTGAATTTCTGTCGGTTTAAGTGTCAGTGCTTGTAATGCTGAACTTCGCTTTTCCATTTCGAAACTTCCTAACATTTTGTTACAAAACCTTTGTTTTATGTGTATAATCTTCCTCCGTCATGTTCATTGAGTATTTGCTTGTGTATTTTCAATTTTTCACGTGCCTTCAACGTTTTTGCTGGCCGGGTGTGATGGCTTCTAACACTAGGCTTCCTTTTTTTTTTTTTTTGCTGTTTTGCATTCTGGGATCTCTAACTATTTTTACCTTATTGTTTCTTTCATATATATGGTTTTCTGTGTTGTGTTGTCTTGATTTTAGTTTGTTTTTATGAATGCTTGTATATGGTGTACCAGTACCAAGACCCTAGGGTTGTTCCTGGGCACCAAAAATAAAGGTTGATTGATTGATTGATTGATTGATTGATTATTATTATTATTATTATTATTATTATTATTATTATTATTATTATTATTATTATTATTATAATGATCAACAGTCGTTAGAGATAAAAAGAAATAATCAACAATAGTAATATTTAAAAGCTACGCTTATTCCGGCTATTATCCCGCAACTAAACAGGACTTTGTTTTGTAAGGCCGCATAACTTTCCACAGACTTAAAGGGGTCCTGAAATACCTTCCGCCGATGCATGGATCTACATGTAACCAAATAAGACAATGTATTAGCAATCTCCTCCCGCAAGAATTTTGTTAAAGCGATGAGTACTAGCTGAGAAATCGTAAATCAAAAACCGCGCATTATCGTCGCGCCGCGTTTCCTCCTCTTTTCAACTGTTGACGGCGCGCGAGCACTGCCTCCCATGATGCTGCGCTAGTCAGCGGTGACGTACTTCCGCATTACGCTCCTCCGACTGCCGTCTGCTACGGGCAAGTTTTGTTGACACCATGAATTCCGCACTCCGCTCAAGGATGGATAAGCGAACGAAAAATCTGGCCGCATGTGTGCGGTGGCCTGGCCTTGCCCTTTCGCGGTGTGCGTTGCTGCAGTGCAGCACGTGACTTTTAATCGGCGGCGAACTCGCAGCCGCTGGGGAGGATCTTGCGCTCGGTCCCTTTCATGCACCGCGCACTGTTTATCCAAAAAGCGCCGTATCAGATGTGGCCCCTCTGGTGCCGGGTCTTATTTTGCGGTGGTGGTAATTCCTGCCGGCGCCATGTGAAAAAGACATTTTAAGCCGATACAGAACCCGTGCACAAAACGCTTCAATCATGTGACCAGTTCAGCTTGGGGCGACGCGTGGTGGAGAGCGGCAACGTTGGCTAAACATGCTCCGGCGCGGCTCTGAGCTTTCTAGCGCTGGAGCGAGCGCCTTTCTTTGACGATGTCAAACATCGGTTGCCTTGGCAACATGGCACAAACCGCCCCAGAGGTCAGTTACGGTTGCGTGATCCCGGTTCAGCTTGGGGCCCCACCTGGCGGCATATGGGCACTGCAGGCATACTACTCACTCTCATTTGGAAGTGCGAGATGCGTTTGGCATTACAGGAGGCGATGGTGTGTGTGTTGTGGACGCCTTTGTTTCGCGATGAAATGCGACGTTGTGCTTCTGCGGGTGGATAGTGCTTCCCATGGCCTGGATTATCTTTCTCGAGCGACGTACGACTCAACCTCGCATGGGGTATGTGCAGTGTGCGTGGCTAAAAGCCATCTCGGCTTGCGCGCCAGAGTTAAGTGACTTGCTGTTCGCCCCCGTAAACCGCGCGCGAGGTGAGTGCCGAATTTACGAGGGGCAGGAGGAGGCAGCCCATCGTCTGTCAATCGCGGTTCAGACTTGCAACGCATGTTGTGACGTTGTGTTCGTTCGAAACGCATCTCTGGATTGTTTTGAAGTGGAAAAAAATGTCGTCAAACCTGGGCATTCGGCTCAGGGCGTTCTCTGCGATTGCACGAAAGAAGTGCCACGGGGCTTCAACGCTTTCTTTATGGGACGTACTCCGGTAAGAGAATATCCATGTCGTGTTATGGCCGTGTTGCATTCAATACGAACGGTTAAGCGTTTGTTTACACTTGTTTCGTTTGTCGTAAAATGTCCAAGCACTCCGGCACTACGCTGGCAGATCAGCCGGCGAGTCGACGCTGAGCAGACGACTCATCTCTTTGCCGGAAGTGCGTAAAAAAGCCGCCCAATAGCCGGATGTCTAGCTCATGACGAACATCGGGGAATCGATGATGTAGACATGTGAAGATGGCGGCGTCCAAAAACACGAAGGAAAGGGTGAGAAAAAAGCGACAAACTTTGCAACAAAAGTGTGAGCTTTCCGCTGCGCGTAAAAGAGTAATACTTGGCCCAGATGACCTTGACGACCCAATCTAACGATTGCGCTACTTCATTTAGTGTGCTCAAAATGCCTTTCAGGGCCCCTTTAAAATAACGCGGAATTAAGAGCAAGAGCATGTTGTTGCGACTGCGAGGTATCGTGGTCGAAGTGGACGAGGTTGGTGTCGTGCCGGGGCGCGTATTCCCAAACCATATCCCGTAGGGGCCCAGGCCGACCACACCCCCTAAGCAGGGGCGCAGCCAATGAGGTTAAAAAATTGAAATTTTTTAACCTCCTTGGACGCAGCACCGTGACGTCTCTACCTATATGTGCGCGACTTCATGCGAGGTGGATTTTTTTCTTTTTTACCTCTCCCCTCGTTTCGGCTGCTTTGCGGGCGGCCGATGGTTTTGCTACGT
Source organism: Haemaphysalis longicornis (assembly GCF_048455015.1). NCBI lineage: Eukaryota > Metazoa > Arthropoda > Arachnida > Ixodida > Ixodidae > Haemaphysalis > Haemaphysalis longicornis. Next base: position 1,962,685 of record NW_027526384.1, read on the forward strand.
GGGCAACTTGTGTTGTACTATTTATATTTTTATTCCTGCTATTTCTTGTTTATACATTTGTATACTTTTTTGCGTGTGTGTGGCTTACAGTTGAGGCACGAGCTGTGACACAATGCTGGCGAATTAAAAGGCGAGACACTACAGAAATATATATGTGTGGTAGCTAAAAATGCGTCGCAGGAAACAGACACAAACTGCTCATCTATACCCATCAGTGGATCTCTAAAAGTGACAATTTTTTGCCGCTATTTGGACTCCCAGATAACTATCGCAAAAATAGTGCGCCAAGGAGATAACGTTTTTACTTAGTTTTATCTCTTCTGCGACAACCGTGACTTCAAGCTCACGGGCAACTACTCATTAGTCCCAGCGAAAAGAATATACGTATCTGAGTGAGTGTAACACTGCATTAAATGAGAGGCCATGGGGCCCTGGGGGAGCAAGGATGAGGAGAAAAGGGGAAGGTCACAACTCGCACAATGAACACAGTTGCAGTCTTGGGGTCCTAACCGCAAAATTAACACATTGAAGTCAGTCAGTGGCAGCAAAACGCACAGTTCGCACTTAAATGTACAGTTCACACTGTAGACAATGCGGTTCACACTGAAAACAGTGCGCGCTGCAAACAGTTCACATTCTATACCGAACGGGGAAGTCTGCCAGGCTGCTACACCAATTTGTAGAGTTTGTTTTCAAGGGCGTACTCGGTAATTGCTTCTAGTGCGGTGGGATCGTCACGGACCGGACTAACATGTTCCTGTGCAGTCGCAGGGGCGGGACCTAGAGTTAAAAGCTGGTGGCGATTACGGTCGAATAATGGACAGAGCCAAATTAAGTGGTAACGATTTGGTGTGCCTTCCCGATTACAGGGGGGGCATCAGCTCCATTCGGATCCTGCTGGAGCTGTCTATTTATAAATAACGTATCTTATGCAGCAAAATCTCTGTGTGCGTGAAGCACAAATTGTTAAAAATAACTAATCGACATTGGCAACAATGGGAGTGGTAGCACGCATTATTACTAATATCAAACTCGGCCTGATGGCTTCAGTGAAGAGACTGTGGTCAATAGCCCTGTACAGAAGACATATATCAAACTCCTCGAGTACTTCAGTTGCTGTACAATCCAACTATTACTTAGCCCTTGGTTGGTATATATACATACATCGTGCATGGGGCACGTGCCCTTTACAAAATGCAACTGTGAGGAGAAGGACGGAATGTATATAGCTCCTCATGCTAAAGAACTATTATTAAAACAAAACAGAATAGTGAACAAAAACAAAAATTATTAATTGTAACAATATAACCGGAAAACATGCATTTAAAATCTCAATACAAAACTTCCTTATTTATCCAGGATTTGGGGTTAGCTTTAACCGGCGAAACAATTTGATTTCTTCGGAACAACAAAGGATACGCGGATGTCGTTCATAAAGAAAGCATGCAGTTACTGCGCATGGCTATCAGGAAATCTCATTCGGGCTGCAACGAATTTGCGCGATTGGCATGGCAAGCGAAATCGTGTGCCCACTTGACAGCTGTATACTGCTACGTGAAAAAATTCGTTTAAAATGCTGTCGTTCTTATTGGTATTTTATCCCCCTCTAAAAATCCGTACACCTCCTTGCACAATTGGCCCGTTTCAAATAAATCACGAACTGGAATAGCGCGGCAACAACTCTGAGCAACTTCCGAGAACAGTTATTTCTTTCCGAGTACGCAGCCAGAGCTAGCTGGTCACAACCCGAGATGCCAGGGCGGAACGTACGCTACGGGAGAGCCGGTTTTTGCATGAGGACGAAGGAGTCCAACAGCGAAAGAAATCACCTGACCACCAACCCTAAGTTACGTGTTACGCCAAGTAGTTCTTTTTTTTTTTTTGCTTTTTTCCTGAGGGTTGTATTTCTCTGCCATTCTTTTCTCTCTCTCTCTCTGTCTCGCGCGCGCGCTGCGTTTGCCCGGCGTTGCACGCGCGCTCCGGCAAGTCGACGTTCTCATGTGGTGCTGATTATTCTTCTCCGTGCGTGCCCTAGGTTCAAGCGCACCGAGCTTTTCTTGCGTGCTGACATTCCGGCGCTCACATGCGGTTTCAGTTATGCTTTCATTCCGAGCCTGGGTGGGCGCACACATCTGGTAATTGTGTACAATCGTGGAAGCAAACTGCTACAATAAACAGAAGGCAATACAATTTTTTTCCCCTTGTAGTGTTTCTTCTGAGTCCACTCCTCAAGAAGAGCTGCATACGCGTGCTCCAGTAGGCTGAGTAATTGCGTGTCTATACAAGTTTCTTCCTTTCGTTTGCGTTTGTTTTTTACCCCTGTGCGCGAACCTTGCCCTTACAGTGCGTTCAGTTTGTGGCGCTATTGAACAGTACCGATTTCATTGAGGATTTCGTTGACTCCGTCAATACGCTGTGTTTTCTTTGATGGCTTACCGAAATGCCAACGTGCTCCGCACCTGGCTGTACGAGCAGATACAGAAGCAACACTCAGAAGCGTCACTTTTTAGTGCCGCCATCGTATCCATATTTCCCCGCGCGGTCAAAGAGCTAAGGAAAACGCGCAAGGTATGTGGACTTCATTTTCTCGAAAAGGACGTTGCGAAGAAGTATAGGTATCATTAACGTAAAGTCGCCGAGATCGACCGGGCTCACACTGGAGGAAGGTGCAGTTTCCGTTAACTTTCCCAACTTTCCCAGCAACTTAATTTGTTGCGGAAGCAGACTCGGCAGCGATCTACGAAAAAGAGAAAGGCAGTGTCTGCGCACAAGCTAGGTGATTACAAAAGGAGAGCACTTGCCCATGGAGCGACAAGAGGAGTTGTCCAACCATGAGGCGCCTGTTCCCCTGCAGTGCACCGATTTTGCTCAGATTGTCGAGAATAGTGCGGTAATACGGCTCCCAGCCAACTTTATAACGGCAGCACTCGAAAAAGAACCGAGACATGCAGTGGCGGCAAATTGTTTTTTTACGCGGCCGGAATGAAAGAGGGGCCTTGTTGTGAGGCACGATACCACCTATGTTGTCCACGAAACGGAAAGCTGCTCCAACAGTCGTGTGAGGAAATATCATTCGTGATGCAATAAATTTGCGCAATTGGCATGGCAAGATAATTTGTGTGCACGCTTGACAGCCACTGCTACGCGAACGTTCATTTAAAACACTGTCGTTCTTGATATTTAAGCAACCGCTTCCAATCCCCGGGCGTACGTACACGACTCCTTCATAATACCACCCGTTTCATATAGATCTCGAACTGCAACGGCCGCAACAAAATGATGAAACATTCGCGAACAGTCATTTCTTTTGCAGTACGCACCCACAAGTGGTGAGGACCGGAGATGCCGAGCGGAACCCGCTCCCCGCTAGCAGACGACGCTCGCTTTCGTTGCTTTCGTAGCGCAACTCGCAACTGCAGCGCCGTGGTGGCGAGAGTCGCGGCCGGCCGCCTTCTCTCCATGGCCGCGGCGGGGAGATACGGAACTGAAAAAGTATCTAAAAACGTTGCTCTGCCGGCGCAGGCATCAGGACATAGTCGATCAAGAAAGAAAGCTTTATACTAGTACTAGCAGTAGTTCCCGGCGGTGCCCGGTTGGGCCATTACATTAAGGACAGCAATGGGTATTTGTTAGTCGCCATATAGGCCTCCTGCGCTCGAGTTTTGGCGACATGCAGCGCCCCTAGCGGCCGACGCCTCTGGGTAGTACAAAAGCAGACGACCCTCGCCGCCCTCCATGTGTTTTCAATTACAAGCCAGAGTGAAAGTTGGTTGTGGCGCTTTGTGGTGTGTTTAAATGACTGCATACTGTATGAAATAGCCCTTAAAGTAGCTGCAGAGGCTAAACAAAATAATATCCGCGAAAAGAAGCCGATTTGCGGCTTTCTTTTGAGCGAGCTGTCGCGGTGGTCGCGGCGTGGGACAGTATCGCCAGGTCGGGTGGTTTAACTGTTTGACGACAGTTACTTTTTTTATTCTTGCGTGCGGTCGACAAAGGAAAGTTCACGAGTAGCATAAACACGGAACGCTGCTCATCTTACATCCTGAGGTAACTGCAAAAGGTTGCTTCATCGGGAGCATGCAAGCGAACGCAAGAATTGCGCAGCCGACTCAGCTGACACTGCTGGCCTGGCACCGCTTTTGAAACGAGTGGAAATTTTGTTTCGTATTTTCGCAAACTAAATGATTCTTGCGTAACGTTTTACGTCGCACGATTTACGAACGGCAGGGTACATGTACACTAGCGAGTAGGTGGGGCAATAGCGCCAATTAAATAAACAAATTAAGCTCTATCAAAGGACGCAAAACACGCACCAAATCACACGCCCGCTGCCTGCAGAGATGTGTACTTCTATAACATCACATAACACAGCATAACATAACACAGCCGCATACACGGCGCGGGGCCCCGAATATTTATATACGATCATCACTGACTGTGTTGGTTTTCTAGTGCTACTGTACTAGTGCAGGGGTCGTCGAATCTGAACGCCGACACGACAGTTTTGACTTCAAATGGAGTTAGACAGCGAGACAAGAACAGAGAATTGGCGTCCTCCAGTTGAATTGCTCCGCCCTCCCCCCCCCCCCCCCCCCCCCCCCCATCTTCACAATTCGCCAGATTATTGTCAAATATTATTAGAAATTCGCTGAATTTTTTCTCTTTGCATTCAAAGCCCCCTCCTCCTCTCCCCCCCCCCCCCCCCGATTTGCCGTCCAGCCCTCCGCCGTGTCGGCTGCATGGAACTCGGCCGTTGCTGACCCTCATTCCAGGCTATTAAGTGCGAACTGGGAATGTATGCTGCAAGAGCATAATTTAGTAAAGTGAGATCAAACAAGGAAAGCGAGCGGCCTCTTAGTTCGCCCGACCACTTTGTTTTACGGCCACTAATTCCGGAATCGCAAAACAGATTTCACGCTTCTGACGGTCGCGGCATTTTGCCACTGAGACACGCAACAAAACGGCAAGCTAACGCTGCACCATGTATTCGTAACGGCGACGCAAACGAGCACTGTTTAATGAAAGTGCACGCATAGTGTGCAGGTACGCAAAAGAGCGGCGCACCGCAGCAGGCGAGCCTGCGGTCCGCCGGACTCGCTGGCTTTTTAAAGCGCGATCATCGCCGATTGCGTCACTCTTCTTTTTTGATCGGCTGTTTTGGAGAAGTCTTTGTCACCTAGAGTATTAGTTTAAACTAGAAAATTTACTTAAAATTTCACTTCGTACGACATCGATAGGTGAACCTGCGAGTAGCAGACGCCGTCACGGTCCCGGTACTTTCGTCGGCGCTGTAAACGTGTTTAGCGCCGCAAAGCTTTTTCCCCCAATGCCAAGTTGATCGCTGAAATAGATCGGACGCGTCGGGGATGAGCTGGTGACCACGTCGCAAAATAATCGAGAGAGTCGAGCTCATTTTGCTTCTGTCAACACGGGATCCTATGGGACCCACGCAGCTTTGTACTACCCGGAAGTACTGCCCGGAAGCCGCTTGCGCAGCGCCCCCTGGGCAGCACAGGAGGCCTATTAGGCTACTTCATTGGGAAGTGGTACACACTCGGGAGCGGCTGCCTGTTGTCAGTTCATGGGCTCCAACTTCAGGCGCGTCGTGGTAATGTGAAACAACTGGCACTCGTGTTTCACTCCAGTTCTTGCTAAAAAAATTGCACCAAGCTGGTGCGCTCGAGCGAGTGAGTCAGTGAGCGAAAAAAGTTTTATTGAGCCGGCGAATTGAGAGTGGTTCCCATTTTCAGAAAGCACCATGATGAGCGGGCGGTAGCCATAGCTCTGGGGGAAGTATTGTCTGGACATCCAGATCGCTGTTGGTCACCAGGTTCTCCCACAGCTCAATGTTGGGAAAAGTGGAATGAAGAAGGAGGAGCTTGGTTTGCTTGCACTCTTAATATGATATGAGGAAGAGTGCCAGGTTGCAAACACTACTTGAATTCGGCAGGAGACTGCGCTGGGAACACATGATGGAGGCCGGCTGGGTGAGGGGTAATCTTTCTCGTAGGAAGTGCTATCTCAGAAGATATGAACGATGCTCATCGGTACAGTTTTATCATAAGTAACATGGGTCCCTACGGGAGGCGCGGGGTTGCAGGAAGTCCCAACCGATGGCGAGCGCTAACCTTTGCGCTTTTAACTGGTACATCTTCTCTTTTACATTTATGATATATGACACAGGCTCCTACGGGAGACGCGTAGTTGCCGAAGGTGGCAACAGATCATTTCATTTCATTTTTCATTTCATTTCATTTTTATTTATCCGTCTTCTGTACAGGATTAATATTCTGGTCGATCTAAGCACGCAGTGCTTGTAAAGAGAACAGGCAGTTGGTGAAACAACAACACATTTTCATGAAAAGTAACGCAATAATACTTTCGTATATGCACTGAACACTACGCAGTGCATAAAACAAAACAACACATAAAACTCGCACGAAAGGAGCGTCTTCTTGCTCCCAAAAATTCATCAAACGAAATTAAATGTTTCAGAATTCTTATGAAATGAATATACCAATAGCACACTCACTTACAGGGATACAATTCAATTCGACTTCGAAAGAGTACAGACATAAAGTAACATGAATACAAACAAACTGAACACAAGGCGGTAAACAAATCCCCACATGTCAAGTGGCATTACCTACTCAGTGTTTATTAAACCACCACACCATTTTGCAATTGCTTTGTTCGGTTTCCATCTCGTGTTTATCGTGCATAGTTCATCAGTTAATTCATTGAATATTTCCGGAACATAGTATACGTAGTTCCGTACTCTTTTTCCATAGTTAGTGTACACTCGTGGTTTTACATACCTTTCGGTTTTTCGCAGTGCCACACTCTTTCTTACCGCAACTCGAAACTCTTTTGTGAAATAGTGATTCTTCAACACTGCACATTTAAACAGTTCTTTCATTGGTAGTATACCCAGTGCTTGGTATTTTTCCTTTGTACCAACGCTATCTAACGCTGTACCGTAGATTACGCTTTTGACTATTTTTCGAATGGCTCGATTAATTTCTTGTTTTTTGTTTTCCGAGCAAGTACCGTATAATGTGATCCCATAGGAGAGTAAAGATTCAGCTAGCGCCTTATACACTGTAAGCTTAACTTTGAACGGAGCTCTACCTCGGAGGTGATACATCATTGCAGCGATTGACCTTAATTTGTTACATATATGTTTAACGTGGCTTTGCCATGTTAGACACTGATCAAAATATATACCTAAATACTTTACAGTTGTTTCAAATGGTAAAGGTGGGCAATGGAAGGGGTTACAGTCAGAAGAATGCAATTAAATCCTGCTACTTAATGTTAAAACTTTATGTGGATTCCTAAAGCAGATAAGCTTTGTTTTCTGCTTATTTACAAAAATACAATTTTCCTGAAACCAATCAAATAGTGTCAGAATATCGCTTTGTAGACATTCAAACCCTTTATCAACGTTGGGAACATCTATAGTAATTGCAGTGTCGTCCGCATACTGAAAAATGTTTGAATTTAATGGTAGAAGGCCGAGGTCTGTAACATAAATGTTGAAAAGCAATGGCCCTAATGTACTGCCCTGAGGTACTCTATATTTTAGTGGCTCGAAACTGCTCCACGTTTCTCCTAGTCTAACGCACTGAAATCTCTCAGTGAAGTAGCTTGAAAAGAATTTTGAAAAATGCCCCTAAAGCCTAGATATTGCAACTTCTTTAGCATAATATTGTGGTCTATGGTATCGAAAGCCTTTGGTATCGAAAGCCTAACATTAAAGCCAGAACTACTCGGTTGTTTTCTATCGAACTATTGATGCAATCGGATAACTGTTCTAACAAGGAAGTTGTATTTTTGTTTGGTGTAAAGCCGAACTGATCATTGTTATTTAGTGAAAACCGATCGCAGATAGAAAGTAGCACAGATGCTACATACTTTTCCATTATGTGTGCAAGCGCTGAGAGGATGGAAATTGGTCTATAATTTCCGTAGTCACTCTTTTTTCCGTGTTTTTAGATTGGCCTAACAACAGAGATCTTCATTTCTTTCGGTATATCTCCAGTGTGGAATATTCCATTTATTATTTTTAATAGTACTTCTTTAGCACCGTAAAGTTACTGCGCAAGTCTCGATTACGGATCCTGTCGAAACCCGGTGGCTTCCATTCCCTCAAGCCCTTGATAATATTCCACAATTCGACCTCGCCTATATCTGGAAGTAAAGCCGTGTTCGCGCATGTGCGTTAAACGAACGCTTAACGCACATGCGCGCTTAAGCGTTAAGTGAACGCTTAACGCTTAGCGGACGCATGTGCGTCCGCTAAGCGAACGCGGGAAAACTCAACAGAATTTTACGTCCGAAAGAATGCAGATTAAAAAATCTCGCTGGCCTTGTTATCCGCATGTTAGGACAAAATCCTGAAAGTGGTTTCCCTGCAATTAAATGGGTGGCATTAAAAAAAAACGAATGGGAGATATCAAGTGGCTGGGTGGTTATTTACGAATGTGTAAAACCACAGTGTTTTCCCGAAATCCCGCTTGCCTCTATCGGTTGGGTTTCATTGAAAAATGTTGTATAACAGTGTTTAGATACGTGAGTAAGTTGCCTATCTCAACAAAAACCAGTTCGAAATTTCAAATGGCGGGCGGTAAAAAAATTAATATCTGAAAAACTATATTACCGCTTAATTTTTCAAATTTTCGGAAATGTTCACCTCCAACACCGTAATCAGAATGTGCCCTTGCAATCTGTAGCCGTTTGAAAGAGCAGCTGTGCTAGACGTGTACATAACCTGTTAGGCCTTTTCGGTTCATCAGCCGTGTTATTTGTAAAAACAACTTGGCCCTTTTAGCGGCGTCGCAGGGCGAAATCCTTAAAAACGTTTCTGTGCATTTGTATGAGTAACATAATGTAGCAAAAATCAGTTCGATAACTGAATCGGTGAAAGATTTATTTGAGAATCTTTAGGAACACCATTTTATTTCCAGAATGCCGAATCACCTAGCTGGTGTAGTTTAGAGCGAAATACAAAAACTGCTTTTTAGATATTCCTAAGGGCTACTTATATCAGCAAAAAGCGCTTCGATATGTGAATGGGTGACCGAGAAAATCATGAATTCGCGAAATCACAATTTCGCCCTTTTCCTCGGTTAGGAGTGCAATTTCTGAAAAACCCGCCTTACTGAGCACCTACTCAATGACGCACATAAACTCGCGAAATTTCAAGTCTCTAGATCTAACAGTTTTGGCTGGGCGTTGATGAGTCAGTTAGTCAGTCAGTCGGTCACTTCTTTTTATAGGTATAGATTTACATGTTCAGGGTCTGAGTGAACAGGCTGTTAGAACTGTGCGCGGACCTTCCGTCCAGTCATGGAGAGAGAGAGAACAGAGGGGCGACAGAACGGCCGGGTGCCAAAAAGGAAAAGCCATTAAGAGGCGCCTCTGGCCGTAACGGGACACCACGACTGGAGGGAGGGGACCGCTCGGAGAATTCCGGGAAGCAAGGGAGGGGCCCGGCTCCTGGTGACCACCAAAGCGGGACAAAGCAACGAGAACGACTCGGAGGGGCCCACGGACGAGCATCGCTCAGGCGACTGCTCGGATTGGCTCCAACGAGAATTGAGAATAAACAGTTGACGAACAAACCAACGAAGTGCTTCTTTTGGGGTATTTCAAAAACCTACGACGAAAGAAGTATTCTTACATTTTGGTGCCGAACCCGGGAACGGATTCCCACATCGACCGGACCCCATCGACTCCACTTCAAGCACCGACATGGAGATTCAACGAAATAAACGACGGGCCGTCCGATCACAGGTAACCCGCATCGTTAAAGAAATCGATGAATGCCTTGCGGCCAGCGCCCGACCGTCGACGCATTGAAGCCGATGCTCCTTGATGCTGCAGCGCCTTGAAACGGCCATCCTCAAGCTGTCAGAAGTGGACGCGGCGATCTAGCGGTGCCTGACAGATGAGGACGCTGACGAAGAGTTTGAGCAAATTCTAGAATATTCGGACAAGATCGCCAATTCCTTGGGCAGGCTCAAACACAACATCGAGACGCAGCGACTTCCTCGTCAGGGACAGGCTCTAATCACGAGCAGCAACGAGCCTCAACCGCAGAAAACTTCAGCCCCAAAAACGAAGCTGCCAAAATTAGAACTCATTCGGTTTTACGGCTTGCGGAAAAATTGGCAACCGTTTTGGGAACAATTCGAACAATCAGTGCACAAGAATGCGGACTTGACTCCAAGCGACCGATTCCACTACCTGAGGTCCCTGCTCACCGGAGACGCTGCGGCAGCTATTGCAGGACTCCCAGCGACTGCCCAGTCCTACAGCGACGCCGTCGATCTCCTACAGGAGCGTTTCGGCAGCCCAGCGGCATTGATACAAGAGCACATGCAGGGCCTCATCGACGCGCAGCCGTTGACTTCATCAAAGAACGCGGCCGCCCTTCGGCGTCTTTACGACAAGCTACAGGTTCACATGCGAGGACTCAAGTGGTTGGGTGTGGCGGACGAGTCGTACAGCGCAATGCTCTACCTCGTGCTGCTACGTGTGCTTCCAGCGGACATGATATTGGATTATCACCGCCGGCAGGCCGAAGATAGTGACAGGAGTAGCAGTGCAGCATCAACGAACGGTGACTCTGCATCAACCGGCTCATCAACGTCATCTCAAGTACCCACTCCGGTCTCTCCTCCACTTCTAACGACGAGAGCTGGAGAGCCGCGAGAGGGCAGCGGAAAGCCGACCCGACGACAACCACGGTAAGCCCCCGCCTTCAGCGAAGAGGAAGCGGTAACGGTGTACGGTGAGGTTAACCGCATTTTCGCTGCAGCATCGATGCGCCTGAACAAGTGGGGGTCTAACAGCAGCCAAATGAGAGAACTTTTCGCGCAGGACAGCCTCAATGAAGTACCTCTTGGTCAACCCGCCAACCTGCTAAAGGTTCTCGGCCTTACATAGTTACCTAACGAAGACCTCCTAACCTTTGCTCCAGGTCCTGTCATCGAATTTTCTGCGGAGCAAAGAAACACGAAACGCTTCGTCCTACAGACAAGCGCTCGGCTGTACGACCCACTTGGTTTCCTGTCAACTTTCACAGCAAGGACAAAAACACTCTTCCAGAAAATTTGGAAGGCAAACATCGCCTGGGATGACCCCTTACCCGACCATCTACTCAACGAATGGACGAAGTGGTGCCAGGAGCTACCTTTGCTCAGTGAGATGAGCATTCCCCGAATGTACGAGGGAAATATCGGAGGGAACCCTGTGCACCGCACACTACACGTGTTTTGCGACGCTAGCCAGAAGGCGTACGGTGCGGCTGCATACATGTGCACAGACAGCAGCACAGGAGAGCGAGCCTGCACCCTGATCAGGGCCAAATGCCGCGTGGCACCAGTGAAGCCCATCACATTGGCAAGGCTGGAGCTGATGGGAGCCTTGATGGCATCTCGACTTTGCCATTTCATTGGGTCAAGTCTCAAGCTTCATATCGACAGCGTCCACTTGTGGACGGACTCGATGATCACCCTTCACTGGATCCGAGGTGACGCGACAAGGTGGAAGGAGTTCGTAAAGAACCGGGTCGCAGAGATCCAACAAAACACGGACGTCGCACAGTGGCGGCATTGCCCAGGCAAAAGTAATCCAGCCGATCTCATGACGAGGGGAATGACCGCGGCTAGCCTAAAATCGAGCGACATGTGGTGGCACGGTCTATCATGGATAAGACAACAGCAGGAAGTATGGCCGTCCGAGGAGCGTCCGTCTAGTTTCTCGCCTGAAGAGTTGGAAACGAAAAGGGAAGTGAATGTAGCGACAACGACTTGCGAGGAACAACCCGATCTCCTGAAGTTGACGCGTTTCAGTTCGGCGACAAAGGTGAATTGCGTGATGGGTTGGGTTATGCGCTTTCTTCATAACCTGCGAAGTAAGGAAAAGACGTCCGGTCCATTCACGGCAGCCGAGATTGAACAAGCCGAAGAGTATTCGCTGAAGAAAGCTCAACAGACGGCCTTTTCGGATAAAATACGCCGCACAAGACAGCGTATGAAGCTTTCAAACGACTCTTCGTTGAAGGACTTTAACTTGTTTACATACGAAAAGGGCCTGCTCAGAATACGCGACCGACTCTGCTCTGCGAACAAGACGAGGGATGAGTGCCACCCGATCGTGATGCCCAAGGAGCACCGATACACAGTACTGCTGGTACATCGAGCACATTTGCAACTCCTACACGCCGGCGCCAGAGACACACTCGTGCAGCCGCGTGAACGATACTGGATTGTGCGTGGACGCCAACTGGTGAAAAGTGTGGTGCGATCTTGTGCTGTGTGCCGGCGGTACAGCGCTGCCCACATCGAGGCAGACACCGGACTCCTTCCCCCCGAACGGACCTTTGAGGTTGTCGGCATTGACTTTGCCAGCCCAATTTTTGTGAACGAGAAGTACAAGACGGCGAAAGTGTATATATTGTTATTTACCTGTGCAGTGACGCGTGCAGTGCATTAGGAACTCGTTACAGACATGAGCACAGGAACGCGCTGCCGCCCAGTGACGCGATGCGCGAGATGAGCTCTGTACTCTCCGGGCCCTCACAACGCGCATGCGTGCTGTTTCCGCGCGGCGCCGTTAGGAAGCTCTAGTAGTACCTCGCGCCACGCGCTCCCGTGTTCTCACTAAGTGTGACCGCGATAGTACCAACTCGCCCAAACCAATACTCTCCTGACCGGTTCAGCTCCTGTTCCCTTTGGAAATAACATAGCGTAGAATGAGCCCCGTCTCAATCCGGGGAAGGGGAGGGGGGGGGGGAGGGGGGGGGGGACGTTAGAACTGTGCGCGGACCTTCCGTCCAGTCGTGGAGAGAGAGAACAGAGGGGCGACAGAACGGCCGGGCGCCAAAAAGGAAAGGCCATTAAGAGGCGCCTCTGGTCGTAACGGGACACCACGACTGGAGGGAGGGGACCGCTTGGAGAATTGCGGGAAGCAAGGGAGGTGCCCGGCTCCTGGTGACCGCGAAAGCGGGAGAAAGCAACGAGAACGACACGGAGGGGCCCACGGACGAGCATCGCTCAGGCGACTGCTCGAATGGACCTCTCCCTGTATGTAAACACCGTGACGTCACGAAGCGCACGTGCGCGACGGGTGGCGCCTGCTGGCGGCCGCGAAATGCGGCTTCGGTTGGCAGAACGCGCCTGCGCCGCCGGCCCGGCCTGGCCGCGCAGTGCCCGAAAAGAACGATGTGCCGATGGTTCGGGCCGTCGCTGGCCGCCTACATTACAGGTGGGGGTCTAGCTATCCTAGCTGCGGACGTCGCACCTCCATGTAGCTTTCTGCACCAACAACCTCCGCAACACTTTCGTATATGACGAGTGACGCCTTCGGATAATCAGTGCGTGACAGCATTAACGAGTCATTCTGAAGATTGGTGCGTTTGCGACGCGTTCCAAGAATGTTTTGTTATGATGCTTTATGTTAGGACACATACCAAGGAAAGCTCATTCATTGTTGTTTTCGAGGTCCGCTTAAGCTGAGCGCGGTGCCTCAGGCAGCGCATACGCTCCCTGTTCTTGTACTCTGCGTCGCCCGGATACAGTGGCTTACGAACGATTTCATGTCGAGGGGGGAAAGGAAAGGTAAAGCATGAAAAGATTAAAAAGAAGGCAAAGCATGAAAAGATTAAAAAGTAAAATTAGCAGCAACAAAACAAAAATATAAAGAGCAAAAACCAAAAATTATTCAAATAAAATTATGGCGATGATGTCGTGCTCTACGTAGGTGACCGATTGCTTTGTTACATTTTCCCCAGTAAAATCGCGAAACGGCTCATCGCCATTGTGAGAGTAACATAGCAGCCACATATTGTTAGTGCGTATAGCTTGCGACAGTGGCACTGAAATAATATCCGTACTCGTTATTTCATGATAGTTAAAGTTAGTGTCCTTGTACACCCTCTGAATTCGCCGGCGTCGGGAGGCCGCAACAAAAGAATACATCCACTGAGTCCGTTCGCTTAGGGCCAACAGATATCGAGTTTTTTCGAGACGCGTGAGCGGCCCATCTCACGCCGAAGGCATGATGCTACATGCATGTGAGCACGGCAAGCATGTCAGTTTTGCTGCGTCCTCAAGGCATAATATTATTGATCAAGGTAAAACTTTATTGCATTTAATTTCGTTCGTCTTGAACAGATCTCCCCATACAACCAAACTTGTCGTGGTCGATTTGGCGGCAGGCGGCTATCGCGGATACTTCTTCGAAACATTTATTTCGTGTAGCTATAGCAGGTCAGGCATTCATTGTATTTTTAATACAGTACTCTATTTCACCAAAACATGACAATATTTCCCTGCAAGAAAGTTTCCATCTGACCCCAACCCCCGGTACTATTTCTGCTGGATACTACATGATAGCAGATGGTTAATAAACAGCATCATTTCATGGCAGTAATTAGCGCGGACTGCTAATGTAGACGATATGACTGCGCTTTGAAGAACAGCAGAAGTTCGAGAATGAGAAACGTGGCTATGAGTAAGAGCGGACAATGTCGCTGCTTGGGCTGCTAGCCTCTTCGGCGCATTGCGCGCATCCACAATACCTGCCGAATTTACCTGTTTGGGGACGCGGCAAAGCCTGATGCCGCTGATTTTGCTCGCACGATTTGCTTAGCCGAGAGCACAGCAACCCACCGGCATCAGAAAACCGAACACATAAACTCAAACTCCACTTTTGCGCGCGTGTAATGCAGCCTCACTGCATACGCGCCGCGCGCGGGTCCGAATGTTTTGCCAACCACCCTCCCGGCCACACCCAGCACGTGCGCTCGCCGTGACGTCACGGCCGCCGCGTGACGTACCCCGGGAGAGGTCCATTGGCTCCAACGAGAACTGAGAATAAACAGTTGACGAACAAACCAACGAAGTGCTTCTTTGAGGGTATTTCATAAACCTACGACGACAGAAGAAGTATTCTTACACAGGCATTGCGTTCCTGGTGGCGCGAGAATAAATAGACTGTTTTGTCCATCCCTGTTCTTCATGTCTCCACGCTGTGGTCGGGAGGCACCAATCAGGAAAAATTCCGAAGAGTTCAAAATGCACGCACGTGCGCACACACACACACTGAGAGGGCATCTTTCCCCTTCTCGTATCTGAAAGTCTGTCGCCTCCGGTGGCGCTTTCTGCCGAAGGTCGACGTCCCCGGGACCACCAATGTCGATGTCCTGGAAAAGCATCTCCTGCATTCCCACGCTCTGGGACTCGTTGAACAGCGTCCCGGGCATCGGCCACATGCCGCCATTGAGGGAAACCGTCAGCACGCAGCACGCCGACTAAAGGGAGATGGCGCCCAGGGCTTTTGTCATCACCTACGGTCGTTGGGGCCGCATTCGGCCCGCCAAGGGTATGGGTGCTCGAAGTCGCCGACAAGCGGATTAGCCACCGCAGCACGGATCGCCGCCGTGCAGTGGTAGCAACTTAGGGAGTATTCAAGTGCTTTGTTTGATAGCTGCGCGCCGTGGGAAGCTCACAACGTTCGTGTGGATATTTTCTTCAGGCTGTAAGGCATACAGTACCTTCTTCACAAACTGGCTTTCGTTACATGGCTGCGTGCAAAATGGGGCATATCCGCAGCGGGCGTTGGTTATTCACATGCAAATACAATGAAAAGGTTCGTGCTACGCCACTGCGATCGTGCCCCAGACAGTGTTGTCCAGTGTACTCGAAGGCAGCTTTGGTGCTCCAAATTTCTATCGTAACCATCGTTATCACAACGAACTGAATCTCAACCCGCACAGTTATGACATTATTACGGTGTTGAAGGCTTGATATACTCGCCAACGAACGCAATAAATACTATACCTGCCGGTTTTCAGTACAAGCAGATCTTTATTGTTTTCGGGCCTTTCGGGCGTAAATGATAAATACTGGCCTACTCGGGATGGCGTTGTATAAATTGAAGAAAATTACTCTTACTCTTTTGTCCTGGTCTGGGGATCACGCCCACTAACCAGCTCGATTTCACTGTTAACTAAAGTTTTATCCTCCTTCGCTTACTCCTTCGCTTGTGTGCAGTTTTACTGTAACGCATATCAGAATATTGTGAAGATGTGGCTGTGGGAAATGTACTGAAATATGCCTCTAGGTCTGGACAAACATAGTGTTACTATATTTTTACCGTACACGCGACCTGTTTTGCTTAATAAGTACGGATACTGTTAGACCAGTACGGATACTGGTTAGAAGCCTGGTATAAAACTAGCCCGCGCATATACACACAGTAGGTTATTTGGAACACAACCTACATTTTTGTGGCCCATAGAGCATGTTGGCATACTTTCATGCTATGACAACGTAAAGCGATGCGATACAACACTTTGGAGCGTTCGGCAAGTTTGTGAAAACTGTTTTACCTTGCACACGATTACCGGGTATCGTAATGCCTTCTGCCAAAACCAACAGCCCCTAAGGCCTAGGAGTTTGTTTGGTTATGCATTTTACCTTTTGTCGGTTATTAGCAGCTGACTTTTCCCTTTTTCGAAAGATTGCTGGATACAGGAGCTGACGCATAGCTCCGACTCTTCGCGCTCTGTACAGGACCGGCTTCGCAAGGAATGGGGCGACACTGGCAACATTTCTTCCGTAGCGGTATCCAAAACAATACTTTTAATATCACCCTGAGGTTGTGCACGTATGCGATTTTGAGTCTTTTATTATGATAAAATGTTAAGCACAAAAAAACTCTCGTGCGGACAAGCGTCAAAAGTGAACCGAGCGCAAAGAAACAGCAGGGAGAGCGAGCGCAAGTCTCAAGTGAAGCAGACGACAGAGGAGAGAATCTCTAAGCCAACATCACGGAGACGCGCTTCGCAGCGCCACCCGTGTTTGCGCTCACCGCGAGTAGGCTTGGCAGAAGGAAATTCCCATTACCTCACCCTCGGTTAACCAGAGAAGCCACCATCCTTCGGTAATAGCAGACAAATTCCTATCCCCACAGCACCCTCATCCTTTCTATCTACCCCACTCAGTGTCACTCCCTTTGCAAGTTCTTTCCAACACCCGGCACTTTTGCCACCAGGTATGGGAATGCCAACAAACTCCAAACCTACCATCTATCCCCTTCCCATCTTTTGAGCAGTGGATGGGTAAGCTAAGCTAATGGGTTTTAAGGGGGGGGGAGAGGGGGAGAAAAGGGCCTGAAACTGTCTGGCGTAGGGTGCCGACACCTTATCAGGCTAGTGGATGGCTCGTCTGGTCAATCTGCATCTTGGACACCAGCAAGAACTGGTAAAGAGGGCCTCGACGGCAAGTCTCAGCCTGGGCATCCGGGAATAAGGATACCTTCAACCGGGCGAGTGCCCTGCCTTCAGCACTTACGCTGAATAAATGTTTATTCTCCTCCCATCCTCCTCTGTGTAGCCACTCAGTGGGTGGGGTTTATCTTGAGGGGGTAGACATTGGCCACCATCGGAAATACCTCCGTGTATTAAATCGCGAGCCGCGGCATGGCACGCTTCATTGCCAGGGATGGCGGCGCGTCCAGGAGCCCGAACAATACGGATATTAGGCGTGCTCGATCAGTTTTTGAGTATGAGTAGGGCTGATAATGAAAAGCGGTAAATCTGGTAGTTTCGGCAGGCTGTATACGAATCGGTGAGGATAGTAACTGGTTCATGACGGGAAGTGGCTGCCAGGGCAACGGCTATTTCTTTAGGCACATCGGTTGAGGTTGCGGTAGTAGTATGCGTAACTGCACAGGCTATGTGGCCGGCGCGCCCAAGGTAGGGGCTATAGCACCTGTGTATAGAGCGGTGGGGTCACTCCCGTATCGCGCAGTACGAGCTCGAGCACAAGAAGCCCGATGGGCAATGTGGTAGTTGGCGTGCGTAGTGTTTTGCCGTACGACACAAAATATTCAGCAGAGTTCAAGCTAAATACAGTGGGCGTTTGTTCAATTCAATCCATATTTCCCGCTTTCCCATATCTCGCGCGGAAACTCTCAGCACAGTGCATGGCATTTTCTATAGCCACACGCCTCATGTGGGAGCCCAAATTATATATACATTATCTATAGCTGTACCTATATCTACACCCAACCGACCGACCGACTGATTCATCAACGCCCAGCGAAAAGAGCCCGTCCTTGAAACTTGAAATTTCGGGTGTACTATATTATAAGGGGGTAGGTGCTCACTAATGATGGACTCTCGGAAATTCCCCGCTGAAATGTAGAAAGGGAAAAATAGTGTTTGCGCAAATTCATGGTTATCTCACTCTCGTGTAGAGACATTTAAGAGATCACTGCTGATGTGTTTAGCCATTAAAAATCTCCAACAAAACAGTTTTAGTGTTTCACCCCAATTAAACCCCTCTGAAGCGAATCTCCAAGCCGGGGTAAATTTAGTATTTCGCTAACAAGGGGTAAATTTAGTATTTTGCTAACAAACAAAAAATCATGGTCGTGGGAACGCTTGTAGATTCAACAGACAAGACTTGGAAGTCGTCATCGTAAAATATTCACATAGAATTTGTTTTTTCCTTTCAGTGCTCACTACGAATTCCTTTCTTCTGTTGGTCTCTGTCGACTTATGACTTGAGATGCGAGTGTATTCCCTACAATGGTACAGGTTCCACAAAGGACACTGGTATTTGCATTAATAAGAAGGTGTCTCTACATTCAATAAAACGATAATGTGTGGCTAATAAAAAAAAAGACGTTCCACTAAGATTACTCGTTTCACTCTACTTATTCCAAAGTGACATTCAGTTCAGTAGCATTTATAAAATCAAAAGTAAAACAGATTCTTAAAGCGAGTGGCTTACTTGGGAAGGTTACGATGGCGCGTACCCAGCTGGTGTCCGGAAAAAATGTGCAGAAATTGAGAGAATCGTCTACTAATCAGAGGAAAAAACGACGCAGAGAGCGAACACCCTTTGCGTGGACTCTGCAGATTTTCACCTACCTCTGCTGGAATTCAAATCAATAACTGATTTCAACACCAGGGCCTGTTGCAACTCATCATCGTGCACCGGAGGACAGCATTTTGGCTTCTGTGAGTGCTTTTTTCACCAAATAACGGACTCTTTCCGCTACTAGGTGTGCTAAGCTTACTTCGAGCGCTGTATGAGCAGCTCGAACGCGCCCAATGTCGGACTCGACCGTCGCCGCTGGGGACCGCGCTGCGGACTCAGCGATCCTGAGCGCAAGTGAACCTGAAGATATGATGGCCGAAGAATCAAGTGAGAGAGATCATGAGGAGCTCACATAGGACTCCATCAAGGATTCAACATGGATCGACGTCGTCAACAGGGCCCAGCGACGACGCCAGCGGAAAGCAGTGAACAAGGTAGCCGTAACGACCTCCACTGCAGCGCCATCGCACCAGCCTCTACGCAGATCCGCATCCAAGCCAAGTCCGCTTCCCAGGGACGATTATAAGTTAGTTTTACGTCCCCAGGGTGGCCTGAAAATTGCCAATGTAGACGACTTGGTGGAAATTTCTCTCGCCTTGCTCAACTCCGTCAATTTCTCTTGGCGGCAGGCCAATCTAAAAGTTTGTTTTGACGCCAAACAGAACACTTCAACAATTAGCACTCCGTTCGAGAACGCAGCGAAGGCTCTGAGCCAAGTGAAGAAAATTAAGTTGGGCAACATAAGCCACCCCGTACAATTCTATGGCCTCGCTCCTGATGACTCGGTCAAAGGGCTCATCCGAGGAGTGCCGCTACGTATCTCGGAGGCGGAACTCTTGCAAAATATAGATAAATCCAAGCATGAAATCTACGCATGCAGAAGATTGGGTCAATCTAATCTGGTCGTCATCACATTCGCCTGCGGCAAAGTCCCTTATTACATAACCCTTTTCACATTCGCTGGCGGCAAAGTCCCTTATTACATAACCCTTTTCGGAGCCGAATACCCGTGCTCGCTGTACAAAAAGACGGTTCCGGTCTGCGACGTCCGCCATGAAGTCGGACATAGGGCGATGGCATGTCCCCAGCGAAATGTAAATGCGTGCCACCGGTGCGGCTTACGGGATCCCCAGGCTGGTCATGCCTGTCAACCCCACTGCATCCTCTGTGGAGGCTCCCACCTGACGGCTGCCAAGGGCTGCCCGAAACGCTTCAGGGTGCCGTTCGTGATGAAGCGACGAGAGTCTGAGAAGCGCCGTTTGGAAGAGCGGACCACGAGGGCCGACCTGGATCGACAGCATGGAAGACGAGACTGCTCCAGTACCCACTTCCAGAGAAGGGAAAGCCGTTCGGGTTCCAGGTCCACTTCCAGTAACAGGACATCCATGCCAGGCACGTGCGATAGACAGACCTTCCAACATGCACGGTGACGCAACAGGTCTACAACTCCGCAGCGAAGACCGTCCCGGGACCGGTCACCGGCGGGCACAGAATCCACAGCTTCTGGCAGCAGCAGCAACAGCCGGCGGGTGTCGAGGTCGAGATCCAAGTCTCGGAACCTCACGCCATTGAGGAGATCTCCCATCTCATACCAGAGCGAGTTTCCCCCGTTAGGGCAGAAAAGAAAACAACGCTGTCAAGAACGCGTGCAACTTAAGTCCCTGATGGCGAAACAGACAGAGCAACTAGAGAAACAAAACGAGTTGATCAGTTCTCTTTTAGCCAGGGTGGAGGCTGTAGAGCACAGACGCCAAGGTGGAAATGACATAAGGTGCAAGGTGGCCAAAAGGGACACCCAGCCCGAATCGCCAAAGCAAGACGATGAGACTGCAACTACGCCTACAGAGGAAGAACTCACGTGGGGCAGGCCTATGCAGGAAATCAAAGATATAGTATCGCAGCTCACAAGCCAGGTATCGCGGCTGACGGCGCAAATGACGCAATTGAGCTCTAGGGTAGCCAAGATGGACACGTTGGAGCCGAACGTGAATCAACTTTTACTTGCTCACAACACCAAGAAGTGGGTGCCTTATGTGAAGACAAGTGCGGAAGGGAGCCTTACCTCAATGAATCACAGGCAGAACCGAGATGGAGCCCGGAACTAAGAAAAAAGCTGACTTCGTGGTAGTTCTTAGTGCAACTGCCGTGGCATCAGAGAAAAGTTGGGAGAGATGCAGCAGTACGTGGAATCTTTCGAGTACAAGCCAGATTTAATAGCTCTGCAAGAGACAAATAAAAGACCCTGACTCCCCGGATTCGTAACTAATACAGATCATACGGAGGGAAACACGGCCGTCTTACTGCGTGGCACCATCGCAGCTACCCAACACTTGACTGCCCAAAAGGGCTGTGGGCACACCCTGATTGAGCTAAATAGCAGAAGTATCGGAAGCGCAGACAATGTGTTTGGTCTCAACGCGTATTGCCGAGCAATCAATAAAGGTCTAGATATCGTCGGTACAATTCAGGACGCCGCGACGAAGGCAGGCTCTCGACCATTGCTTATCCTGGGGTACTTGAACGCTCCTCACACGACGTGGGGACAGCAGTTTTGCTGTAAGAGGGGAAGAACATTGGCTAACCTGATTGACCACTTTGACCTCGCCCTCCTCAACAAACCATACACTCCTATCCGTACAGGCACAAGCACCTCAAGGGACACAACACCAGATTTATCATTCTTAGCTGGCACCCTCGATTCTACATGACAGAATTCGGGGGTGAACCTGGGCTCGGACCATTATGTACTAAGTATAACTATCAAAGGACCGGCGTTTAAGGCGAGGATGGGGACGGCATGGATCACGCACTTGGACAAGCTAAGAAAAGAACAGGAAGACCGTTCAGAGGAGGTGGTGGAGGGCCGGCCGTACGAGAACTGGGAAAAGGAGCAGCTGGCGCTGGTGGACAAGTACACGCAGAAGATTGCCACGACGCACCAGACACCATGCATCGACGCACGACTGGCGCACCTGTGGGAAGCCAGACGCAGCCTCACCAAGCGCTGGAGACAGCAGCGACATAATAGGAAATAGCGGAAGAATATTAATGAAATTACCAGCAAAGCAGCTCAGTATGCCGCCGAGCTGTGTAAAGAGAGTTGGCTCAGCCTCTGTGACGGTTTTCGGGGTACACTATCTACCCGTAAGACTTGGCAATTACTCCGCCATCTCATAGACCCACTGGCCAGCAAACGCGCTAACAACCGAAGCATGGCGCGTACATTAAACAACTACGCAGGAAATGCGAAGAAACTCATGGAAGACCTCAAAGACAGGTACCTGAATAGGGAGGAGAGTGTGGAGCAACCTGGGCCGTACACAGGCATCTCTAATGAGGTGTTGGGCAGGCCTTTCATCGACTCTGAATTATGAACGGCCATTTCTGAAAGTAATAGATGCAGGTCCCCAGGGCCGGACACTATTACTTACAGACTCCTTAACAACTTGAGCAACAAATCCAGAAAAGAGCTCCTTGGACACATGAACAGTGCCTGGGAAAGCGGCGTGTTTTGCATGCACTGGAAACTCGAAAGGCAGCTGGAAGGAGGCGGAAGTCAGGTTCATCACAAAGGCTGGGAAGTCACCACACATAGATAACGTACGGCCTATCTCCCTCAAGTCCTGCGTGGGCAAGGTTATAGAGAGAATGGTGTTGAATACGCTGCAAAAACATCTGGACAGCACTGATCTGATGCCGGACTCTATGTTTGGATTTCGGAGGCACTTAAGCACGCAGGATGTACTGCTGCAACTCAAGAAAGAGGTCATGAAACAAGCCACCAAGCAATCGCGTAGAGCCATCTTAGCGCTGGACCTGAAGGGAGCGTTGGACAACGTCGCCCATGCTAGCATCCTAGCGAAGCTTGAGGCCACACCGTGCGGAGAGCGGGTATACAACTATGTGCGGGATTTCCTGACAAGCCGCAGCGCTCGAATCAAGGTGGGACCCGTCCTGTCGCCTCTTCTCTTTAATATGGTACTATTAGGCCTGCCCAAGGCGCTCGGAGTAGTCGATGGTTTCGGGGTTTGGGGCACGCGCTCTACGCCGACGACATTTCGCTCTGGACAACGAAAGCGGGCTCCTTAGGGTGGTTTCAAGAGACGCTGCAAGGAGGCGCAGATGTGGTTGGTAAATACGCGAAAGAGTGTGGACTGCGATGCTCGCCTCAAAAATCTGAACTGGTGGTTGTCCGCCCTCGGGTGCCCAAGACACAGAAGGAAGACGTGAAGGTGGTCCTAGAGAGCGAAGACATCGTTCCATGACCCAGTGTTAACATTCTGGGGCTCACCATCTAGGCAGACAACAAGGCCACTATGTCTGTTCGCAAGCTTAAGAACTCCTCAGGACAGATCGTGCACATGCTTCGGCGGGTGGCAACAAGGTGGAGAGGACTGAAGGAGAACGACGCCCTGAGGCTGGTACAAGCCCTTGTGGTGTTAAGAAATAAGAACCTCCTGATGAACAAGGGAGAAAAGAGCCAGGTGGACACAATAATACGCAAGGCAGTGAAAAAAGCCATCGGAGTTCCCATGAGTGCGTCGACGGACAAGCTCCTCCAGATGGCTCTACACAATACAGTGGTGGACGCGCTGGTTGAGGGCCACCTATCCAGCCAAAAACAGAGGCTTAGTCACACTAAGGCCGGCGGCCGTGTCCTGGGAAGAATCGGCTGGAGCGTGGCAGAGCTGACCGATCGAGAACAGCTTGCGGACAAATGGCTAGACGCAATCAAGACCAAGCCTCTCCCATAGAACATGAATCCGGCTAACCATGGCGGCAGGCGTGAGGCTAGGGCTCGTGCCCTCAACAGGCTACTGGAGAGCGAAAACGGTGTTTTCTTCACAGACGCCTCCAAAAACAAGGGGACGACCAGAGCAGTGGCGGTGGTGACAACTATGGGCGAGCTGCTGACAAGCGCATCGTTTCAAATCAGAGAGGTGGAAGAAACGGAAGGGTTGGCAATTGCCCTAGCCATAACCCTTCCGGGAATTTCCAAGGTGTCACCGACTCACAGCAGGCGTGCAGGAACTTCCAGTCAGGCTGGGCGTGCCGGCGGGTACTTCGCATCCTGAGAGACAAAACACCTCCACAGAGCCATGTTGAAGTAGTATGGGCTCCAGCCCACTCCTTGGTGGAGGGCAATGAGTTTGCCCACCGCCAGGCTCACGCGTTAACATACCGGGCAACGGCTGAGGAGGAGGCCATAGGTGAACTTATTGTCACCTACCGAAAGATAGTGCGGCACTATTGAGAGGACAGGCAGAAACTTTCTGCCCCGCCCCCAGAACTCACGCGGGAGCAGCAAGTACTGTATCGACAGATTCAGTCAGGATCTTTCCCTCACCCTTGCTTACTGAATAGCATGTTTCCAAATCAGTACGACAAGACCTGCCCGTTATGCAAGCAGCTCGGTACTTTTCGCCGCATGATAGGAGAGTGCGAAGTCAGCCCAAAACACCCATCCCCATCCGCAATTCCTCCACTAAGAACCCCACCTGTAAGGTCCACTTATTAGATTAGCGGCCAGGCGCCCGGCCTGCGCGTGAGAACGCGCCGCTCTGTCTAGCGACGTAGCACTACCGACACTGCGCTGCAACCACCGCTAATTCGTCGCGGAGTGCGCGGGAGACGGATTGTCTGGCCCACAGCATTCCTCAAGGATAATCCCCCATTGAGAAGGCAGACTGCGGCGCCGGATTCCAGGAATGTCTACTTGACGCGCAGAGGTGGGGGGATTACCGGCGTCTCCATTGTTGTCGCGCCCTGGTCAGCATGACGCACTGTCGCCGTCTTTCGTTTTCGCCCCGCGGGGTCGCTCGAACTTGCTCGTCTACGAGCGTGCCGTTGACCCGAAGGTGGCGGCGCCTCAATGAATATTCCGTGGCGTGCTGAGTGACAGCTGTCTACGTGTATTTGGGCACGCCCATACGCGTGTACGAACGCTACAGGGGCGTTCCCGAGAGAGTGTGATCTCGAGGTTATATAAGACCCAACTTGGCCGTTGGAAATCGTTCTCGTCTGAGCGCTGAGCTGGCAGTTCCCGGCGAGACAAGGAGTCTCGACCGTTAACGCTAGGTTGGGATTTAGGAGCCCCCTAGTCGAGGTTAAGATCGCGTCGGAGGTTCAGGGTGCAGCGCCGCACCGGGCAACTAGACGGATCTTGCGGCGAGACAGAGTCTCGGCCGTCGTTTCTCGAGCGGTTTGTGTACGCTCCGAGAATAGGAAGAGTTAGACGGAGTTGAGGAGCTCGAGTGATTTGTGCGCACTCGGAGCTAGCGTCTAGCTGAAGTTTGCAGTTTTTCTTTTATTATTCATGTACCCAGTTTTCGTACTGTAAATAGCTGTACATAAACTTCCGTTTCACTAAATCAACTTCAACGCCTCGAGTTCGTCAATTCGACCGCCATCTCCAAGAACTTCAACACCATCACCCAGCCAGCCTCCTGCCAAATCAACCGGAGCCCGGGCGATTGGGTTCCTGATCGACACCGGAATTCGGGGAAACGATCTTTACTGGCGCAGTCGACAGGATTTGGCAGAAGAAATCACCAGGCCACAGCCAGGGGCAGCAAGCGGACGCAAGCACGCCTTCATCGGCGGCAGCCGAGCCCCGCGCGGAGCGGAGCGGCAGAGCCAAGCCAGCGCACGGGGCCAACGACGCGGCGGCCGACCACCGAAGGTGCGGGTGAGTGGGATTTCTTGCGCTTCGTTGTGGCGGTGTAGGCTGAGTCTTGGGTTGCATGGTAGTCACGCGGAGCATGCTGGCGAACATGGCGTCAGGAGGGGTGGTCCAAGCGGAGTCCGAAACAATGATTATTAGGCGAATGGAGTTGGAGTTTCAAGAGCGAGAGGAGAAAAGAGTGCGCGAATTCGAAGTACGCGAGAGAAAAGCAGCGCACGAATTCGAAGAACGCGAGAGAAAAGCAGCGCGAGAATTTGAAGAGCGCATGCAAAAGCTGAAGCTC
This sequence comes from Haemaphysalis longicornis, assembly GCF_048455015.1. Taxonomy (NCBI): domain Eukaryota; kingdom Metazoa; phylum Arthropoda; class Arachnida; order Ixodida; family Ixodidae; genus Haemaphysalis; species Haemaphysalis longicornis. The sequence goes on from NW_027526384.1 coordinate 1,988,555, forward strand.
GAATCTGAAGAGCGGTTGCGAAGGTATGAGTTGGAGCTGGAGCGGAGAAGGCAGACGCCCTTGCGCTCGGACACCCGCGAGCAGAAACAATGGGGCACAGACCCAGCTAGTTGTATAGCAACAGCGAGGTTGAATGGTTCCGGCCAGTGTTTGGAGGTTGTACATTGCGATGACAAAGCAAGCAGCCGTGACTCCCTACACGAGGCTAGCATTTCCGCCGATGTCGAAAGCGCGGAAATGGACATTGGGATGAGGAGCGACGAGGTAGGCGCGGCCGGTGATACCGTAGAGCGGTGTAATGAAGTGATGCTCGAAAATGACGAGCAGCCTCGCAGGCAAAGTTTGGGAATGGAGCGGCAGCGCATGAGACAGAACCCTACGAACAGGCCCAGTTACGCGCTGACAGCAAAGTTGAATGGGGGCAGCCCGTTTTTCAATTTGAAGCCGCGCGAGGACGAGATAAGCGGCCGTGGCTGCGCACGGGAAGTGAGCGGCTCAGCCGTGAACAGCTGCATGGAAAGGAAGGCGAGCACGCGGAGTGTTCAAGCGAGCGCGTCCGGTATAGGAGCAGAGGCACCGTTGTCGCGGTGCCTCTGTCCGGTACACCGTTGTCGCGGGTGTAGAGCCGCCAGCTGCTTTTGCACCGGGCACTGCGTTAATGCATGCTGAACTTGCTGGCACGGGCAGTGCCCAAATTCTAATCGGTGGAGCGGGGGAGACTGGAGTCGCGCAGGAAAGTAGTGGGGCCCGCCGCGCTCCCAATTACGCTCGTAAGTTGCACGAGAAAGCGAACTCCAGGTCGGGCGTTCAGGAGCTCGCACAGAAGAGAAAGGAGATAGAAGACGAGAAATCATGTGACGAGTCGGAGCGAAAAACAGAGGGAGTTGACGATCAGGCTGAGGAAAAGCAGGCGTTAAAGCCGGATAAGGGAGCTGAGAAGGTAGACTGGGTTGAAGATGCCGAAAATGGAAGAGGAAGTAAGAGAGAACGCGAAAAGACGGAGGATGAGGAGCTCAGAACGTTTGAAGAGGGTAGGAACGATGCGGAGATGGCGCGTGGGTTTGGTAGTCTTGATGGTGAGAGTGTAACCGAGGAGGCCGATGGAGAACACGAAAACGCAGGCGTGGAGACTGCGAAGCCAAGAATGAGAGCTCCCGAGGAGGTTGTGAAGGAGAGGGAAAAACCGTGTGAGGAGGCAGCTACAGTTGAAAGCGAGGAACGAGACGCAATCGGCGATCTTGCGAAACCGGTGTCTGAGATAGAGCTTCGTAGCTTTAGTGTTGGTTGCGGCCATTACCGAGGTTTAGTCGGGAGCCGCGCTGGATGGGTTGACGCACTAAGTTCTGCGACCTGGCAGTGTGTCACAAGCCCTAGTTCTGAGTTGTGCCAGGATGAGTGCGTGCTGGGACGGCTGAAAAGCAGTCTTGGTCAGGCCGCTGCCCAGAATGCACCTAGCGTGCACGAGCGGTTTTTTGTAATGACAGGTGCTTGTGAGGTTGTTGTTGTGGGGCAGTCTGTGCGTAGGGGAAAGAATGATCCCGAGAAGGTCGTCGCGTTCGCGGGCCGACATTCCGCTCCAGCATCAACCCTGCGCTCACGCTGCCAGCGCGCAGCATTGCCTTACGTTGGGGCATTGGAGATGCATGGCCACTTGGGCTATGGGACAGGAAGCGGGGTCGCATTTTGTGATACCACTCCGTCTTCCCCGAAGTTGTGTTCGCCTCATGGGGCTAAATTGTCGAGACTTGCGTTGACATTGCAACGCTACGCGGTCTGGATCATCTGCAGAGGGGGCTGGAAGTACGCGAATGCACTCCCCTGCTTTCAGATTGTTGCTTGGGGAGGCTAGTATTGAATGGCCTCCGAGCCTTAACACCGCCACGACGGACGTGAACGTTCCCGTTCACCCGTCCTTTCTCGTTGGGTGTGTGTGTGTGTGTGTGTGTGTGTGCTGCGGTTGTGCGCGACGAGAGGCCTTGAGGGCTCGATCCGTGCACCGAATTGATCGATCCGCGCACCGAACTGAACTTTCTGTGCACGGCAAGTGAGCGAAAGCACAGCCGAACATTCTTGAAGGGACGTTATCAGGCTACGCCGTCAAGGAGGACAGTTGCGCGCGTGCGCATAGTGGCAATGCAAACTTTCTTAACGTTTTATTTTTGTGGACTGCGAAATTGCCCGTGTTCTTTGCCAGTCCTTATTCCTTTTGTTCTTGTTGTCGAGTGCCGGAGTAATTATGCGTGTTTGCAGTTATAGCGCGCATCAGTGTTTTGGGTTGAGTCGTCTCGTTTTTCGTGGCGTTTACGCGCTCCGGAGACACGACCCAATTTATTTTACCCGCACCTAGTGTTTTTAGCATTTTTGGTGTGTTTCCGGTTTGCTAGAGTATTTCGTCCCTGTGGAACGGCTAGGGAATAGGTTGTGTTTGTAGTTTAGGCGAGAGAGAGTTCGGTTCAGCTGCAGAAATGGGAGGGGGCTCATTTGTGGTTATACCCAGCTCCTTCCGCGTGTTTTTTTTTTTTTTTGTTTGTTTGTTTATGCCGCTGTTATTGCGGAAGGAGAGATGGAACGAGTGGCCCTTTTAAATTCTCTTCGGATTGACTGAACCAAGAGGTCCAGTAACCCTCTTAAAGGGGGGAGTTGTAAGGTCCACTTATTAGATTAGCGGCCAGGCGCCCGGCCTGCGCGTGAGAACGCGCCGCTCTGTCTAGCGACGTAGCACTACCGACACTGCGCTGCAACCACCGCTAATTCGTCGCGGAGTGCGCGGGAGACGGATTGTCTGGCCCACCGCATTCCTCAAGGATAATCCCCCATTGAGAAGGCAGACTGCGGCGCCGGATTCCAGGAATGTCTACTCGACGCGCAGAGGTGGGGGGATTACCGGCGTCTCCATTGATGTCACGCCCTGGTCAGCATGACGCACTGTCGCCGTCTTTCGTTTTCGCCCCGCGGGGTCGCTCGAACTTGCTCGTCTACGAGCGTGCCGTTGACCCGAAGGTGGCGGCGCCTCAATGAATATTCCGTGGCGTGCTGAGTGACAGCTGTCTACGTGTATTTGGGCACGCCCATACGCGTGTACGAACGCTACAGGGGCGTTCCCGAGAGAGTGTGATCTCGAGGTTATATAAGACCCAACTTGGCCGTTGGAAATCGTTCTCGTCTGAGCGCTGAGCTGGCAGTTCCCGGCGAGACAAGGAGTCTCGACCGTTAACGCTAGGTTGGGATTTAGGAGCCCCCTAGTCGAGGTTAAGATCGCGTCGGAGGTTCAGGGTGCAGCGCCGCACCGGGCAACTAGACGGATCTTGCGGCGAGACAGAGTCTCGGCCGTCGTTTCTCGAGCGGTTTGTGTACGCTCCGAGAATAGGAAGAGTTAGACGGAGTTGAGGAGCTCGAGTGATTTGTGCGCACTCGGAGCTAGCGTCTAGCTGAAGTTTGCAGTTTTTCTTTTATTATTCATGTACCCAGTTTTCGTACTGTAAATAGCTGTACATAAACTTCCGTTTCACTAAATCAACTTCAACGCCTCGAGTTCGTCAATTCGACCGCCATCTCCAAGAACTTCAACACCATCACCCAGCCAGCCTCCTGCCAAATCAACCGGAGCCCGGGCGATTGGGTTCCTGATCGACACCGGACTTCGGGGAAACGATCTTTACTCCCACCCTTACCCCTAGCGAGCGATGGGAGATCTTGCCGTTCAGCCCCGCCTTGGAGGATCAGCTACGGCTGGTTATCAGGGGCCAGGTGGCGAAGGCAGCATATGGAATACTGTGAAGAGGGAGCCACTCTCATCCAGCGCGTTTAGCGCTGACATGCTTTGCAATAAAGTTTTTCCTCCTCCTGCTCCTCTACCAATGCCCGACATTCGTACGCAGCTTGTGTTAATGCGTAGCGTTCTTCAATTTGCCGAGTACCCCCACAGCCGGGGCAGTATAACGCCCTGCATTTCCACAAAAATGGTGATTTCGCGAAAGTAACACCTTCAGTCATTATAACATCGTAAATAAGTATTACTGTTCGGACAGAATTTTGAAAAACCAAAGAAATAAAATCTAGCAAAAACAAAATGTCCACAAAAACGATCTGAAAAATCAATTTATCCATCTTGTACATCTCCCCCCCCCCCTCTAAACCGATGACTAAATAAACAAAGCCCTTGAAAAGGCATGCAAAATATGTATAAAAATAGTGAAAATGAGCAAACTGTGTAACGCCCTGCTCTTCAAGGACAACACAGATTTGGTGGAAGTAACACCTTTAGTAATTACAGTAGTGTAAGTGGATATAATTGGTCGAACAGAGTTTTGAGAAACTAAAAAATAAGAAAGAAAGGGAAAAGAAAATTTTCACTAAAACGACCTGACGAAATGATAAATATAGATATTATACATCTTCCCAAAGAACGAAGACTATAGTTGATGACAGGGTAAGAATGCAGCTCCGCCCACAAGCGTTGTTTGGCCGCTAGCTGACTCTCCGCGGTTAGAAAAAATAGTTCGTTATATTGCAGCTGTTTATACCCATGATTACTAATATGAGCGGCTGACGGTATAACAATCTCATTATGATGTCGTTTATATATGTTTCATTCCGAAGAATGAATGATTTTCACAGGAAAAAGAAAGTCATCCTCAGTGAAAACTTGCTCAGGAGAAAAAAAATTATTCACTAAAACAAAGGTTATTCTTGATAGAAACTATTTCCGGTGTATTTTATGCTGAAATCAAAGCTATCTGTGATTGTTTTACTGTTAGGCAACAGAAATAAACATATAAACAACGCACACACGATTTTTTGGGTCTGAATAGTTCGAATTTCGACCGCTGCACGTCGCTTAGCCGTCGTCTGCTTGGAGAAACATAATCAACATAATTAATGGTCGTCGTTATATTTTGTCGAGCTCGTCGCAGTTCGACTATTTCTTCACTTCGCGTGTGCAATCATTGTCAAGAAATGTAGTCGGTACAATATCTTCCACAGCCATCATCACCGCTAAATCAAGCGTCTTAAACGCAGGGTGGAAGAACGGGGCGGTTCGTCGCCGCAACGGCTGGATGCAGTGCACGGACTGTGCAAGCCCAGGGTGAAAAGGAAACCAGCGGCGAAAATTCATCGGTGTCTTTCAGAAATCGGCCGCGATATCAACGGGCCACGCATTGTTCTATGCGACTGTTTCGAACATAGTGACGCACTGCAAACACCTATCGCGGCGACGCACGCAACCGTGGAGGTCGCGATGCCGCATAAGGTGTCCTGCCTTGCGAAATCAGCTGTAGGTGCGAAGAAATAAGCGTTATTTTATTCCGCTTAAACGAGACCACAACACCGTATGGCGCGAGCAGAGAACTGCGGGATGTGAAACGTTACAAGACTAAGCATTTCTACTTCACGAGACACGCGAGTGGCAAGACGCTCTACGTCAGTTGGTTAGACTGACAGTATACAGTGTCATGCTTTCAATCCAGGCGACCATTTCCGAGGTGTTTCCCGGCGATGTAATAAAAGAGCTGCCGGCGTTTCTTTAATGTCATATCACCACCGCGCAGTTTACAGTGGAATGATAACGCAGAGAACCCCAACTGACGGTGAAAATTGATAAACACCCTTAAGCACTAGTAGCCGCCTAAAAAAATTACTGTTGCGAGCTTTTATGGAAAAAAACGAATAGTGACCTACAAATGCATCCGTCCGAAGTTTGTTTCCAAGTTGTGCTACATTCAACTTTCATTGGCTTTCCACTGATGTGCAGCAGCCTACCGTGAAGGTATTTTTATTGTTGATGAGGCATACATAAAGAAAATATTCGGTTAAACATGTAGTTGCTTTGCAGCCATGTCATGTCAAGCTTTTGTGGAAGCATTTTAATTTCTGATAATCTTCCCGAAGCCAATAATCTTCCCCTATGTACACCAAACAGTGACGTCGAACACTGACTGCCCCATACGAAACCTGAACGAACAGCTATACGCCTCGAGCGCGGCCTGTAGGGGCGCCACTGAAATCCCCCTAGCGGCCCGTTTCGAAAGCAGGCGCGGGAGTCCCCGGCCCGCTCCCCCCTGTCGCCGTTGCTTTTGGGGCTCGTTCAAGACATCGATTTACCGTTTGTCCGCGTTCGAAATACCGAATAACGTGGAGCAGGCACTCTGTTTGCAAGCCTGGTGTGTTCACGAGAGTATAAACGTTTATGACGCGATCTTAGAAAGATCTATATGAGCGCCGGGCGTGTGTCACAGGCCGGCGTCCCGAAGCCAGCATTTGCATGCAGCTGATTGCAATTCCGCTGCCCTGAAATTTAGTGGCAGTGTATCCGTAAGCAGTGTTTCCTCCGATGGTCATGTTGCGGCCATACACACTATGATGTAAATCGACTTTGTGCACTACAAAATCCAGCGGAGCACTCATACCTGACAGCACGCAAGTTACGCCTGCCAATATCACATATCAGATATTGGTCAGTACCCTGAACAAGCCAATGCGGCGTAAATTTCGCAAACATTGTACCAAAGAAGTACGATGGATAATGCAAAATTACACTCCGGAGTCAGCACACGACGGCAAATTTAATGCTGGGTTGTCTTGTCCCGACGTGAGCGCTCGCTAAGATTCATCTGTTACATTTATCCTCCACGAGAAGCGCGAAGACGGGCTTATAGAGTAATCCGCGTCCGCGACCAAACTCTTCTTCGGAACATCGTCGTATGACACTGGGAGACTACAGAATCTAGCATAAACCGAAATCAGAGACCCTTATCAGATACGACACTCTTCCAACGAGCCCGTGTGTACGAGATTTCGGCGCACGTTAAGGATCTCCAGGTGGTCAAAATTAATCCGGAGCCCTCCACTACGGCGTGCCTCATCGTCTCCGTTGCGTCGGCGCGTTAAACCTTGCAATCAATCAATCAATCAACTCTTTCAACGACACCTCGTATTTCTTGTGAACTGCTTACCCTGTATTCTTCAAAAAATGCGTCCGCCGAATGATCAGCCGTTCGTTGAAGGCAAAAAACAAACGAAAAGTGAACACGCAGCTTGTGTGTGTGATTAATAAAACGTTCATTTGTTGATTACGCTCCGCATTTGTAAACAACGACAGTTGAGCGTCCTCCTCCTCACCCCCCCCCCCCATGTCTAGCGAAATATCAGTGCATTTCGCATCTAGTTGGTCTGGTGAATACTACCTTGCTCAAACAAACGTCTTTAGCATTTCAGAAGCTGCACTCGGGTTTTTTTTTTTTATTCCCGTACGACTATTCTATTTATTGCTCCTGACTTGCAGAACATTCATTTTCCCGTGGTCATTAACATATACCTTGGTTCTTACCATAAGGCATGAGTGGGCACATATCTGACAATGCACAGCCTTTGAGTGTACTTAACATTTTCGCGTGGCTTATATTCCCATAAAAGGTACAAGTTTTTACATACTTTTCTACGACGTACATTCGAAGCAAATAAAGCGGCATTTGTTGTCTGCGCTGCAAAACGAACCAACCTCTTACGGTGCCAATATCAGGTCTAAACGAGGTGACAATAAATAGAATTCACTTGTGCTGACGTGTTTGAAGGTGACAGCGGTGATATGCCGCTGCCGTCGCCGACGCCCGCAAGAGCGGCCAAGAAGCGCGCAGAACCGCCTCCCCGGGTAGCTCTTGTTGGCGTTCGAGCACTCTACCAAGACGCCGCTGTTTTTTTTAAGCGCTCTAAACGTGCAGTTAGCTTACAGACGTCACCTTAACAAGTTGTTTAGTGCGCGGAAAGGCAAAGAGAAGCGAAAGAGAACCAAAACACTGCATGACCACCTATCAGCCACGCAGCGCTAATCCCGCAAACGCCGCGGAGAAGCGGCGGCAGGCGGCGCAGCGATCGCGAATCTCGAGGCGTATACAAGTGCACTCAATTCTTACTGCACCTATTTAGACAACCACACTCAACAGGCCCAATGATACGAGTATGAACGTGAGATCTAAGTGAATTATTTAAAAATGTGCCGACATCTCCCTGCAAACATTTCCATTTTATCCACTTCTGCAACCAATCAGAGCACCAAACTGGAAAAGGGAGAAGAAATATTTAATTCTCATTGCCCCTTGTCAACGTGTCATGGGCTACTGCACAAGCATTTTCTATTCTTACCACACTTTCCAGCCAGCAGCAGCAAAGTGGCACCCTGAAAGCCTGACATTGGATCCATTTTGATTTGCTGCATCAGTGTTTTCAATGCCTAATGCAGCTTTAAAGCCAAAAGCAATAGTGTGTACGTGAAAAGCAGTGACTTCACAGCGTGAAGGTGTGGCATGAATTCATTCTAACGTACTACATAAGCATCTTCAATTCTCACCACAACTTCATGGCCAGAAACTACAATGTGGGTGCGAGAGAAGCAGCGATTTCATAGCCTGAAAGTGTGGCATGAATTTATTCTAACGTACTATGTGTCTTCAACCCTCACGACAACTTCATGGCTAGAAGCTACAATGTGTGCATAAAAAGCAGCGACATCACAGCTTGAAGGCCTGGCATACGCACGTTCCAACGTATTTTATTAGAGCTTTCACTTCTTACCATAGCTTTCTAGTCAGAAGGAACAGTTCAACCTTGCAAAGGAGTTACATAGCATCTTGAAGAAGTGACGTAAAATCGTTGCGACCTGCTGAATAAGTTTTTTCCAATTTTTACTGCGTCTGAACCAGCCAGAAGCAACAGTGCGCACGGAAAGCAGCGACATGGCACTCTGGAGGCCTGAAGTTGAACCATTTTGATATGCCGCATCACTGCTTTCTATTATTCTTGCAGCTGTATAACCAGAATCAACAGTGCATGCTTGAAAAGTATGAACATAGCATTCTGAAGGGGTGACATACCTCATTTCTACCTGATACACAAGTATTAGCAATTATTACTGCAGCTCTTCAACCTGAACCACCTTCAGTCACTGTTTGAAGGCTCTCCACAGCTGCTGGAACAATACAAACATCTAAAAGTGGGAAGCGGTGTTGAATCTAAATTAAAGTATGCTCCATGATAAGACGCTCAAACATGTCCTCCACTCTGTATAATAACAGTCTATCATGACAGAGACACTGGAAATCTGAATGTCTGCCAATACACTGTAACCCCTTTGTTGAAACTTAAACTGCACAATCATTAAACTACAGCCATCACTATGAAACACAGCTGCAATAGACAAATTTTTATAACTCATAAAGGCCATCACACAAACTGCATGAACATAAAGGGAAGATAAACTATTGGTTCATTCCTACTAAACGCATTCAGCTATTTCAAAACAACTTTAACAGCTCACGACACTTAATGAGAAATTCCACACTGCACACGAAATACGCAGCCTCAGTACATGCATAGTCAGTTTCTTTGATGCCACTTAGTGTAGCGATGGAAGCATACGCTCCATAAGCTTAGCAGGCATAATAAAAAGCTGCGCGCGTGTGTATTTTTGGCAATGTATAAAAAACTACGTGGTCATGTTGCGGGGCCACACATTTCCGGCTTCCTTTAACGACGTGGTTCAAAATCCAGCAATCATGCAGTTTTGATGTTTATTTAGTCCTCTTATACGTTTCAAAAATGCTACTGATGATTACGACCAACCAATGAGTCAAGAAACGAAACGCAACCACATTTGATTACCTCAACAATATTCGCACTCGTTCATACTTTTGTATGTTCGATAACGTGTCCATTGGCACAAACAGAACGCCATAGGCACCCGTCTCTCGCAGGAAGGCAGGTTCATACCGTTTTTCTTAAAGCTACCCAACCCAGTCTCGGATAATTGTGCACGAACGTTTACTTCTTCGCGAGTCTCTGCAATAATGGTTTAATCATACCTGTTTACGCCAGGGAAAAAAAAAACGCCACACCGCTGCTCCGTTCGTACCCCGGCAGGCTTAAGCAATGCGCGAATCGGCAAGGAAAGATACTTTACATCGTAAGATTTGGCAATCGTCTTAATAACGTGTTCGGCTGTACGAGCGGCCGTATCCGGCCAAAAAACACGCCGCACACGTTTGCACGATCCGCGTCGGGCCGGACGGACACCACGTAGGCCTGCGCTCAACATCGGTCGCAGCTAGCCTACGCTCACAGCAACAAACGAAAACGCTTGCAACTTGCCACCGCTACTGCCGTAGACGAAAGCAAATCGCATTATTTCTTCACAAAGGTTGCGTTACACCGACACAATTTCCACAATCACACCAGCAACAGATGCAGCTTCGACGCTTTGCCGTTCTCAGATCGAGTTCGTTGACGACGTTCCGAGTACGTAAAGCAGCCCACCAGTGCCGCCACGATTTCCTCACGTACGTACAAACCACGACGCGGCAAGACACACACGGGACAGGTGACGATAAGCGGCTTCTTGATGCACTACATCACATTCGTAACACAAATCGCCTACAGAGCTGTTGGTTCTCGGCAACCTCGTTGTCGCTCGACAGCGCAGCAGCGGTGGGGAAGCGAGCGCGGCCATATTGGAAGTAGTTCTCCTTTCAAACGTACGTCGCAGGCGTCACACAAACGGCGAGACGCCATTGGTTGCGGATGAACACAAAATCCCTTTGATCTTGAAAAGCCGCTGCAGAGTTAAGCTGTCACCAACTATAAACAAAAGAAGTCCGCAAAAGAACGCTAGAAATACGAATAAAAATTGCGTAAACGGACACACTCTCCACTACGCCTTGCATCTCCGGAAAAAAAAACATATTTAACGAAGTAAAGGCAATTCATTGCTATAATGGTATATATTTACATCATTGGCGAGAAGAAAAAAATGCTTAAGAATAATAAAACAATCCAACGTCTCTCGCTACTCCTAGCCATATTTGGCTGTAAAGAAGTCACACTCGAGACAGGCGGCGTAAGAATTCTACGCATTAGTAGAGAATTCTCCGAATTCGTGCAGATTTTTATTGGAATTTTTATGGTCATATTTCATGATAAGTAGCAATATATGTTGGGTTTAATTATTATTTAACGTGTTCTTTTTGTTTGTTTTTGCCCGTGGCATACATTTATGGTATTATAGCGATTAACTTCCCGCTTCCTCTGTACTACAACCCAACTGTAAACATGTGTAAATTACTGCAATGAGCTTGAAACTTGAAACTTGAAACTGCTTTATCCTCGCCAATGGTGCGTTCTAAAAATATTCCCAGGGAAACGCTACCGCAACAATCGAAAAACGAGCGGCAAAACTGCTGTCCTAGTAGTTAGGTGACCGCAGCTAAGTGTCGGAACATAGATACTCCAGAATAGGTACTCCAGTACGCAACACAAGATGAGCCATTGCGTGTGCGTGCTGCATACGTGTATTTTCGGCTGTTCGCGTGATGAGGGGAGGGGCGCTCGTCTTATTCACTGCTGGTCTGCTTGAAATCTGCGCCCTTTCATTTTTGACTCTTATGAAGCAAAGTGAGCTACGTGGAGCGCCTCGTAGGGTTCTGGCTACCTTACTCGTGGAAGCTTCAAAGACGTGTTAGATTGAAAACTATACGATCCAAATGATCGCAGGAAAACGGTTGGCTACTGAAGATCGTGCGTTCCATACCTGGCCAAAACGTATTTTCGAAAAGCGGCGCGAAACTGAAGTACCCATCTGTACGGTATTTTAACTCCCGTCCAAGATTCACAAGCCCTGAGTATAGAGGTATTAAGCAACCGCGTTGTCACATATAACTATTTCTGAAAGTTGAAACTCTATGACCATTTCATCATATTTAGCCCGCGCAGACATAATGACAATAATTTGCTTGGCAACTGAAGAGTAACCACCAAGCTGCTTACGCAAAAAAAAAATATTTTAGAGCATAAGCACGAGCCCATTAATGGTCTGTATACTTTGTTTCGAAACACAAGACAGCTTAAATTATTTGTAATTCTTTTTCGAGCTAAGTGCACAATGTCACTTAGCTCGAAGTTTGGTTAATGAGTTCCTTGTTTTGAAATCAAGGATGCTTGAGTAAAAACCGCAACGGCAATCGATTATTGCGCAACCAAACACTACTGAGAAAACTTTTATTTTTAGTAAACTGGAATTGACCGAGAAACCCTCGGCCCGGAAGGGGGCAATGATGTGAACCATTTTCTTAACGCGAAGCTTTCTATGTGTCACTGATCGCGACCGTCCCATCACCAAAATGCACTGCAGGAACGCCAACTTTACACAGTGAGTTTCACAAAGCGATGACGATGATAAGCGAAGGGCCATCAAACGCCTAAAGAAAAAAATTGTGGTCGATCCCTCTTTCAGAGGAATTGGTACAACACGAAAGGGAAAGGTGCCTTCACAGGTGCAGTTGAATGTTAAAGGAACCATCTTCATGTGCGAAGGGTTCGCGAGCCTTATCCCGCCAGACGAAGTGACGCCGACACGCAAGAGACAAACAATTACCTGTTTATTCCGGGACAACCAAAATCAAAAATGGCATGCTCAGAAACAGCAGCTTGAAACACATAACGGTCATGGGAACAACGCGACAGCGGAGGGGTACCCCGTACACGAAGGCGCTGGCATCGAGGCGCCAACTGTCGGCACTCATTAGCGTCATGATGCGCTACTTCACTTCGCCTCTCCTAGGCGATAGCACCATCTGAATGACTCGTAGTGAAGTACATAAGGCGCTTTCGTAGAGCTGCTCACGTTTTTATTCATAGAGCAGTTGGCGGAGCGCCAGGTACCTCCCGTTGCGGCGCGAGGCTAGAGAGTTCGTGGGGTCGAAGGCGGACGCCGCCGCGGCCATGGCACTTTTTCTGGCAACGTCACTTCCGTGACGGATATGACATCAGTGAGATCTTGGTGTACCCGGGCATCTGAACCGAACCTGGGACTCTCGCGTTACAAAGCCGACGTCTATCCGGTAGCGCCATTCCGACAAGTTCGAAGTTTGGATTTTGGACTTCGATTTTAGCTCAGGTTTCATGGGAGAAAGCTTCGCGTTTTAACCATGCATTCCTTCTCTTAATAAAGGGGCTTTGATAGGTAAATCATCTGAATTTTGAGTAACTTTGCTAGCATGTTGTTCTCAGATTTTTAGCACTTACATCTTAGTTTGCAATCTTGTTTTCCGGGATTTCGCACACATGATTTAAGGTTATCTGGTGACTGCCCGCGAAAACTCCACGATAAGCCGGCAAAATGCATAGGTGAAGGAGGCACTATCTTGAGATTCGCAAAAATTTATAGAAATTCGAAGAATTATCTACTAATGCGTAGCATTATTATGCCGCTTGTCTAGAGTGTGAATTTTTTACAGACAAATTTATTGGATTTTATGAATTCTGTTCGACCAATTATCTCTATTGACGCTATTATAACGATCACCGCCAAATCAGAATTTTCGTTCAAATACAGGTATCCCCGCTTTTCGCTGTTTATTTATAGTTTTCTTAATATTGCTTTTTCGGAATTATGTTCGACCAATTATCTCTATTTATTCCATTGCAACGATTACAGGTGGAATTTCCCCCAAATCTGCACTTTTGTGGAGATGTAGGGAGTTACACAGTACGCCACTTTTCGATATTTTCGTTTTTCATATTTCTGTTCCACCAATTATCTACACTTTGGCGATTATAACGATTACAGGCGGAACTTCCGCCAAATCTGCATTTTTTATGGAAGTGCAGGGCGTTACAGGGTCCTGGCAGGGGGGAGGGGGGTGAAGTACTCGGCAAGGAATGCTACGCTATAAAGGTTGGAGTTGAAGAGGGTGTATTGTTTATTAGAGGGGACTTTGATCCCTGTCAATGTAGGTATGCAAAGAGCAAAACACCACTCTGGAGCTCACTGTTGAAATGCGGCGTATTTTTTAACGCGATACTGTTATTATGCTCATTTTCTGATTTTCCCGTGGCTGCTAGCCGTCCGCTATCAGCCATGCTCATCAAGCGCCCGCAGAAATACGTCATCGCTGCCATCAGGAAAATACGATTGAGGCAGCCAGATTGGAGGGGTTGCCTGAATGTGGAATATGGCGCTGCGGTAACTGAAGTGCATGCCAATGACACCATGGCGTAAACGAAAGAAAGGATACGCATTTTCCAGAGGTACCGCGCCAGCGCAGTAAAGCTCGTTCTACGCCCTGCCGGTGGAAGCATGCTCTGCAGAAACGGTCTGTGGCCGTGCCCACGACTGCCCTCACCACAGGAAAGCGCCTCTCCATGGGAAGTTTAAAAATATGGCCACATGTTGGTTATGAGGCGCGCCGTAATAGAAGTGTTGTTACTACCTACCAAAATTACACTCACATTTTCACGGATGGATCGGTGATGGATGCATCATCAGCCATAGGAATATGCATATTCCCATGACTGTTGATGCATCCATCATCGATCCATCCGTGAAAATGTAAGTGTAATTTTATAGATTCCGTCAACCCGCACAAAAATTACTGCAAAACTAGGTCACAAAACTTCGTCGATGGTCACTGAACTTACGGCCCTGCATGCTGCATTGAAACACATTTTAACTTCTCCAGTTCAGGCATGGGCAACTTTCACCGACTCTCGAGCAGTCCTTCAGCACCTAGTGGTGCTGCCAGAAGAGCAGCTTGCTCAAGGAATTAATGACCTGCACACGCAGGCAATAAATAACCACCACGTCTTTGTTCTGCAGTGGCTTCCATCTCACTGCGGTGTGGCTGGCAACAACAAAGCCGACAGAGCTGCTCCATTCGCACATTTCAGCCTAATTATCACTGCAGTGCCTTTCACAAGGCGAGACGGAGCGACTCTGGTGTCATCGGTTGCCAAGAGCTCTCAGCGATTGCTGTGGGCTGACCCAAATAAATCCTAGATGCCGTTGAACACAATAGACACAGAGAGCCGGTTTCGGATGCCAAGCGGTCTGTGCAAGCGAGATGAAGCTGCCCTTTATCGCATCGTGCCGCGGACTGCACTGGCGACGCCTATCGGTGGCCCCGATGCGACACCCTGACACGATCAGCTTGTCTTTGTCAGGTGTTTTGGCCGCCGCTGTAACAGAGGATGCTTTGGCCGCGGGGAGCACTGTTGGTGGCACCGCTCGTGAGGCGCGCGCATGCGGGCGCCGCTCGGCGCGCGTCGCTGCTGCGTCATTGCTCCTGTCATGCGTCTGCGCTCGGAAGAAACTGCCACGTCAGGGTTCTGCCAAATGGCCACGTTTAATGACGCGTTGCGGGCTGCGGGTTTATGCGCCGGTCTGGTAGTTGGTCGACGGTGGTGACGGTTGGATTTCCTAGAGCGGCTTTTATCGTTCAAGTGGTCATGCTTTAGGACCTGCGTCAGAGACCCGGCTTTTGCATCATCATTATCTGCGGCAGCCCGTTAGGTCCACTGCAGGACGAAGGCCTCTAGATCCAATCGACCTCAAACCGTTCCTGTCCCGCGCAGCCCGAGTCCATTCTTCACCCCAGAATTTCTTTATTTAGTCCAACCATCGAGTTATCGGCCTTCCCCTTCTTCTAGTCCCGTCTCTCGGTATACATTCTGTTACCCTAGTGCTACATCGGTTGTCATTTCGTCTAACTACGTGGCCACCCGAAGCCCATTTTTTTATTCATTTCAGCTATCATGTCATCTACACGAGTTTGTTCCCTCACCCAGGAAGCTCGCTTCCTGTCCCGAAGTGTTACTGCTATCATTCTTCGTTCCATGTCCCTTTACGCCGACCTGAGTTTGCTTTCTAGTTTTGCAGTAAGCCCCCAAGTTTCCGCTCCATATGTCATCACCGGTACGACGAATTGGTTGTATATTCGTCTTTTAAGTGATTCGTCTTTTACCTGACGACCAGAGCCGGCTTGGATGCACAGCAACTCCTGGTGTCCAGGGCTGAGACAGCAAGGTCGTCCCATGGTCTCTTGGACTGAGGAGCCACTCCCACATCACCAGGCTCACAATAAAGTTTTTCCTCCTCCTCCTCCTCCCTTTTAGATGCAGAGCATCTCACGTCGGCGTTGTCCGCCCCTCCCCCATTCTCCTCGCCGCGCCAGCTGCGCTCTCCGCCGCTCACCCCCTCTCCTCTCCGATAGCGAACACTCTCTCGCGAGGGGCATTGGATTGGATTGGATTGGATTGGATTGGCTTGGCTTGGAATTGGATTGGATTGTATTTGGATTGGGTTGGATTAAAGTGGATTGTGTTGGATTGTGTTGCGTCATAGCCGCGGCAGACGCGCTGGGGCCGGCGCATGTGCAGTACTCTTCCGCGGTTCACTCTCCTTCGGGCACGCTGCGCATATAACCGGTGTGCCGTGCTCCGGCGAAGCAACATCCACGCTTGGCTCAAACACCTACAGTCCACGTCGCTTTACAAGTACACCAACGTCGTCATCGACTGGGACCGGCTTACGCAGTCCCCTCAACGTTATGCGCGCTATAAAACGCGGTCCCTTCGCCGCTCCGCCTATGCGTCGCATCTACACTCCCGCGAGGGGAGGTGGGAGTTTTTTATTATATGGGAGTGTTCGACGAGTGCAACTCGGTCCATACCTAGCCTGCGCCGAATTTCCTTGGCATGGTTTAGGCCCGTACTGACAATTTGTCCGAGGTAGTTATATGCTTCTAGAATCTGACAATTTGTCCGAGGTAGTTTCATAAGCTAAAGAGGACGCTTGGGCAAGTTTATTTATCGCTTGCGACTTCCGCGCGAGCACGAGCGCGTCCAAACTGGCCGTGGCAGTGTGGACGAGCTACAGAGTTACTCAATATATATATCCAGTAACTCTGAACCACCTCCACGCATGCATGCCGTTGGCGCCGAAAGCACCACATTGGGCGCTGCGGGCTGCGGTGCCACCGATCTTCAAGTCCGCGCCACTCGCTGGGCGCACATGCTCGGTTCGCCGGGTTCGCCGTTATTCGCTTGTATTCATGCTTGTCTCCGCTCTGTCGAAGAAGCCGAGGACTCCGTACTGCTTCCGAGCACGATCGAAGCCGTCGCTGCCGTGGCCCTGCTACGGCGATACGGCAGTGTCATTGAGGGCAGCGGTCTTGTGCTTGTCGACTGCTTAGATACCGCTGGACAAGCAGTCACTAGCAACGCGTTGTGCTCCAAGAAGCAGGGGGCTACACTCACGTAGTTCTTCCGCTTCAATAAACGATTGTTTTCTTTCCGAGAAAGTGTCGTACCAGCGTCAGCTCGTGACTCCGTCGGCCGGATTGCTTTCATGTAAGTTTTTTTGCTTCACTTTCTATATGGAATTTTTGCTATATCGAACTATTTTACAATCCTCGCACGGTTCGATATAAGCGGGCTTTACTGTAGTTTGTACCTCTAGGCCAAGCAGCCTCCTGTCGCAATCAGTCCTCACAATATTCATTTGCAGCCCTACGGCTCAGCTTTCTCAAGCATTTTTGCAGGTGCTCTGGTGACTCGCTGAGCAAGACTATCTCGTCTGCAAATCTCGAATTGCTCAAGTATTCTCCGTTTATCCGTGATCCTGCGTTGTCCCAGTCACGCTTCCTGAATATACTTTCTAGTGACGGTGTGAACATTTTTTACGAAGTGGTATCTCCCTGTCGTACAAGCCTTCTAATTAGGAACTTTCCGCTTTTCTTGTGAAGGATTATTCTACCCGTACATTCCTTTAATATGAAACCTAGAATTTTTATGTAGGTTTCCTGTATTCTCTGGTCTTTCAATGCTTCAAGCACAGGGGCGGTGTTTAAAAATCAAGTGCTTTTTTATATATAGTTTATAAATTCCATGTAAAGAGGCTTACTAAACTTCGCGCACATTTCTGTTACTTGATGGACGACTTTGTTTTGGTCCATTGTTGAGTACCCCATCATAAACCCAGCCTTCTGTCTGGGTTGCTGGCAGGGTCAGATTAAGGGGGAGGGGGGCTACGGCGGCTGCAGCTTTATGGCCCCAGCTGTCAGGGACCCCTATCGACCATTCGAAGAAAAAAAAGTTCTTGAGTGTGCTTGCTGCCCGCATCGAAAGTTGAAGGTAGGAGCTTCCAGCTCACTTTCACACCGAAGCTGACTAACTCGTGACAGGTGGGGAGGAGTGGGGAGCCCCGCACTTGAGGTTGACAACCTTCGAGTCCATTTCAAGTCAGTTAGTTATTTTTCCTCCTTCTCCTTGTTTCCACGAGGTATCTGAGGAGACGCCTTGGACCAGAAGTCGTGGGTACACAGGTTGACGGGGCCCAAGAAGCCCCATAAAAAAGGCACGAAGTTCGGCTCCGGTCTTTTTCGGTACAGTTCATTTCGGTAGTCTTTTCGGTACACGAACTTCTAAGTACGCGGACGTTTTGGCGCGCGTGCGTTTTTATATAAGAAATGGTCAGTCAGGCATGCGAAAATGAACTAATTCCTCAAGAGCACTGTGAACTGTTTAAACTTGAGGGACGTTAAATGTAATTATTGACAACTTAAGCACGTCCCTATGGGCTCAGATATCTGCGAACATAGTTTCTGCCAAAAATGTGAGTGTGTAGCACTTGACAAAGAAGTTCATTTCCATGTAAAGCCTGTGGATTAGGTGAATCGCATAAGGGTGATATCGACTCGATATATCCCGCTGAATTGGTTGAGCTTGTTTGCACTACCTGGAGTGTTGCACTTTCCCAGAAAACAATCGGTAGTGGTCATTTAAAAATGATAATGCAAAATATATTGTTTCCATTGTTGTTAGTTTATGCCTAACTCTTCGTGTAGCTAACTACCTGACTGAACACTGAGTGAGTGAGTGAGTGAGTGAGTGAGTGAGTGAGTGAGTGAGTGAGTGAGTGAGTGAGTGAGTGAGTGAGTGAGTGAGTGAGTGAGTGAGTGAGTGAGTGAGTGAGTGAGTGAGCGGGCGAGCGAGCGAGCGAGCGAGTGAGTGAGTGAGTGAGTGAGTGAGTGAGTGAGTGAGTGAGTGAGTGAGTGAGTGAGTGAGTGAGTGAGTGAGTGAGTGAGTGAGTGAGTGAGTGAGTGAGTGAGCAAACGGGCAGACCTAATCTTGCGAGATGGGCCGGCTATTGCTTCGCCCGAGTGACACCTTTTAAATATATTCATGGCAAATCACCATGAGTCACAAAAGTTTGCGCCCTTCAAAAAGTTCAGGAGAAGGGGCTGGATGTTTCGCCTGGTGATCGTGCCCTTTTGGGAATAGGATATCGCCAAAGAAGGACTGAGGGACGGCTCGCCTTCAAAGTTCTTTAAATAAAGCTGGGTGCTCCACAGCATGCACTGGAGCACATCTTTTGAAATATGTTCTTTATTAAAGCGGCTTGGGCTCGACTATCGTCAGAAAGTTGAATTCTTTAACCATCATGTCGATCGAAAAGAGACTTAATCTGACATGACTCCTTTCCCTTACCGTATAGAACGCCACTATTTACTGAAAAGTGAAACAATTGTAGATGATTCTGTGTGCATTTTATTGGCGCTGTAGGATGAAAACCTCACCTGGACCAGGAACAAATCCAGGCTATATTCGCCCACGACACAGACTGCCACCGCAAATAACGTGTCAACGCCAACGCTCTTAAAAAAAAGGTCGGGGCATTCACTAATGGAACACTAACAAGTTACTTGCCCCAGTATACACTAGGAACTTAGTAACTGGAGGTAGTAAATTTAGTACATGGTTACTAAGTACCACTACCTCCCCCAGTAAAGTCCTAGCAATAACATTCTTCTGAGCTACATGCGTTTACTAACTGGCCATGCATACCCTAGTCACAAGCACGACCTTAATCTAGTGCATACTACTTCCTACACTCAGTTAATTTCCTAACCACGCAGTTGTTAGTGGCAGAGCGTACAAAACCTCGGGGTACTCCTCGCCACGCGCGGCGTCTCTCTCCTCCCGGACATTGCGCAATGCCAGGCGCTCTTCTACGGCCACCTGCGTGGCGCACTAGAGCTTGCGCGGTTATTGGCGTAACCACGCTGCAATAAAACGTCGTTGTCTCTACCCACCAATCGTATATGTCCTTAGTCTGTGACGTAAAGATCGCGCCATTCTCATCATTCAACATAGCAAATCCCGAATGTATAGCTAAACACCAACATAGCAAACCCCACAAGAGCGAGCTCGGATTTGTCTGCATTTCTTAAACATTATCCTGGATCGTCGCAAAATGGCACACAGCCTGTCTGTGGGACTTCACCGCTTCGTATGGCGAATAACACTATGAGATGCTAGCAAGTGATTCGCTTCGTTTAGAGAACTCCTACAGGAGTTATTGCATTATTTTGCCGCTTCTTGGCGTATTTGTCTTCATTGTGTCCCTAGACCCCTCCCGACAGATCTAGGCAGCTACTGTTATAGCGAACGCATTAGTTGATGACTCGGCGCATCGCAAATTCGGTGTCCTCGCCGGTGTGGCCGAGAAATTGCACACAAAATGGCAGATAGCGCAAAGAGAATATAAATATAGTCATTGGGTTTAGAAGAAAATAGGGTAAGTTTGATAGCGATATCGATTCAAGCACCGGTAAAACAGAATGTGAGTCAAGTGTGCATCCTCTATTCTGATCCTGAACTCCAGCCATCCAATATTGGGCCTAACGAGTGCGTTGTGGCCTTCGATTTGATAAAGAGCCCTAGAGACATGTACTGGCATCTACCGGAATATTTGAGCATGCTGACTGCAGGAGTAGCAATCCACCTTAACGTAACGTTTACGCTAAGTGCTAACAAGAAGGATTGTCCAAGCATCTCATAGTAACATAGAAAAGAAAACGGTACAAGGGCGAAAGAATCATGATGACAAAAAGGAAAAGGTACAATCGTACAGCTAGGCACGCACCGTTACAGCCGATGGGGATTATGAGGGATGATGACAGAGAGAATGAGCTGCTTCCGCATCATGTAGTCGAGACTCGTATTGTGTCTCTCCATACGCTAAAATTTTTAAAGACCGTCAGAGCCGCCTCAAATACCTACCCATTTACCCGACTCTCCACGTGTCCGACGCGCGACAATGCGCAGACCCCACGCCCAAACACACTTCAACACGTCTATCCTTCATCACATATCTCCCACTATATAACCTTACAACTTCCCTCAAAGTACGATCTACCATAGGCATGCGCCAACCAACCGAATCTCCTTCCTTTCTCAACCCCGGAGCAGGAATGCCAGCTATCACTGAGCTCGAGACTCAAACGGCTGATTTCCCGGCCTAGAGCAGTGCGGTCGCTCGCGGCTTTTTGAACTAATTAGAGCCACTCCCCTTCCCTTACTTGATTTTTATCAGTTCAAATAAAGGTCTAGAAGTCCGTATATTTTTTCTGATCCATCAACAAAACCCCAGTGCGCTCTCTTGCATGGCTGATTTCCTACGGCTCCCTGAGGTGGCGGTAGTCGTCCACACTAGGGCACAATCCCGACGATCAGCGTGTATTTGCAGGCATTCATGTGCGTGCGTTTAGTTGCTTGCGTGCTTTCTGACTTTTACTTAAGTCCGTATCTGCGGCAATTCAAAAGGTTCTTCAAATATTTGTCACTGTGTGACCGGCGGCTACGGTCGCACCGCCTTCTCTTTGTCACCGTTCCAAGCACTCGCATGCCATATATACTCGGCTACAAGCTAAGAACGGCAATAGCTCGTGAAGTGTTTCACTCTGCTGAAGCGGTCGACGGTTTCGTGATGTCAAAGCGCGCGCGTTTTAAAATGACATTGCGCTTAATGCGTGACATCGTCTGCTTTTATCAGCGGAGCTGTTTAAGCTTGAGATTGGTCAGGTGGCGTTAGCAAAAAAAATTACCACGAAAAAAAAAAACTGCGCCGCCTGCAAAAGGTGCATCACAGAAGATAGGGTATTATAACAGTGAATCCGGGTTTCGCGCCTCCTCGAGTGTGATCACAAGGGGCATATGCGCATGCGCAATCCTTACCATATCATTTTAAAGGGCTCCTAAAAGAATAAAAAAAAAAGAACTGGCAAAGCTTCCACTAGTGGTGCAAGGCGGGAGAAACGGCGGAGCTGGCGGTCGACCTTGCTTCTTCCCTCTGAATGCGCTGTCAGTGTGGGGTAGCGACCGGAACTGCCTTTTAAAATCCGGCTGAACTTCGCCTCACCCCTCAACATTTAGCCAAGCCCAGCAAGAACATCGCAAAACATAACAAAACTTAGCAAAGCCTTGCAAAGGCTGCCAAAACTTAGTCAAACCGGAACAAGATATTGACCCCCAGCTCCACTATTTCTCCAGCCTTTCAACCGGCGCAATTTTTTCACTCATGCTGTTTCACGCCGCTGCAACAAAATGTAAACAGATTAAGTACGAAAAATTAGAGAAGCGACTCGCGTAACCTTCGAAATTCTCGGAGTAACCCACTTTTTGGGCAGCGTGAAGGAGCAGCCGGCTGCGGTGATGAGGTGTAGGGGCAACTTCTGTGGTCGTTCTTAAAATATAACAGCAGGGCGTCAAGAACGAACAGAACAATGAGCCATTCTACTCCTTGAAGACTGCAAAGCAGTGTTCTCAGCAAAGGTACAGACTTATTTATTGTTTGGCCCAGTGGTCATTGTGACAAAAAATACGCATACAGAATCGTCTTGTCTTTTCGGTTTTGCATACATATTCCTTTCCCCTCTCCCGTCATGGCGAGTACGTCGCTATGTGGTGGGCATGTCGAAAAGTCAGGCGTGTCTAGTTTCTGTAGCTATTCGGGAAGGCGGTGGTAGTCGTCCACGCGACTGTATGCAAAACCGAAAAGCAAGGCAACGATTCTGTATGCGTATTTTTTGTCACAATGACCACTGGTCAAAACAGTAAATAAGTCCGTACCTTTGCTGAGAACACTGCTTCGCAGTCTTCCAAGGAGTAGAACGGCTCATTGTTCTGTTAATGTTCTTGCCACCCTGCTGTAATATTTCTCAAACGCATCTAAAATATATGGTAGAGGCCCCGTTCGACCTAACAACACTGATATTATTAATAACACTAAGCATAATCGTATAATTACCAGCCTCTAAGTAGTTAGCCAGACTTGGCCGCTTTGCATCGCGCACTCACGAGAGCTACGATCAAATGTGAAGAAGCGAAGTATACACCAAGCCAAGGCTTGCAATTGCTCACTTGATGTACATTATGGCTGCGAGCGCTCCGACGCTTGCAGGAGGCAAGAAAACTGTCCAAATTTTACCACGCATAGGGACTAACGCACATCTACTTCCAGAACAGTATGCCACAATAATTGCATTCAACAATTTTAGTCATTCAATAAGAAAAAGAGCTTAAAAGATGGTGATATGCAACCATGGTAGTGTTAAAAGCAGTAAGTGCTGTCTCCAAATTTACAACAATACTGTATAACAAAATAAAACACTTCAGAAGCCCGCTCTGGAAGCAGAGTTTTTGAATACACGCAGTTGCGGAACTATGCGTAATAGTGTGAATCCCTCGTATGAATGCCAGCTTCGGGCAATGGTTGGCGAATGTGTATAGGCCTTTTCAGTATTCTTGTCCTGCGAACAGATGTTTTATCATTGAGCGGTGCTAGCGCCGATTTAACTGGTGCAGTCGAAGGGATGACCGCACACTGCAGATCATGCAGATTTAGCAGTATTTAAATGATAAAGATGCCAATAGAAGTGGCGTCTGCTACAGAAATAGACAAGCGAAAGCTACATAAAATTCTTGCAGAATTTTCAAACACCATAAATCTCGCTTAGGAATCAAGTGGGAGGCTATTTTGATTACATGAAAACCCAAGGCAATTGGATATACCCGAACATAGCGGTGTGTTGTAGGTTTGTTCAAATGCCCGCCGACGGGTGCAGCCAAATACGTATTCCTCTCCTTACTAAATGCCACACCGTGGGTAACTTTTAGGGGCGAAGCACCTTAGGAGTTAGGGCGGTAGGGCGGTCGCGTCTTATGTCGCCGTCGTCTGATGTAGTCGTAGTCCCATGACGTCGTATTCTCATGGGATCACGGAACTAAAAATTAGCAGTGGCTTAGCTCGGCTTTGCGAGGATATACGTAGCGTGCGCTAAGGTTGAGCTGGTTATTCTAAGGTTTCCTGGTTGTCTGGGATTGGCTGATTAGCATGCTTACTGCTGCTGACACGATTTCCAATCCAATCAAGTCTAATCCAATCTAATCTAATCCAATCCAGCCCAGTTCAGTCCAGTCCAGTCAGGTCCAGACCAGTCCAGTCCAGCAGCCGTGACTCTGCATTGCATTTGCTAAAAATATACTATAGATGAGTTCAAAGCATTATTCGCAATAATAGTGTAAATGTACGTAGTAGGCAAAAGGAAACAATCAAAACCTCCTTTAATACAGTAAAATAACCGAACATATTTGGCTACTCCTCACGATATCTGGCTTTAAAAAGGCACAATGAAGACAAGTGGCGTAGGAATGCTGCAGCTTAGTAGAGAATTCCCTGAATATTGGATTTATTTTGAACCTCATAATTAAAACAAAATTTCAATCGTTGCATCGGCATCGACCATTACACTACAAGTTCTCCGAAAATGCGAACTCTGCGCCGCACTATGGTGGGTTATGAAACAGGACAAATCATCTACACTTTTTGTATAGCCGCCTTAAATTGAGCGAAAACGTACAATTGGCTTTTTCTCCCGAACCGCTTTATCATCGTCATCATCACAAGGCTATTTATGTTCACTGCAGGACGAAAGCCTTTTTCATTGTCCCTTGCACTGCTCCAGTTCATTGTTTACCTCCGAATTATCTCATTTCGTCCCTGCATTAAGTTATTGACCTTCCCCTTTTACAACACCCGTCTCTTGGAAACCGCTCTGGTACCCTGCTGGTCCACCGGTTCTCATTTAGTCTAACTGCATGACCAGCCCAAGCCCACATCTTTTTCTTTATATAAGCTGTGATATCGTCTACTAGTGTTTGTTCCCTGATCCCGGAAGCTCGCTTCCTGTTTCTAAGTGTTAGTGCTATCATTCTTCCCTCCATGGCCCTTTAGACCACCCACTGCTTTCCAGTTGTGTGGTAAGATGCCACATTTCTGCTCCATATGTCATCACCAAAAAGACGCATTGGTTGTACATTCTTCTTCTTAGTCATAGAGCTAGCCTACTTTTCATTATTTGGGGGTGTTTTCTGTGTTCAATTCAGTCCATAACTAGTCGGCGCTGGATTTCCTTCACGTGATCTGGGTCCGCACTGACAACTTGTCCGAGGTAGCTACATTCTTCTACTTCTTCTACTGTTGGCTTTCCTAAGCTGGAGAGGGCGTTTTTGGGATATATTTATTTATGATTACTTTAGATTTATTTATATTTATTTGTAACTCCACGGCCGAGCTTTCTGATTGTAGTTCCTCCGTCATTTTGTCAAGCTGCCCTGACCACTCACTGAGTAAGACTATGTAGTCTGCAGACCTCAAATCAATCAAGTATTCTCCGCTTATCCGTAATCATGCGTTGTTTCAGTCAAGCTTCCTAGATATACCCTCTAGACACGCTTTGAGCAGTTTTAACGAAATGGTATCTCCCTGTCGTACAGCCTTTGGATAGGGAATTTTAGATGCGACTGCATTCATTCACTCGCCTTGTCCCTACATCCGGCGTCTTCGGCGTTGTCGTCGTCGGCGTCCGCCCCTCCGCCATTCTCCTCGCCGCGCCAGCTGCGCTCTCCGCCGCTCAACCCCTCTCCTCTCCGATAGCGAACACTCTCTCGCGAGGGGCATTGGATTGGATTCGTTTGGATTGGGTTGGATTGGATTGGATTGGATTGGATTGGCTTGGCTTGGCCTGGCTTGGCTTGGCTTGGATTGGATTGGATTGGATTGGATTGAGTTGGATTGGGTGTGGATTGAATTGGATTAAAGTGGATTGTGTTGGATTGTGTTGCGTCATAGCCGCGGCAGACGTACTGGCGCCGGCGCGTCCCCTCACCGTTATGCGCGCTATAAAACGCGGTGCCTGCGCCGCTCCGCTCCATCGTTTCAGCGCCGTTCCTCCGCTGTCCAACGCTGCAACGTGAACCCCCTATGCGTCGCATCTACACAGGGGTTCCCGCGAGGGGAGGTGGGAGTTTTTTCGCTTTTATTGTCAAGGATTATCCTACACGTAATCTCTAACATATGTAATCTATAAGTTTTATGTAGCTAATCTATTCCTTGGTCTTGCAATGCTTCAAGCACAGCTGCGGTGTTTAATGAAACAAACGATTTTTAATAGTCTATAAATGCCATGTAAATGGATTTACTAGACTCCACGGATTATCGCATTACTTGATTGACGACGTGGCTGTGGTTCATTGTTGAATATCCTATCCTTATCCCAGCCTGCACTCTGGATTGTAGGGAATCTAGGCTGCCACATATTGCGGTAAACTGTTACTTAGGTAAACAGTTTGTATCCAACTGAGAGTAGGCTGATGTGTCTGTAATTCTTAAGGTCATTGGTATCGCCCGTCCGGTGAATCAGAATTATGTTGGTGTTTTTCCAGGCTGTGAGCACTGTTAGAGTCCTTAAGCATTCTGAAAATAGTGCAGAAAGCTTTTACATTGCAGTATCTTCCCCCTCCTTCAAAATATCAACGGTTCATCGTCGCTGCATATTTGCTGCAGCTTCTGCAAATATCATCGTCGCCTGCAGCTTCTCCTGTGTTCATGACTCTGAGAGGCTTTTCAATTTCCTTATTAGTTAGTAGAGGGACAGCGCAAGCTAAGCTAGTATGCTCTGTAGTTTCCCCTGGTCTAACGTCGCTGGCGTAAAGCCCGGTGTAGAATCATCCTGCTACCCTCATTATCTCGTCCATGTTGTGTGTAATGTTACCCTGCTCATCTCTGAGTGTGTACATTCCGTCTTTGCCGATGTCAAGCTTCCTCTTAGTTGCTTCCACACTTCCTCCTATTTGCAGCGTTTCCTCAATCACAGCCATGTTATGCGCAGGAATGTCGTTTGTTTCACTTCCGAGTGGGCTTGGCAGCACAGCATCGATGGGTCCAACTCGCGATCCTCCGTTTTTTGTGCAGCTCATCTACCTGTTGTGCCGTATACTCCTGGATCTCCCCTTTGGCCCTTCTACTGGAATGGATGCTGCCCACGGCTTGCATCCTGGATTTCATGGAGAGAGTGCTCGGATCCTGCCCGCCTGGCGCCTCCTGGACGGCGCATCGGCTCCACTCCAGCGTATCCCTCTCCCCGAGAATCACAATCGTCCCCGGCAGCCTTATCCGCCGCTCTGTTGGCCCTTTATCGCAAGCATCGGAACCAGATCATCTGGACCACCCTCTCCCGCGCAAAGACCATACTTAAAGGAGCCTTGAAGATAAAACAAAGGTTTGTTTTATTCGAAAGATTAGGTGTTTCATAGTACCCCAAGCGCTTTCCCGGAAGCAAATGATGCTTTATTCACTGAGAAATAAGGCAATTTAAGCCAAAATTTTAAATCTCCCGCTAAAATTGCGCATTTGGCGACGTGAACAATGGCGTCATACGAGCCGGTCCATGAAACAGTTACTTAGTATGTCGACTCCATACACCACCCACACGCGGGCAACTCGTGCCAAAACCGAGACGGCAGCCATTTTAAAAATACTAGTAAAACCTAGTGCACCCGCAGCCCTAGTCATGGAATCGCCTGATCCAGAGAACAAAACTCTCGCCGAGGAGCTAGGGCTTGCATTTAACAACCTCACACCACTTCAACGCTCAATGCTTTTAAGTGCACGAGCGGCAGGAGTTGTGGGATACGCGGTGGACGGGAAAGCGACCATTCCGCGATAGCCACAACAGACGAACGCCCTGCCGTCGGCACCGCTGCCTCGTCAGCCCCGTCGCGACGGACGAATACAGACTTGTACGTATGTGCCGTATTTTTATTACGGTTAATAATAGTTCAATTTCAGTAGCAGTATCGCTTATGCCAGTTGGCCAGTGTCGTGTATGGAAAGCCGTTTGCGCGAGCTCTCTGCTCCGACCAGAAAGATACGAGCGTCAATGCGCGCTGTGTACGGCATTTTTTCCCCCAAGGTCAGAGCGCTTTGACAGCGATTTGACGAAGTAAGCGACGAGCGCCAGCATGTCCCTGGAGTGAGCTAACGTAAGGGTCCCTGCCGTAATCACTTCGTCTGAAATTACGCGAGCACACTCGTACTTCCTTTAGCTCCCTTTCTCCTCCGTTTGCAAAGTTCACAAAACGTAGCCGCTTGCTTCGCCGCGGTTCGTCGTTTGGCAGCCCATGAAGGAAGATCTCTTCACCGGCGGGGATGTCGCACTCCCTCGACGATTTGCCCGTACTACATGGGCATTTCAAAACGCAGCAATGAAATTTCATTGTAAAGTACTCGAACAAACTGAAGGTTTTAGTGGTTGTAAACTAGAAACGAGCTCGTAACGACAGCAGCAAGCCAACACCATCCGAAACTTATGCGACGACTGGCACTATCTCGTCGCTTCTTACTGTTCCTTACTCCCCTCGTTTCTATTTTTACCTTTGCTGGTTGGCGATATGACGGTCAACCTCCTGTCAAGGGATTAAGATACCAAGCAAGGTCGCGCCTGTACGTGCTGGAAAGGTTCGTTGGCCCCTAAGAGCCTCGAACCCGAAAATTCGTCTGCGCGACGGCGAGATGTCGAGCTCGGCCGGCGGTAGTTTCGTACGCATTGGCGCACACGCTTGCGTGTTCGTTCGGAACTTCAACCGTTTACACCAGCGTTCTTTGTCATAAAAAGAATGTGCAGTATGTTTCACGGGCATATAGCTCGCTATGCAAATGTAAGCCCTGCCTAACATGCGTTTGCTTTTGCCGGCCTCCGCCAATCGCAGAGCATTCTGGAGTGACATCATAGGTCATGTTGCGGAAAATGAGCTGGTGGGTCACATGGTCATTTCCTTTTTTCCTAATTATGTAGCTTATTTGAGCGAAGTTTGCGTTATAAGTGGTGTCGTTGTGGTTCTAACGAGGCAACCTTTCGACTGAACCAAACTTGTGTTTTCTCTTCATGGCTCCTTTAAGGCCGACACGGAATCGCGCGCCCTTCAGTGGGCTTGGCAGCACAGCATGGATGGGTCGCACTCACGATCCTCCGTTTTTTGTGCAGGTAACCAACTCTTATAGCATTTTTGCTAAGCGTAAGAGTCATCGTTTTCTGCTTGTGCTGCCGGGCCCACAGTGTTTTCTTGACATTTTGTGTGATTTCTGCTGCATGACGTTTAAGCTTCTTCTCTTGCTTGCCGGTGACGTGGAGTCAAACCCCGGTCCTTCGAAACCTGTCCCTCTCCCTCCCGACGTGCTCAGCGCATTGAAAGACCTGCAGTCAGGGCAGAATGCTATGCTCGAGCAACTCCAGTCCATTCGCACAACATTGGCAAACCACGAAAAAACATTTGGTGACTTAAAAGCTCGATTAGAAAAAATTGAATCGGACTGCGCTTCCATTGCAACAGTTAAAACACAAATTCGAGCCGTTGAGTCGACAACGCAAGCGTGTGTTTCCCAGATTTCTGCATTGGCTGCGCGTATAGGTGACGCTGAAAATAGGTCAAGGTGTTACAACCTGATCTTTTACGGCTTAAAGGACGCAAAACGGAAAATTGGGAGGCATCCGAAAGCTTGTCCTTAACCTTTGCGCCGAACATCTTAACTTGACCATTCCGCCGCGTAATATCGAACGTGCCCACAGGCTAGGTTCCTTTCGCCAGGACCGACACCGTCCGGTAATCGGTAAATTCTCGCACTTCAAAGACAAAAAAAGTATCCGCTCGTTGCGTAGTCAACTTAAAGAAACCGATTACAGCATAGCGGAAGACTTCTCCCCGAAAGTTCGCCTTGCTCGAAGGAACCTGATCGAATTTGGAAAGGCTCGCAATATGCAGTTTAAACCGAAATTCGACAAACTTAATTGTGATGGCAAAACCTTCGTTTTTGATCAGACTTCCGAAACTGTTACCGAACTGAACCCATAGCAACCAGATAAACCTAGGAAGTCCTCTTCTCAACCAGGTCATTCCCCCTATCATTCCTGTTTACTAACATACGTAGCCTAATTGCAAAGCGTGATTCCTTATGTGACCTATCGAATTCATCTTCCAGTAACATTATCATACTCACAGAAACTTGGTTAAACCCGTCGATACTTGATACTGAAGTGCTTCCCCGCTCAAAGATTTTTACATATTTCGTAAGGATAGAACCAGTAATGTGCGCGGTGGTGGCGTGCAATAGCAGCTACTCGACAGTTACAATGCAGCGCAGTAAACTTATCAACATCACTTGAAATTGTCTGGATTTGTTGCAACACATGTTTTCCTCCCGTACTGATTGGTGTGTGCTATCGCCCTCCTAACAGCGACAGCTCTTTTGCGGCTTCGTTTCATGACGCCTTGTTCGCAATCAAAGCTACTTACCAAAACGCCCTCATTCTACTTTTTGGCGATTGCAATTTTCCTACTATCGACTGCTCAGACCTCGCCCCTGCGTCATCATCCAGTAACGTTGCATCTCAGTTTGTTGACCCATGTCTTAATTTCGTGTTGTCCCAAATCGTCACGAATCCCACGCGAATTACTGATCATTCAGCCAACATTCTCGACTTAATCCTTACACCAGATCCTGATCGCTTTTCACCTCTGTATTATCTCCAAGGGCTTAGTGACCGCGCAGTCTTACACGCAACCTTTCAGCGCAGCCTTCTGATACCAAAAAAAAAAGAAAACCATTACCCTTTACAACCATGGCGATTATCTGAACATGAACCGGGAGCTTGAGACTTTCGCTGACAACTTCGCCAATAGTTTTTCCAGCCGCTCTGTCGAATCTAACTGGGAAATATTTAAGAATGAAATGCACCGCTTAATCAATCTTAATATACCAACTACCACCATAACTGAACGTCTTCGCTCTCCTTGGTTTAACGTCGCTTTAAAACGCATGAATAACAAGAAAAAACGCCTGTTTCGCTCTGCAAAATCTACTAGGCTGTATTCTGCCTGGCAAAAATATTACGCTGCTGATAAAGAATATGACACACTGATTGCAGAAACTAAACGCAAGTTCTACTCTGACACATTGCCTACAATGCTACAAACTGACCCTAAACGATTTTGGAAGACCATAAACCCGGACCAATCTAACCTTATCTCTCTGCTCGACCGCACCGTGTGCCCTATCCCCGATGCAAGGGTAGCCGATATCTGAAACACTGCTTTCTGTTCAGTATTTACTAACGAGCCTGCCAATGATCTGCCTGATATGCCAGATCTTTTACATCCTTCCGACACTAGCATTACTTTCAACACTACTGGCATTGATAAGGTTATAGACTCACTCAGTAATTCTTCGTCTACTGGAATCGATGGTATTAATGCTAAAGTGCTCAAAAACACCAAATATCCATCGTCAAGTATTTTGTGCCTCATATTTCAACAGTTGTTGTACACGGGAATTGTTCCATTAGACTGGTTAATTGGCAAAATCACTCCTGTCTTCAAAAAACGAAACCGACCATCCCCCTTAATTACCGTACAATCTCTATCACGTGTGTATGCTCAAAAATCACGGAACATATTATTTACTCCTATGTTGCTAATTTTCTATCGTCGTCAAACTTTTTAATTACCAACCAAAATGGTTTCCGCAAAGGCCTATCTTGCGACACTCAACTTGCTCTATTCCTTCACGACCTGCATTCCCATCTTGACCGCAAAATTCCAATTGACGCCCTTTTGTTAGATTTTGAGAAAGCCTTCGATAAAGTCCCCCATTCTCGACTAATATTTAAGCTATCTCGTCTGAAGCTACATCCGTCCACGTTAAACTGGATTCACTGTTTTCTTACACATCTTCAACAGTTTGTTTATACCAACTCGCACTCGTCCGTACTGTCCCCAGTTATCTCGGGTGTCCCCCAAGGCACGGTGCTTGGGCCCCTTCTTTTTTTAGTCTATATTAATGACCTGCCTGACGTTGTCTCTTCTCCGCCTGCTCGCGGATGATTGTGCTGTATACCGGCCAATAGTCGACTCTTCAGGTGAGACTGCCCTTCAGCACGATTTTCTTGCTGTTCAAGAGTGGTGCAGGAAATGGCTCATGTCACTTAACGTCAGTAAAACATCTTCGATCTCTTTTCACCGTCGTTCTAATTATGCACCCCACTCGTATTACCTAAACAATACTTCGGTACCCTCCTGTACGTCAGTCAAGTACTTAGGCATCCACATCAGTCATGATTTAACTTAGTCCAACCATATCAGTCATATTACCAACGCAGCAAATCCTGTCCTCGGTTATTTACGTCGCAACCTTTCCTTAGCACCATCGTCCGTTAAACTACTTGCATACAAAACACTCGTTCTTTCCAAACTCGATTAAGGCAACGCCATCTACGACCCTCACCAAGACAACCTCTGTAACGCCCTTGAATCCATTCAAAACCGCGAAGCCAGATTCATCCTTTCAGATTATTCGTATCACTCGAGCATCTCGGCCTTAAAATCGCAACTTGTCTTCCCTCCTCTCACCTCCCGTCGACACTATAGCACGCCTGTCTCTTTATCACCGGTTCTTTTAAAAATACCTTGCCCCCAAACAATCAGTTCATCCTACCCCCTCCTAAAACATCGCGCCACAGCCATCGTAACGCTGTTCACCCACCACGCGCTCACACTAAAACTTTTCAGCGTTCATTTTTTGTTCATACAGCGCAAGACCGGAGCAATCTTTCTCCCGACATCGTCGTTATTACCGATATTAGTCATTTTAGGTCTGCGATAGAATATTTGTGTCATGACCTCTAACCCTTAATGTGTACATCTATGCAATGTATTATGCCTGCCTTTTTTCCTGCCCACCCCTCATGTAATGCCCCAAAAGGGCCCTTGAGGTACCAGTAAATAAATAAATAAATAAATGAAATAAATAAAGTTAGACAGCTCCGCTAGCTCAATTTGATCCACCGCACTTGACACCTTCATGCTCTTACGTTTCGCAATCGGTTTCTTCGTTTTCTTTATCAGTTTTCGCGTTTCTTTTCTACATGCTGCTTCTCCCACAGCTTGCGGCAGATTCTGTGATAGCCATCGTTAGGTTGTCGTTAAGCCTATCTACACTAACCTCGTTCTCCTCATTTAGAAGCGAAAATTTGTTTTGGAGGGTTACTTTACGCTCCTCCATCCTGGCTCTCACTGACTCCATGTTGGTTTTCTTACTTTTAACTAGTTTCCTTCGTTCTCTTTCGAGATTCAGCTAAATTTGCGTCTAACCATCCTATGATCGCTGCTTAGAACCTTACTTAGCACCTCTACGTTGTGCACAATACCTGGGCTCTCACTTAGGATGAACTTAATTCTGTTTTTTTGTTATGCCATCACGACGTTTTCGTGTCCATTTCCTATTTCGTTTCTGGAAGAATGTGTTCATCAACCGCAGATTATCCAACTACTGTATCTCCTGGGCTGTTGCGGTTGTCGATTTCAAGGTTTCCCAATGTCCTTTCTCCAATTTGCTTCTTACCAACCTTTGCGTTAAATTCTCCCATCATAATCGTGGACTCCGTCATTATCTTCTTCACTGCTGATTCCACGTCCTCATACAAACTATGTACGGCCTTGTCATTCTAGCTAGCTGTGCGCATAGGCTTGTGCTATCGATAACCTGGGTCGCTTGGCTGTGACTCTTTAACAATGGCTCTTTCACAATGGCTCTTTCAATCTTTCACAAAAAATCACAATGGCTGTGACTCTTTCTTTAATGCTGAAGAATTCCTCCACATACCCTACTATTTCTCCGTGGATTAAGAATCCCAAAACAGTCCTCTATCTTTTTGAGGCCCTCGGTAGCGCAGAACATGCCTACTAGTAGGCTTTGTGAAGCCCCCTTGTGTTCTTCTAACTTCACTGCAACATCATCAGCCCGCTGAGATCCACTGCAGGACGAAGGCCTGTCCCATTGACCTCCGACCACTCCTGTCTTGCGCTAATCGAGTCCACAGTTCACCGCCGAAGTTCCGCATTTCATCCCTCCATCGTATTATTGGTCTTCCCTTCTTCTAGATCCATGTCTTGGTATCTCTCTGTAACCCTAATTGTCCACCGGTTGTCGGTTCGTCTCACTCCATGGCCAGCCCAAGTTCATTTCTTTTTCGTTATTTTAACTGTGATATCGCCAACTCTTGTCTGTTCTATGATCCAGGTCGTCGTTTCTTGTGCTTGAGTGTTATTCATAATAATATTCGTTCCATGGCCCGTTAGCCGACCTAACTTTCTTTTCAAGTTGTCCTACAATGTCCTACTTAATGTCCGAGAGCTCCTCCAATACTACACCTTAGCGTCCCTCACTAGACAGGGTTCGTGCGTGTAACTTTGCCATGTTCAGGTTCCAAAGACATCTCTAAGACTGAAAAATTCATTGCACACCTCTTTATGTTTGGAAGGGAGTTTGGGATGCGACTTATCACGAAGGCATGATTATTCAACTAAAACAGAACAGTATATGGTAAATTGCCTAATCCAAAAAATCTACAAAACGGCTCTCCTAATCCCTCAAGGCACTTCAACTGCCAAACTGGAACGCCTCGGCGTGTATTACACAGCCGAAGAGCTCATGGAAGCCCACTTATTGATTCAACTTTCCCGCCTTTCGACCACCCCTGCAGTCAGATCCATCTTAGATTCGCTCGGGCTCCATGCACCGACATTTGTTCATGGGTGAGTATGCATTCCTTCTGACTTACACAATCTCTTACTTGTTTGGGCAATTCCCGGTAATAGGCACCTGGAGCACAGGGTTAAATGCTGTCAACATCGTGCATGCTTGCTAGCCCGTATATACCCCATGGGCCCGGCCACCGCATATGTGGACGCCGCTAGTTATCGCCACCACAAAGCTTACGCAGTCACCTCAATCTTCGATCCTAAAGCAGCCTCTGATCAATCACTAACTATCCTAACGCGCTCCCTTGCCACTGCGGAAGAGGCGGCCATAGGAATTGCGCTCACTCGCCGGCCCTACCCCAACAATTCTTATCTGTGATTCGAAAACGGCCACTCAAATTTATTCCCGGGGTAACATATCCCCACATTCCAAATTCTCCCACCTCCCACACGGACCTGATGTATACTCTTGCCCATGCAGGGTTGGAATAAAATGAAGCCGCTAATCTTGGAGCTCGAGAGCTAACCGTCCGAGCTTGGTCAAGTCGTACGCCCTCCGATGGAGCCCAATCAACTAGTGACAGCCTGTTACGATTACAGAAAATTACCTGCTACTACCGCCTCTTTCGCCGGCACTAGCCCCCAGCCCACTGGTCACTCGCTGTCTATCACAGAGGAACGATACTGGCACCTTGTCCAAACCAATACCCTCCCTTGTCGCGCCAGACTACCCGCAATTTATCTTTCGATATTTCCTCCTTGCATGCTTACCGCACTAGACAAACAGAGTAGAACCGTGAGCCTGAAAATTAATACGCAGAAAACTGAAGTAACGATCAATAACCTCGGGAGACCACAGCTATCTGAGATAAGTGGCGAAGCAGTGGAAGTGGTAAGCGAATATATTTACTTAAGCCAATGTGTGACCCCGGATTACAACCACGAGGCAGAGATAATTAGCAGGATAACAATGGGGTGGTATGCATTCGGCAGGCATTCTCAGATAATGAATGGCAGCCTACCTTTGTCCCTGAAGAAGAAAGCGCATGACAACTGCATATTACCGGTGCTCACCTACGGGGCAGAAACTTGGAGGCTCACTACGAGGGATCAACTTAAATTGAGGACGACTCAGCGAGCAATGGAATGTAAGATGATAGATGCAACATTAAAGGACAATAAGAGAGCGGAGTGGGTCAGGGAACGAACACGTGCTAAGGACATATTAGTAGAAATTAATAAGAAGAAATGGACGTGGGCAGGGCATGTAATGTGAAGGCAAGATAACCATTGGTCATTAAGGATACAGAGTGGATCCCTAGAGAAGGCAAGCGTGGAAGGAATCGGCAGAAAGTTAGATGGGCAGATGAGATCAAGACGTTTGCGGAGATAAATTTGTCGCAGTTCGCATAGGACTTTGATAATTGGAGATTAATGGGAAAGGCCTTTGCCCTGAAGTGGACGTAGATAGGCTGGTGATGATGATGATGATTTCCTTTTCCCCAGTGCCCTGACTGCGGAGCGCCCGAAATAGTCTGTCATATCAGTTGCCAATTCCCTCCCAACTCATTCCCTCTCATCTCTTCTGAGGAGCACTGGGAAGCGGAGTTAGGCCGCTAGGACCCTCAAGTCCAGGAGGACGTGCTGAACGAGAAGCTCACGTCACCGGCACTTTTCAAGCCATGATCGCCACTCGTCGTTATTCCAACTTACGCTCCAATGAAGTTTATTCTCTCTTTCTTCATTCACTCTCCTCACGGCCTTGAAATTTACCTTCAGTGAATCCTTTTGTTCTCCTAACGCACCAAAAAGCATGCGCATAACGCGACCGAGCCAGATTCTGTGCTCTGAACTAACAATAGCGCGTCTCATGATGCATCGGGGAACCTAGGCATACCGATTCTCTGATATGAGGCAATGTAACCCAGTTTCATGGGCGTCCTAAAATAAACAGAACAGAGAATGTTGAAAGAAGGTACTTTGGCTCTGTTCCGCACAAGCAAAAGGGAAATCAAAGCGGGCAAATAATACAATGGCGTAAACATCGAGTTTCTTCGGCGACCAAGCGAACAACCAACGTACGCATTTGCCTTATGTTCCCATGTCACTGTGGGAGCAGCTGCAGTTTAAATTTGGGCGTTAGAAGACTTCGTTTGTTGCCCGAGACTGCGGACAGCATTTCGGGGGAGGGGCGGGGGAGCACACACAGAAATACAGAAAGCTTCATGTACAACTTTTGAGACAAGTTACTCTTCAAAATGAACCTTAATTTATTTGATTCGGGAACATGAGCATATGTACCTTATCAATATGAGCTGAAATATATTGCAGCAGTAAATTTGGCTTCTTCTCGAAGGTAAAATGAGCAATGAGCTCTTAGTCGCGACAGTATATTGTAATGTTCAATGGCTCACATGACTGGCTTCTGATGCATTTTAGAAGTTTCCCTCTCCAGCCGAAAATTACGATTGAAGATTAATCACTTCGTGCCTGGTCTAGTGAATGTTCCCACTACAGAAATTGGATAGCTTAGTTTCTTATTCCATAAAAGTGTTTCGTTAAACACTGGCACATAATTTATACTTTCACTTGTAAAACACATACTACGCGACTTTTATGCGAACAATTTTCACCTACATAAATCGTGATTTGCCCGGCATAGCAATAAATGGAAACTAAACCCACGTCGTTCATGCGTGTGCGTGTGGTTGTACACACGAGAGGCACTCCTTAAATAGACAGGTAGCGAACGAGCACTATGTACTCGCACTACGTCGGGTGCTGCGCTCGGAGCTAAACCCGCGCAAAACGTGCACAGAGCATCTGTATACAGTCAAACCCGTTTATAGCGAACTGCAATATGCACTGCGATTAGTTCGATATATCCAATAGTTCGATATAGCCGAACCCGCTTATAACGAACCTATTTCACAAGTTCGCAATCCGCGGGAGCCCCCCCCCCCCCCCCTCCCATCTCCGCCATCCCCGCATGCAGAAACGAACACAGTAAATTAGCCATTACCATACACAAAATAATCCATTTATTGCAAATAATAAAGCTACTTTCCGCCTTAGCTGCCGACTTAGCAAAAAAGCGGTGATTTTTGTCTTCACTTTCGTTTTGGCGGCTTCAACTAGCAGAGCATTCTCTACACGCAACATTGTTTGCACCAGTTCGAGTCCGCGTCCTCCAAAATCTAAAAAATCATTGGCGGAGCACATCGACTGCCGAAAGCGCTTCATTGTAAG
The DNA here is from genome assembly GCF_048455015.1 of Haemaphysalis longicornis. Taxonomy (NCBI): domain Eukaryota; kingdom Metazoa; phylum Arthropoda; class Arachnida; order Ixodida; family Ixodidae; genus Haemaphysalis; species Haemaphysalis longicornis. The sequence goes on from NW_027526384.1 coordinate 2,026,340, forward strand.
CGTCGGACGGCTTTCACTCGCGACATCATCGGGAACGCTGGCGAGCTCTTCCCACAGTTCACCGATGCTGCTGTCTTCGGACTCGCGGAATTTGCGGGTTCCATCCCGAGTCCCGCGCGTCGGAAACAGTTACGGAAAGTGTCGGGCATCACGTCACTCCGTGGGAGGCGCAATGTCTCAGTCGCGGCTCTTGCTCCGTGGTCGTGGCCAATCCACATCTCAATCGCCGCTTCGAGACCATGCATTTCGGCAGCCATTCTAGGCGCGCAGAGTTCGATATATCGGATGTGAACTTCGTTATAAGGAATATTTTCCCCATGTATTTCTGTAACTGAAATATTTTTGTTCGATATATAGCATAATTCGCTCTATCCGGGTTCGTTATTACCGGAATTGACTGTACTCGCAGGCGATTGGCAGCGGCGCAAGGAACTGAACTCGCATCGCGAACAGAAGAAACGGCGTCCCGCAGCCGTGAGAGACGCCGCTACGCAACGAAGGAGGACGTTGAGAAGCAGCGCCGCCTGGAGCAAACTTTCTACGTGACACTCAAAGAGGCGCAGTGCCAACATCGCGACGTGGCATTCTTACCGACCACGCCTGTCGAAGTGCACACTGGCTGATCATTTTGCACAGTTCGTAAGTCTCAATACTAGCAATCAACCACGAAGGCTGCTGAAAGGACACGTGAAAAAATGTAGTGTTTACCCAAAACTTGCGTAGTTGCATACAAAATGCTTTGGTTGCAACAATTCACTGCAACCAAAACACAAATTGATTTGATTTGTTGATTGTGGGGTTTAACACGCCGACGCTTCACACGCGATTATGCGCGCCGTTGTCGAGGGCTCCTGATTAATTTTGATCACCTGGGGATCTTTAACGAGAGCCAAAATCTCGAACGCACGGGCTTTTTTGCTTTCTCCTCGATCAGAAAAGTGGCCGCTGCGGCCGGGAATCGAACCCGCTGCCGTGTGCCCAAACACGAATAAGTTAAATCATTTGCGGGTATGCAAAGCCTTTACATAAAAGGAACTAAGTCGGTAGCTACAGTAGATTTTTACAGTGATAAAAGCTTCAAATGTTCCGCGAGCCGCTCAATACGCCAGACACGAGCCGGCTTAAAGTAGCCATAAAGACAAACAACAAGTTTGTTTTATTCAAAAGATTACATGTTTTATAGTGCCCCCAGCGCTTCTCCGGATACAAACGATGGTTTATTCACTGAGAAATTAAGAAATTTAGCTTAAAATATTGATTTTCCCGCTAAATCGTGTGTTTTCGTGGTCGCAATGACATCACGGTAACCGACCGCTGTGCAGCCGATTCCGAAGCCTTGTTTACCGTTAGTGAACCTACATGGGGCCATCATACCGTTGCGAACAGTTTTCTGCCTTTGGTTTGTTTTTGACCGTATTTAAAACTGGCTTGTTTTTGTTCTGGGAGAAAATAATCGTTTTGTGAAACATAGTGCTCGCTCGACAAATATGGTCACGTAAAACATCGTCGCTTGCGTCAATCGGCCAGTGTCGTCTGAAACAACCCCAAAGCCCCGCAGTCCTGTGCAGCTAAACCAAGCATAGTGCGCGCCGTACCAACAGCAGTACGCATCGGTACTTCCAGGTTTGTGTGCTTTCGTAAGTTCCACTGTTTGTCCCACCATTCTTACTGACATAAAAAATGTGCGCTAAATTTAAGCGCGAATAGGTCGTTCGGTAAGCTGATAAGCTCTGCCTATTTGCGTTTGCTTGTTCCGGCCTCCGCCAATCGCAGAGCTGGCTGGTATGACATCATAGGTTCTGTTGCGGGAAATGAGCTAGTGGGTCGCATGGTCATTCCCTTTTTTCCTAATTATGTAGCTTATTTGAGCGACGTTTACGTTAAAAGTGGTGCCAGTATTATTCTAACGAGGCAATCTTTCGAATGAACCAAACTTGTGTTTTGTCTTCCTGGCTCCTTTAAGGAATTTTTGGGAGGAGGAGAAATTTTTTTTCACAAAACGACTTCACATGTTTTCCCCTGTGCACAAGGAGCTATACAGTATATAAAATTTTTGTTTGGCAACATTAAAGATGTCAACCGGACACGCCTGCATCATTTCTCGTGAAAACACACCATGTGCCATTTCTCGGCGATCCACGATACTGCTTCAGAAATTCAGACAAATCCGAGCCCTTCGACCCTGAAAAAACAGAAGTTCAGAGAAGCTGGCGCATTTGTGAGATTGCTATTTTGGGATTTAGCAATATTTGGTATTTGCTACGTTGAATACTAAGGACAGACAAGATCGGGGGGTAGAGACAATGACGCTTTATTACAGCGTGGCTACTATCATCGCGCTAGTGCGCTGCACAGGTGGCCGCCGAAGAGCGCGCGGCATTGAGCAACGTAGGGGAGGAGAGCGACGCCGAGCGTGGCGAGGAGTACACACGACTTGGAAAAGGGGCGGCAGCGGTGGAGAGCAGTATAAAATTGGGCTGTAACCACACTACCTCCGTACATGGTTCACTGTGCAACGCAATGCGGGAAAGCCAGTTAACAAAAGCAGAGCTTACACAGAACTTTTTAAAGTAGTCTTTACCACTAAACGCAAGTGCATTGCTGGGAAGTCATTATTTTAGGGGCAATATAAGACATCTTATTACGAAATTTGGAGCCCTAGGGCTTTTATAATTTTCCAATGCTGAAAATTGTTGGTCTGCGCTCAGTCTGCAGCCGAAGACGATCTGGTGGCCCCAGCCATAAGCAGCTTCGCTGTAAAAAACAACAACAGAGAATGTTTATAATATAGATTAAATGTGTCGTTTGCCTTATTTTCAGATGTCCCTCGACATTTCGATATTCTCAGTTCCTCTGCAAGTTTCGGTGATGCATAAACATTGCTACCAATAGCAAATTCTCCATCTTTTTTCGGCGTTGGGAAATTTCGACATCAAGACAGCGTATGCCAATTCTTCGGCGGCGTTTCTCGCCATTACACTGAAAACCACTGCATATGGCGAAGTAACCCTACAGAGAAGCTACTGCAGCGTTACTTCGGGCTTTATAAGGTTCTGTCCCGTCTATCGGACGTTAGCTGCGTCGTGGTCCCAGAAGGAAAGGTGTTTTGCTCTCAGAGGCAACAACCTCGCCCAGAAGCTGTAACTGTCGTACGCCTGAAACCCTATTACGCCCGGTGACACGGCGATGACTATTCGTGCGCTCGGATGTTACGTGCCCGCCGCATGCTGACGTCGTAGCTACGTAGTTAAGAATACCCTCTCCTTTTTCAACGAGTGGCATCGGGTCGATGCAATCCAGGAGGGGGGGACGGCAATGACACGGTTCTTAATGCATTTGAACTTTAACGACATGCCCCTGGACAGGCACCAGACAGTTGCTCTCGTTTCTCGAGATACCCAACCCGGGAAATAGCAGCTGATAACTTATGAACACGACGAAAGTGAGCCGGAGAACAAGAGAAGGTAAAACAGCTCGAGTGTTCCGCCAAGGCTAGGCGTCGCAGCTCGCTTGTGGGCACAACTTCCGCTCTGTAGATAAACGGTTCTACAAGTAGTATTTTTTTTACCCTTACAATATTTGTGATTGTGTGACCGGAGGCGTCCATGCCTACACTCACACCGCCCTCTATTTGTCATCCTCCCAAGCGCTCGCATGCCTATTCTCGGGTACAAGCTAAGAACGACGCGTCCACATCTACCCTCGCACCACTTTCTCTTTGTCATCCTCCCGAACGCTCTCGTGCCTATACTCGGGTACAAGCGAAGGATGACGCATCCACATCTGCACCCGCATCGCCCTATCTTTGTCATCCTCCCAAGTGCTCGCGTGCCTGTACTCGGATACAAGCTACGGACGGCACATCTACGTCGACACTCACACCACCCTCTCTTTGTCATCGTCCCAAGCGCGCGCGTGCCTATACTCGGATACAAGCTAAGGACGGCACATCTACGTCTACACTCACACCACCCTCTCTTTGTCATCGTCCCAAGCGCTCGCGTGCCTATACTCGGGTACAAGCTAAGGACGGCACATCTACGTCTACACTCACACCACCCTCTCTTTGTCATCGTCCCAAGCGCTCGCGTGCCTATACTCGGGTACAAGCTAAGGACGGCACATCTATCTACACTCACACCACCATCTCTTTGTCATCGTCCCAAGCGCTCCCGTGCCTATACTCGGGTACAAGCTAAGGACGGCACATCTACGTCTACACTCACACCACCCTCTCTTTGTCATCGTCCCAAGCGCTCCCGTGCCTATACTCGGGTACAAGCTAAGGACGGCACATCTACGTCTACACTCACACCACCATCTCTTCGTCATCGTCCCAAGCGCTCGCGTGCCTATACTCGGGTGCAAGCTAAGGACGGCACATCTACGTCTACACTCACACCACCCTCTCTTTCTCATCGTCCCAAGCGCTCGCGTGCCTATACTCGGGTACAAGCTATGGACGGCACATCTACGTCTACACTCACACCACCATCTCTTTGTCATCGTCCCAAGCGCTCGCCTGCCTATACTCGGGTACAAGCTAAGGACGGCACATCTACGTCTACACTCACACCACCATCTCTTTGTCATCGTCCCAAGCGCTCCCGTGCCTATACTCGGGTACAAGCTAAGGACGGCACATCTACGTCTACACTCACACCACCCTCTCTTTGTCATCGTCCCAAGCGCTCGTGTGCCTATACTCGGATAAGAGCTAAGGACGGCACATCTACGTCTACACTCACACCACCATCTCTTTGTCATCGTCCCAAGCGCTCGCGTGCCTATACTCGGGTACAAGCTAAGGACGGCACATCTACGTCTACACTCACACCACCATCTCTTTGTCATCGTCCCAAGCGCTCGCGTACCTATACTCGGGTACAAGCTAAGGACGGCACATCTACGTCTACACTCACACCACCCTCTCTTTATCATCGTCCCAAGCGCTCGCCTGCCTATACTCGGGTACAAGCTAAGGACGGCACATCTAGGTCTACACTCACACCACCCTCTCTTTGTCATCGTCCCAAGCGCTCGCCTGCCTCTACTCGGGTACAAGCTAAGGACGGCACATCTACGTCTACACTCACACCACCATCTCTTTGTCATCGTCCCAAGCGCTCGCCTGCCTATACTCGGGTACAACATAAGGACGGCACATCTACGTCTACAGTCACACCACCCTCTTTTCGTCATCGTCCCAAGCGCTCGCCTGACTATACTCGGGTACAAGCTAAGGACGGCACATCTACGTCTACACTCACACCACCCTCTCTTTGTCATCGTCCCAAGCGCTCGCGTGCCTATACTCGGGTACAAGCTAAGGACGGCACATCTACGTCTACACTCACACCACCATCTCTTTGTCATCGTCCCAAGCGCTCGCGTGCCTATACTCGGGTACAAGCTAAGGACGGCACATCTACGTCTACACTCACACCACCATCTCTTTGTCATCGTCCCAAGCGCTCGCCTGCCTATACTCGGGTACAAGCTAAGGACGGCACATCTACGTCTACACTCACACCACCATCTCTTTGTCATCGTCCCAAGCGCTCGTGTGCCTATACTCGGATACAAGCTAAGGACGGCCCATCTACGTCTACACTCACACCACCCTCTCTTTGTCATCGTCCCAAGCGCTCGCCTGCCTATACTCGGGTACAAGCTAAGGACGCCACATCTACGTCTACACTCACACCACCATCTCTTCGTCATCGTCCCAAGCGCTCGCGTGCCTATACTCGGGTACAAGCTAATGACGGCACATCTACGTCTACACTCACACCACCCTCTCTTTGTCATCGTCCCAAGCGCTCGCGTGCCTATATTCGGGTACAAGCTAAGGACGGCACATCTACGTCTACACTCACACCACCCTCTCTTTGTCATCGTCCCAAGCGCTCGCGTGCCTATACTCGTGTACAAGCTAGCTAAGAACGGCGAATCTAAGTCTGCACTCACACCATCCTCTCTTTGTCATCCTCATAAGCGTTCGCGAGCTTATACTCGGTAAAGCTAAGAACGGTGCATCGACGTCTCCACTCGCACCACCCTCTCTTTGTCATCGTCCCAAGCGCTCGCGTTCCTATACTCGGGTACAACATAAGGACGGCACATCTACGTCTACAGTCACACCACCCTCTCTTAGTCATCTTCCCAAGCGCTCGCGTGCCTATACTCGGGTACAAGCTAAGGACGGCACATCTACGTCTACACTCACACCACCATCTCTTTGTCATCGTTCCAAGCGCTCGCCTGCCTATACTCGGGTACAACATAAGGACGGCACATCTACGTCTACAGTCACACCACCCTCTTTTCGTCATCGTCCCAAGCGCTCGCGTGCCTATACTCGGGTACAAGCTAACTAAGAACGGTGAATCTAAGTCTACACTCAACCATTCTCTCTTTGTCATCCTCATAAGCGTTCGCGAGCTTATACTCGGTAAAGGTAAGAACGGTGCATCGACGTCTCCACTCGCACCACCCTCTCTTTGTCATCCTCCCAAGCGCTCGCGTTCCTACACTCGGGTACAACATAAGGACGGCACATCTACGTCTACAGTCACACCACCCTCTCTTCGTCATCGTCCCAAGCGCTCGCGTGCCTATACTCGGGTACAAGCTAAGGACGAAACATCTACGTCTACACTCACACCACCATCTCTTTGTCATCGTCCCAAGCGCTCGCCTGCCTATACTCGGGTACAAGCTAAGGACGGCACATCTACGTCTACACTCACACCACCATCTCTTTGTCATCGTCCCAAGCGCTCGCGTGCCTATACTCGGGTACAAGCTAAGGACGGCACATCTACGTCTACACTCACACCACCATCTCTTTGTCATCGTCCCAAGCGCTCGCCTGCCTATACTCGGGTACCAGCTAAGGACGGCACATCTACGTCTACAGTCACACCACCCTCTCTTCGTCATCGTCCCAAGCGCTCGCGTGCCTATACTCCGGTACAAGCTAAGAACATCGCGTCCAAGTCTACACTCACACCGCCATCTCTTTCTTATCCTCCCAAACGCTCGCGTGCCTTTGTTCGGGTACGAGCTATGGACGGCGCATGTACGTGTGCACTCAAGCCGTCCTCTCTTTGTCATCCTCACAAGCGCTCGCGTGCCTATACTCAGATACAAGCTAAGAACAGCGTATCCACGTCTACACTCACACCACCCTGTCTTTGTCATCGTCCCAAGTGCTCGCGTGCCTGTGCTCGTGTACAAGCTAAGAACGGCGCAACCCCGTTTGCACTCACACCGCCCTCTCTTTGTCATCCTCCCAAGCACTCGTGTGCCTATACGCTGGTACAAGCTAACAATGGCGCAGTCACGTCTACACTCGCAAACCCTCTCTTTGTCATCCTCCCAAGCGCTAGCGTGCCTATACTCGGGCACAAACTAAGAACGCATGCACGTCTACACTGACACCGCCCTCTGTCATCGTTCCAAGTGCTCGTTTGCCTATCCTCTGGTACAGGCTAAGCATCGCGCAGCCACGTCTACACTCACGCCGCCCTTTCTTTGTCATCCTGACAAGCGCTGGCGGGCCTATACGCGGGTACAAGCTAAGAACGCAGCTTCCACATCTACACTGACCCCGACCTCTGTCATCTTTCCAAGCGCTCGGTTGACTATGCTCGGGATACAAGCTGTAGCAGCAGCTCCAGCGACATCGCTAGATCGAGCGCCGCACCTCGCGCGGCAGCCCAAGCGACATGGCGGGACAGGCGCGGCCGCGCGAGCGCACGAGGACGCGGGGTCTTGCGGTGTGCTCACAAAATGAATGAATGAATGAATTTTTTTTAGAAGGGAGAGGTCGAACGCCTCGTGCAGGGGAAGGGGAGGAAACGAAGGGGAAATAAACCAGCGGGGGGGATTGGGTTCAATCACAAAGCTTGTACGCCCCGCACACGGACCACTTGATTTAGGTCATTTTCACTACACCTGTACGTTCAGCAAATGCCCACAGGAAATAGAATCTCCTTGTTCTTGCCGACGAACGGTTGTCCTGCCTGAGGCTCCTTCCTCTCGCCCGACATAGCGCCCTACAATTGGTGAGCCTACCGAACACGCCACCGAGGTTAATGTAGAGGTATGTCCCTCGACAACCAGGACTGAACCCGTTCACGAGAAGCCGGCGAAGCAGTCTCAGCCTTGACCGTTCGGCTTCCGCTATTCTGGGAGCGCCACCCGACGACCTGGTTTCTGCAAGCAGAGGCGCAATTCCAGCTGGCTCGGATCACCTCTCAAGAAACCAAATTTCTCCGCGTCGTCGGAGCCCTCCCGCCGACCGCCGCTGAGATCCCCGACATCCTCGCTTCGTTCAACCACACCCGCCCCGCAGCGCCTTACGACCAGCTCAAGGCTGCACTCCTGGAGCGCACAGCTGCTTCGCAACGCACGCGCATCCAGCAGCCTCTTTCCACAGAGGAGCTCGGTGACCGCAGGCCAAGCCAACTCCTACGGCGCATGAAGCAACTCCTTGGCACGCATTCTCAAGCCATGGATGATACACTACTGCGTGAGCTCTTCCTTCAGCGCCTACCTTCCAACGTCCAAATGGCCCTCGCCACTGCCGCAGCCATGGACCTGCAGGCACTCGCCGCGCTGGCAGACAAAGTCATGGAGGTCGCCACCCCCTTTTCTCAAGTAACCGCGGTTGCACCATCTGAGCCCCCGTCTCCTCCTGGCCCAAGGAACCCCGCTTCAGCGCCCAGGCAGTCCGCCGCTTCATCTAGACTCGACAGCCTTTGCGATCGTCTAGAGGAGATCATCGTTGCCGCAACACGCCGCGATGTCTCGCAGCAACGTTCCCGTCAACGTCGTCGCTCTTCGTCGCAGCGATGGCGCCCAGAGCGCCCACGCAGTGACTCGCCTAACCCGGGCATTTGCTACTACCACCGGCGTTTCGGCGCTGATGCCCGCCACTGCCGTCTGCCCTGCGCCTGGACGGGAAACGGCCTGGCCGACCGCTAACGGCGACAAGCGATCTCGGCCCAACTCAGGAATGTCGCCTCTTTCACGTCACCGACCGCACCACCGGACAGAGGTTTCTCGTGGATACCGGTGCCCAAGTTAGCCTTTTGCCGGAGAGAGAGAGAAAACGTGTTTATTGCGACAAGCAATGGGGAGGAGTCCTCAGTCCAAGACCCCTTGAGCTTTCCCCACCTCAACAGCCCTCAACACCAGCAGGCGCTGGTCATTGAGGTTAGAGCTGGTCAGAGCTCTCTCCCAAAGCTCGCAAGAAGGAATTGAGGGATTTCGCGAATGTAGTGGGGCGTGCGCGCCGCCTCCTACCATATGAAAGAGCGTCCCGGGGGCTCCGCAGAAGCGGCATAGCGGGGAATATACGGTGGGGTGCAAGATATGGCATTTAGTGGGATGGGGGAAAGTATTCGTCTGGAGTGCACGGAGCTGCCGTTCCTCCTCTTTCGTTAGGTGTTTATGCGGTGCTGGGCAGGTGATACGTCCCAACTTGTAGTGCTGCGTTATTTCCTGATACGTTATCAGCGGGGTTGGCCTCTCTTGATCGTTTCCCGGGGCCCGGCGGGATAAATCTCGGGCCAACCGGTGGGCGGTTTCGTTGCCCGGGACAGCAGCTACATGCTTGGATCGTGCTTCTCGTGCCATCTCGCATTTACAAGCAGTGAACGGCACGCGCATACCCGTCTACCATCAACGCTCACGTACTCTAAACCTGGGGCTCCGCCGAGTTTTCCGGTGGCTTTTTCTCGTCGCCGACGTTCGCACCGCCATCCTCGGGGCCGACTTCCTCGCAAAACATAGCCTTCTCGTCGACCTAAAACGGCAGCGTCTACTTGATGCTACCACACTTCTCTCAGTGCAAGGTGTGTGAGCGGACGCAGCTGCAAATCTAGCACCATCCTGCGCTACAGTTGCCGATGAACCGTTCGCCACCTTGCTGCGGGACTTCCCGACCGTGACAGCGCCACCTGACTGGACTCAGCCTGTTCGTCACGACGTCCGTCATCACATCATCACCACTGGCCCTCCCGTTTTCTTTCGACCACGGCGGCTCGCGCCTGACAAGTTCAAAGTCGCCCGTGCGGAGTTCGAGCACACGATGAAACTGGGAATCATCCGTCCATCATCCAGTAACCACGCATCACCACTGCACATGGTGCCCAAGAGAACTGGTGGCTGGTGCCCCTGCGGAGATTACCGGTCCTTGAACACCAAGACCGTTCCTGACCGCTATCCGTTACCCAACCTCCAAGACTTCACCGCCACTCTCCACGGGGCCACAATATTATCTGAGATAGACTTGGTTCGTGCTTACCACCAGATCCCCGTGGCAGAAGAAGACATCCCCAAAACTGCCATCACAACCCCATTCGGCCTGTTCGAATTTCTGGGCATGCCATTTGGACTCCGCAACGCTGCACAAACATTCCAGCGTTTCATTGATGCCGTCACACGAGGGCTACCGTTCGTCTAGGCCTACGTTGACGACATTCTGGTGGCCAGCACATCCCTGGAAGAGCATCTGAAACATCTTCGCCTTCTCTTTGAGCGGCTCGCTGCTCACGGCATCGTCATCAACGTCTCCAAAGGCGAGTTTGGTGCCACTGCCCTCGATTTCCTTGGTCATCGTTTGGACGCCACTGGCATATGTCCACTTCCCGCCAAGGCTCAGACAATCATCGACTTCCCCAAGCCAGTGTCGGTGACAAAGCTCCGCCAATTCCTAGGGTTGGTAAATTTCTACCGCCGCTTCATTAGGAACTGTGCCACGCTGCTCGCACCTCTCGACAGGCTGCTTTCCACCAAGCGCTCACCCACTTCACTTGATTGGAACGATGCCGCAGACAGTGTTTTTAGAGCCATCAAACGCGCTCTCGCCGACGCTGCTCTGCTGGATCATACAAATCCGAGCTTTCCGTTGGCACTCATGACCGATGCGTCAAGTTCTGCCGTCGGAGCTGTCCTTCAGCAGCAAGTTAAAGGTGCATGGCAGCCGCTAGCGTTTTTCTCCAAGCGCCTGACTCCGGCTCAGACACGCTATAGCGTTTTTGGCCGCGAACTGCTAGCCATGTACCTCACTGTTCGTCACTTCAAACATCACCTCGAAGGACGCACGTTCACGATCTTCACCGATCACAAGCCGCTCACGTTCGCCTTGAACCGCCCTGACACCCTCTACACTCCACGAGAGGTGCGTCAACTGGCATACCTCTCGGAGTTCACGTCCGCCATCCAGCATGTCAGCGGTGTGGCCAATTCCCCTGCAGACACTCTGAGTCGCATGGACGATGTAAATGCCATTTCACCAGGAACGCAGGAAGCACCTACCGACCCGCTTGACGCACACGAACTGGTTACGACACAAGCCATTGATAACGAGCTCTCCCGTCTGCGTGGAGCACCTACAGCACTCAAGCTTGAAAACGTACCGTTTCGTGGTGTGACCATCGTCTGCGACACGTCCACAGGTGTTCCCCGACCCTTCCTGCCTGCCTCACATCGTCGCCGCCTGTTTGACGCCATCCACAACATGGCCGGCCCCGGCATTCGGGCATCTCAAAAACTCATTGCATCCCGCTACGTTTGGCCCCGTATGAACGCTGACATTCGAGACTGGGTACGAGCCTGCACGCCGTGCCAGCGTTCAAAAGTCCAACGCCATTCCGGTCCCCCTGCCAAGCCATTCCTCAAGACCGATGAACGTTTTTCAGTCGTTCATATTGACCTCGTCGGCCCCCTGCCTCCGTGCCAAGGTTACCGGTACATCCTCACCTGTGTTGACCGCTTCACACGTTGGCCCGAAGCCTGCCCTCTTCCCGACATCACGGCCTCCACAGTAGCGTCAGCCTTTGTTTCTACCTGGGTGTCGCGCTACGGATGCCCTTCCACTGTTGTCACCGATCGCAGCCGGCAGTTCGAGTCGTCCCTGTTCACCGAACTACTGCGTCTTCTCGGAACGACTCGTCTGCGAACAGCTGCATACCACCCGCAGTCGAACGGCCTTGTGGAGCGTTTTCATCGACACGTCAAGGCTTCACTCACTGCACATGGATGCCCCACCGAGTGGGTCCAACCACTACCCCTGACGCTCCTTGGCATCCGGTGCGCGTACAAAGTGGACCTCTCGTGCACGTCTGCTGAGCTCGTCTATGGTACCTCTCTGCGTTTGCCAGCGGACTTATTGGAGGAGTCTTCACACCCCGTTCCTGCAAGCGACTACGTCGATCAACTACGAGAGGTTTTACGGCACCTTCGGCCTCAACCAACTCGCCTTGCAAAGTACCAGACGGCTTACACGCACCCAGACCTCGAAACTGCCACGCACGTTTTCGTTCGTTACGGACCCGTCCGAGGACCACTGCGGCCTTATTACCTTGGTCCGTACCCTGTCGTACACCGCCGCGCGTCGACATTCGTACTGGACATCAACGGCTCTCAAGACACCGTCGCAATTGAACGCCTGAAACCCGCGTACTTCGAACCGCCCGAAGTCACTTCGTTGGAACCTGCTCTGCCCCCTTTAACAAGACCACCTCGGCGTGTCCGCTGGAAACACGAATGACTTTTTCGCTCGTCACTCCCGCTCCTCTCTTGGGGGGGAGCCCTGTAGCAGCAGCTCCAGCGACATCGCTAGATCGAGCGCCGCACCTCGCGCGGCAGCCCAAGCGGCATAGCGGGACAGGCGCGGCCGCGCGAGCGCACGAGGACGCGGGGTCTTGCGGTGGGCTCACAAAATAGAATCTCCTTGTTCTTGCCGACGAAAGGTTGTCCTGCCTGAGGCTCCTTCCTCTCGCCCGACATAGCGCCCTACAAAGCTAAGCATCGCGCAGCCACGTCTACACTCACACCGCCCTTTTTATGTCATCCTCCCAAGCACTCGCGTGCCTAAACTCGGGCACAAGCTAAGAACGGCGCAGCCCCGTTTGCACTCGCAAACACTCTCTTTGTCATCCTCCCAAGGGCTCGCGTACGTATACTCGGGTACAAGCTAAGAACTCCGCATTAAGGTGTACACTGACCCCGACCTCTGTCATCATTCCAAGCGCTCGCGTGACTATGCTCGGGTACAAACTAAGTATCGCGCAGCCACGTCTACACTCACACCGCCTTTTCTTTGTCATCCTCCCAAGCGCTCGCGTGCCTATACGCGGGTACAAGCTAAGAACGGCGCACTCACGTCTACACTCGCAAACACTCTCTTTGTCATCCTCCCAAGCGCTCGCGTGACTATGCTCGGGTACAAGCTAAGAACGCCGCATCAAGGTCTGCACTGACCCTGACCTCTGTCATCATTCCAAGCGCTCGCGTGACTATGCTCGGGTACAAACTAAGTATCGCGCAGCCACGTCTACACTCACTACGCCCTTTCTTTGTCATCCTCCCAAGCGCTCGCGTGCCTATACGCGGGTACAAGCTAAGAACGGCGCACTCACGTCTACACTCGCAAACACTCTCTTTGTCATCCTCCCAAGCGCTCGCGTGACTATGCTCGGGTACAAGCTAAGAACGCCGCATCAAGGTCTACACTGACCCCGACCTCTGTCATCATTCCAAGCGCTCGCGTGACTATGCTCGGGTACAAACTAAGTATCGCGCAGCCACGGCTACACTCACACCGCCCTTTCTTTGTCATCCTCCCAAGCGCTCGCGTGCCTATACGCGGGTACAAGCTAAGAACGCAGCATCCACGTCTACGCTGACACCGCCCTCTTGTCATAGTTCCAAGCACTCGCGTGACTATGCTAGGGTACAAACTAAGCATGGCGCAGCCACGTCTACACTGGCACCGCCCTCTCTTTGTCATCCTCCCAAGCACTAGCGTGCCTATACTCCGGCACAAGCTAAGAACGCATCCACGTCTACATTGACACCGCCCTCTGTCATCGTTCCAAGCGCTCGTTTGCCTATCCTCTGGTACAGGCTAAGAACGGCTGAGCAACGTCTACAATCGCACCGCCCTCTCTTTGTCGTCATCCCAAGTGCTCGCGTGACTTTATTCGGATGCAAGCTATAGGCGACACAAATGCGTCTACACTCACACCACCCTCTCTGTCATAGTCCCAAGCGCTTACGTTTTTATAGTCATGTACAGTCTAAGAACGGCGCATCTTGCAGGAGGCGAGAAAATAGTCAAATCGTATCACGCATAGTAACTAAGGCACACCTACTTCGAAAACAGTAGGCCGCATGCAATAATCGAATTCAACAATTTGAATCGCTCAATAAGATAACGGGCCTCAAAGACGAAGATATGCCACTATAATACGGTGGTATGGAGTAAGAAGTAGTGTTTCAACAGTTACAACATTACTGTTTAACAACAGACAACTGTTGAGGAGCTCGCTCTTGAAGCACAGTTCTTACATACACGGCAGTTGCGGAGCTCCCCGTCATAATGAGAAGCCCTTGTATGAACGCACCTTTTAGCAATGGCTGGCAAATGTGTATAGTTTTCAGTATCCTTGTCCTGCGGGCATACGTTTTATCTGTGAGCGGTGCTAGCTCCGATGTTGTGGAAGTAGAGGAGGAAGGAGGAGGCGTGCACACTACCATCACTAGCAAATAAAAGGAGGTGGAAGTGCGTTCCCAGTTCTGCCCTAACCTGGCGTCATGGTTTCTTGCGGTTCACAACAACTTTGGTGCCGAAATCACCCGTCTTCAACCACCCGGCATTGTCCGGACGAGCCATTGGGCCTGAAAGACGACGATGGACCGTTTGAAGCCCAAGCGAACGGCACGGCGGGCCCTTCTCACGAAACTGGTGAACGAAGCCAAAGCTGCGCTCAAATCTACGCCTCCAGACTTGGTGAGCTTGCAGTCTGTGCTCCAGCGCTTGACAACTTGCGAGGCGGAACTCCGCGCGATCAATACCGAGATGGAACCTTTGATACCTACCGAATTACTGGAAGCTGAGCTAGAGACTGTGCTACAGTACGAAGATGAGGCGCTTAACGCGATATCAAGCCTCAACATAGTCATAGAATCTCTAAAGAGCCCGACTGCGTCAGCTGCCGCATCTGCGACTTTGATTGACGGCTCGTCACGGGAGACGCTTCAGTCATTTAGCCGTCCATCAGGACCCCGGCTTCCGCAATTGGAAATAACGCCATTTCGCGGTGACATGAGCAAGTGGCTGCCGTTTTGGGAGCAGTTTGAGGCAACTATCGACAAGAACCCGACATTGAGCGTAACGGAGAAATTTTACTACCTCAGGAATTACCTTTCCGGAGAGGCCGCATCAGCAATTGCCAATTTAGAGACAACCGAAGCATGTTATAACGATGCCATCGAGATGCTCCGCGCTAGGTTTGGAGATCCGTTCCGCATAGAACAGGAACATCTCTACCGCCTACGATCCCTAACTGCTGTTAGGTCTGCCTCCGACGTGACTGGGTTACGCCGCCTCTACGATACCCTCCAGAGCCACGTTCGAGGTTTGACGGCATTGAAGGGGCCCACTTCATCATACGCCTCGATGCTTATGGACATACTGCTTCGGAGTCTTCCTCCCGACATTGTTGTTCAGTACCATCGACGTTGTGCTGAAACTTCAACATCGGCTTCTGGGGAGCGTGCTCAAACAGCCGATACGAGACTGCAAGATCTGATGGAATTCATTCGTATCGAGGTTGAAAGCCGTGAGAAACCACAACCAGTGCTTGACAAAGCGTCAAGAAACTTCGACAAGACGTATGGATGGCGCACTCAGGACCCGCACAAGCCACGCCCTCCGACAGTTGCTGTCTTTCACAACGCATGAAAGCCACCGCCGAAAGAAAGTCCTTGCCTTTTCTGCAAGAACAGACAACATGTCACCGAGGAATGTACGGCCAAGCTGACGAGTACTGACAAAAAAGAGATTCTTCGCATGGACGCACGCTGTTTTCGCTGCACGGCCAAAGGGCATCGCTCAAGCGAATGCCGGAGACGTATCGAGTGCTCACACTGCAAACGAAGACACGCGATGTCTCTCTGCATGCAGCAAGGTAAATACTCTGGACAGCCGAAGACTAACGCCGAAAATGCGTATTACACATCTGCGGAGACAAGCCAAAACATGAAAGAGGGTACCACTGTACTTCTTCAGACCATACGTGTATGGGCTGTTTCCGACCAAAGCAGGATGTTTTTGCGTGCTGTCGTTGACGGGGGCAGTCAGAGAAGCTTTCTTCGGGAAGATATATCCAAGAAGCTGAAACTTCCGGTTGTCGGAGAGGTAAACTTGGCCATCAACACGTTCGGCAACACTCGGAGAACCAAAAGCCGAAAATATCGTATCGTTCGACTCAAACTACAAAGCCAATTCGACAGCGGTTAATGTGTCTTGGACGTCGTAGAAATTCCAGAAATATGCCAAGATATATACTCCCACGTAGCTGATATCTCATTAGTCAAGAAATTTCAAAAAAGAGGCAAAAACATCGCGGATAGTGACAATTTTGGGTGGAGTGTTGGAGACAACAGTATCGGACTGCTTATTTGCGCTGATTAGATGTGGATAATCATGACTCCAGAGGTGACCAGAGATGCCAACTCAAGCCTTGTTGCCATCAACACAATGTTTGGATGGACATTTCAAGGTCCGACGCAACACCACATGCCTTACACGCCCGCATGCTTGGTTAGCGTTTTGCACAGCTATATGACAACGGCAGACCATGAAGTCCCTGAAGACAAGATTGGACGTACGTTCTGGGAACCTGAAGTCATGGGAATACTGGGAGACGACCAATAACGACACACAAGCACAGTATTGGAGGATTTTCAGCTTACTATTTCCAAAGTCGATAGGCGATATGAAGTGGCTTTACCGTGGAAGTTTGATCCGAAGGAATCCCTTGAAGACAACAGATCCGAAGCCCTGCGACGCTTGAATTTTCTAGTTAGGCGACTCTTGAAGAAAAAAGATTTGCTAGCAAGATATGACGAGGCTATACGGCAGTATCTGGTCGACGGGCATGCTGAAGTAGTGCCAAAGCGCGACACGTGCGACGACAGGCCGCTATAATACATGCCCCATAGGGAGATTCTCAAAGAAGACCGCGTCACCACGAAACTTCGAGTGGTCTTTGATGCCTCTTCATCCCGACCACCCAGCCTTTCCCTGAATGACTGCTTGGACAAGGGCGTGAATTTGAATCCGGACATTCTGGAACTTTTACTGAGGTTCAGACGACACAGATTCGGACTTAGCGCCGATGTTCAGAAAGCCTTCCTGCAAATTGGAATACAAGAAAAGGACCAGGATGCTTTTCGGTTCCTTTGGTATTCGAGCGTACCGACAGGAACTCCTTCAGATCGCCTAGAAGAGTGGCGCATGACTCGTGTTCCGTTTGGAGCAACATCGAGCCCCTTTATGCTCTCCGCAACGATTCGACACCACCTCAGCCAAGTTTCGGAAGACAAGAAAGAAACAGCAGAACTCTTTAAATCATCGTTCTATGTTGATGATTTGTTTACCGGAGCCGAAAGCGAAGAGGAGGCTGTACGTATCTATAAACAGAGTAACGAGATCATGGCCGGTGGAGGGATGCTACTTAAGAAGCGGTCAACTAATTCCTGTCAACTACAAATTTTATTTGACAGCAACGAGAAACGAATGGCCGCACTGAGGAAAGAGGAACCAGTCCTACCATCGACGGATAGAAAGGTTTTCGGCATTGCCTGGGATGACGACGATGCGCTTCCTGTCAGCATGAAGTCAGCAATACCTTTGTTGAACAAAACACCAGCAACAAAGCGGATTTTGCTACAAGCAATCGCAGGAATTTTCGACCCACTCGGAGTGATATGCCCACTCGTCGTCAAGGGCAAAATGCTGTTTCAGCGACTCTGGACAGAAAAGATCAGTTGGGATTTGCCTCTGCCTCCGCACATGCAGGAAGAATGGTCGAATTGGTCGAACAATGTCCGCAAACTAGAAGACATCAGAATTCCCTGCTACCTGTTTTATGGGCATGAGAAACCACCTGGAAACTTGGAGGTACACGTTTTTTCTGATGCGAGTCCTCAAGCTTATGGCGCCGTGGCGTACCTTCGTTTTTTGAGCAACACCATATCAGCAGAGACTACGTTCTTGTTTTCGAAGTCGAGAGTAGCACCAATCCGAAAGCTGACAGTGCCCAAACTCGAACTTATGGGAACTCTCGTAGCCGCAAGAATGGGGGAATACCTCAACAAGAAGGTCTTCTACGGCACTACAACCATTTGGTACTGGACGGATTCGTCAATCTCGTTGGGATGGATAACTGGTAAGAAAAAGCTGGAACCATTTGTCGCTAACCGAGTTTCCGAAATTCGTCGGACGACTGATCCCTCACAATGGAGAGACTGTCCTGGATCAAATAACCCAGCCGATTTAATCGCCCGAGGTTGTTCGGCTGAAGAGCTACTCGTAAACCAACTGTGGTGGAAAGGTCCTGACTGGCTGAGATTGACTCCGAATGCATGGCCTGAGAATATTCTCAGCGTTCCCCCCGACTATTCTATGCCAAACACTGTACACGTCGTACTCACTGGTTGCACACGAAGCATCGAAGCCGACGTCGTAGATATTCACAAATTCAGCGACTTGCATAGGCTGATCAGAGTAATGGCATGGGTATTACGGTTCTGTTTCAAGACACGTGAGCGTCCCAAGGGTCCGCTCACTACAAGAGAACTCCAGTCAGCGGAGCGGTTTCTGATAAAACAAGAGCAAGAGAAACACTACAAGCAAGAACTCGCCGATTTAAAAACATCGAGGATTGGCAAAACCTCGCCTATCATGACGTTTCAACCATTCATTGACGACTACGGCCTGATGCGCGCCCGAAGCCGACTGTCTAATTTTCAAGTCATCGAAGAAACTAAAAACCCGGTGATAAAAACCCCTACCAAGAGCCATTTGACGGACCTAATAATTACCGCTACTCACCGTCGACTCCTGCACAGCGGGGTCAGAGACGTCCTGATAGACCTTCGCGAACGATTCTGGGTACCAAAGGCCCGTCAGCGCATCAAATTCATCATTTATAGATGCCCAACTTGTCGAAAATACAAGGCAAATCCAGGTTCTGCTTCTACACCACCGGTTCCAGCTGACGGACTTCGGAAGTCAAGTCCGTTCGACGTCGTCGGCATTGACTTTGCTGGACCACTGCTGGTTAAAGACGGAATGACAAAGACGTATATTATTTTGGTAACTTGTGCCGTGACGAGAGCCATACACTTGGAACAAGTTTCCAGTCTAAAGACAGACTCGTTCATCTTGGCATTCAAGCGATATATAGCGAGAAGAGGAGTGCCCAGTACCATCTACTCCGACAACGGCAATACTTTTAGACGCGCCAACCGAGAGCTACGATCACTCTTCCGAGTTTCCGCTTCTCCTGAAATTCAAGACTTCTGCACTAAACAGGTGATAACTTGGAAGTTCAACGCAGAAGCTGCACCGTGGTGGGGAGGTTTTTGGGAGAGACTTGATGGCAGCGTGAAGCGAGCATTGCGAACTGTTCTCGGCAGAGCTTCAGTAAATGCAGAACAATTCAACACCATCCTGTGTGAAATTGAAGCGGTAGTTAACTCCCGCCCGCTTACTTTTGTGAGCAATTCCATCGGTGAGCCTGAAGTTTTGACCCCAGCTCACTTTCTCATCGGTAAGCGACTAACTGCTCTACCCACCGTTCAACTCGATTTCCTGAAACAACGTGCTACCGACATAACCAAAAAATGGTATTATCGACAGTCTCTGATGAACGCATTTTGGCTGCGATGGGAGAGGAAGTATGTGCTTCAGCTTTCATCGTTTCATCATGTCCATACAAAGAATTCCGCACCTCTCAAGATTGCAGACGTCGTTCTTATAGAAGGAAGAGGCCTAAGAGGATTGTGGAAAACGGGAGTAATAAAGCAGACATTTCCTGGGCGTGACAACGCAGTTCGTGCATGCAAACTTCGACTTTCGGCGGGGCAGTTCTTGACGCGTCCAGTACAAAAGTTGTATCCCCTGGAAATCGTCAAGAGCCCGGAGGAGGATGTTGTGGAAGTAGAGGAGGAAGGAGGGGGCGTTCACACTATCATCATTAGTAAATAAAAGGAGGTGGAAGTGCGTTCCCAGTTCTGCCCTACCCTGGCGTCCTGGTTTCTTGCGGTTCACAACACCGATGTGACTGGCGCGGTCGACAGGATGACGGCACTGCGCATGTTCCCCACAGTTCATAGCATGCCAAGATGTTATGTCTTTAAATGATAAAGATTTCTGTAGAAGCGATGTCGCCCGGAGAAAATTAACGAACAGATGAATAAAAGTCTCACAGAATTATCGATAGTCCCCCGCACGGGGCACCTTGAGCAATCTTGGTCACTGTGTTGGCGACACCACGGACCCCGAGCTCCCAACATAAGCTGTCACCTACCGTGGTGATGTTTTTAAAGGTGAAGGGTAGAAACCTCAAACGGTGGGCGTCGGAGCCCAGGTCAAGCTCCGGCGGATGGGCTCTCTGTCTGTTTACCAGGCAGGGAGCTCCGGGACCTCCTCAGCTATCAGGGTAAGGCTGTGGAAGAAAGTACCCCCGTCCCCTGCTTCTATACATGCTGTATGATATTCTCAAACCCCCCCCCCCCCAAACGTGATCGGTCCCTGAAAACGGGCCGCACCGAGGTATCATTTCCGTCCTTACCAACAATCTCAATCTCAAAGCCAGCCAACTATCCCCGCTTCCTGATCATTCAATCCGTTGAAAAAGAAAAGCCTGTTGCCTGTCTGTCCGTCTTCTTGGTCACAAAGTTCATAGAAGGTATAATAGGAAAATCCTACAAAGCAAAGAAACAGAGAACGGGAGAACTGTTGGTCGAAGTCAATAACCAGCAGCAGGCAACAAATCTCCTGAGCCAGACACGCATTGCAGATCTTGACATCACGGTCACGCCCCACCGAAGCCTTAACAGCTCACACGGCGTGATCTCAGATCCTGACCTCATGACTGAAACTGAAACCGATCTGCTGGAGGGCCTGAAAAGTCAGGGCGTAACAGCAGTGAGGCGCATAACGATACGCAGAGAAGACAAAAAAATTCCTACTAAACATCTCATCTTAACTTTTGATCGATCAACACTACCAGAATTCATTGACGCAGGATACATTCGATGTTCGGTTCGGCCATGCATCCCTAACCCCCGCCGCTGCTTTAAGTGACAGCAGTTCGGGCACGGCACCAACTCTTGCCGTGGCCGTCTGTCCTGCGCAAAGTGCGCCCAGCATGATCACTCATTTGACAATTGTCCATCTCCAACCCTCACCTGCGCCAACTGCCAGGGACCCCATGCCGCCTACTCTCGAAAATGTGAGAAGTTCAACCAGGAAAAGAAGATAATCCACGTGAAAGTAACCGAGAACATCCCCTTCCCCGAGGCGCGAAAGAGGTTCGCCTCCTTCCCCTTCCCTCTGGGCAGGTACGCCGACGCAGCTCCTCGGGGGGGCGGAGCGGCGTCTGGTTTCGGCAAGGACCCAGTACCGCGAGTCGGACTTGGTCCCGCCCCCCCCCCAACGCGGTTGCCCCGGGCAGCCCAACCAGCCTCTGCACCGCTCGCTCACCCAGCAGCGGCTGTGGTGGCAACAACGTCTGTTGGGGATGCCGCTGCATCCACTGCTTCCTCTCCACCGGCCCAAAGCACACGCAAGGGCACGGAGATGGAGACGGAGGCAGTCACAGCAACCCCCTCCTCCACCTCACTGCCTGTGCCATCTGTGGTGCTCCCAACGCCTTCGGCACTGGCAGCGCAGGCAAAGAACACCCGAAAGGGTACCACGTCAAGGGGGCCCAGTCCGCTGGGCACCCCCTTGCCTTCAGATGACGACATGGACGTCGAGCCCTTCCGGCTTTCATCGCAGCGGAAGGAACGGGCTGCGACGTCCAGGTCAGTAGAGAAGGCCAGAAAACCCCTTCCAAGAGTCCAAGCCCCGAAAGACCCTACATAAATAGACACACTCCAGTAGCTCCGAACACTTCATAATGGGAAGAGAAAACATAATACAATAGAACTGCAGAGGCCTACTGAATAATCTTGACGAGAGAGAGAGAGAGAGAAGCTCTTTATTAGAAAACAGAGTGTTTACCCGGCGTACAAAATTGCCTTCATGCTACTCTGTTAGGGGAGGGGGAAAAGGAAGAAAGGCCCAAAAGAGAGGAGGGCAGAAAAGAGATGCAAGCTGAGAGAGGGACCAACGAAATTAAGTAAAAGGGCAAGAGCGAAAGTCTCAGAGTGAAGAGATTTAAAGTTTTTGAATTAAGCCAGTGTCGCTGAGGTACGAAAACTGAAATTTTAGGGCTAGGCGTTGCTGACAAGAAGACGGACAGGGCCCTAAAATGGTTTTTAAGGTCACTGGTCCTTGCGTATAACCTATGTGTGCAATGTTCTGTAACAAAGTTGATCTAGAGTCCTTTTAGGCAGGACAGTAGAGTAAAAGATGCTCAATTGTGTCTTGCGATGCACAGTTGTTGCACCTAACGTTTAAAGTTCGGGTGGAATGTTCATTTTTGTGGTTCTCAGCAATGCGAAGTGACCTTCCCCGAACTGCGCTGCAGGATTCCAAGGCTTAAATTCTCTCTGTTCAGATCAGGACTTTCACCTACGGAACTATGTGTGCGGTACCAGGTCCCTAAAACAATCGAACATTGTTTTCTCGACTTCTGCCGCTTCTAAACAGCTAGACAACTGTTTTTGAAGGACCCAATTGGGCGTTTGGGGTTGACTTTGTCGATTCTAAGAAGTAATGGTGCAGCCTCACACTGCCAGAGGTCATCAGCACCGCAGAGGCGGAGGCTGCCCCGTCGACCTGTGCGTTGAGGCTGTACTGGGCGCGTTGAGTCTTCCTAATTTTGCTCTTGGGCGAGGTGTTACCTGTCCACCCGAACGCACCCTCAGGCTTTCCCAATTTGCCCACACACTAATGGTGTTATGTCGGTCGTGCAACCCGACTTCCGGTTATGTGCTGAATTCTTCGCACCACTTACTGCACTGCGCCCGCCGAGCTAGCCTACGACGCCTACGACGCTAGTCTTGACGATATATACGAAATACTCGATGCTTATCAGCCAAGTGTAATGTGTGTTGAGAAAACACATT
The DNA here is from genome assembly GCF_048455015.1 of Haemaphysalis longicornis. Lineage (NCBI taxonomy): Eukaryota > Metazoa > Arthropoda > Arachnida > Ixodida > Ixodidae > Haemaphysalis > Haemaphysalis longicornis. The sequence continues at coordinate 2,049,449 of NW_027526384.1, forward strand.
TGAATTCTAAACAAACAAATTTCTTGAACAGTTACCTAGTATACAGAAAGGACAGGGATGGCTGCACGCACTCTTCTGGTGGTGTGGCCATAATTGCCCGGAAATCCTTAGCCTGCCACCCTGTCACTCTGAACACTGTCCTTGAGGATGTAGCAATTCGAACAATAATATTTAATAGGCTGATAACGGTATGCTCCATATATATTCCTCCTGATCTTGCACTTTCGAGTTATGACTTCGAGGCGTTGGTTGACCAGCTGCCCGAACCATACATCTTAACAGGCGACCTTAATGCTCACAATTCTCTATGGGGCTCTTCTCGTACGGATGCCCGGGGTCGCTTGATAGAGAGGTTTCTTACATCCTCTGGAGCATGCCTTTTCAACATTAGACAGCCTACATACCATAACATAGGACACAACACATACTCATATCTTGACTTGGCTATTGGCTCTGCAGTCCTCTTTCCTCTTCTCGATTTGGGTGTAGGCACTGACCCATATGGCAGTGACCACTTCCCCACCTAACTAACATACATAAGTAAAGGCCCATGCAACTAACATACATAAGTAAAGGCCCATTGAACCATAATAGGTTCAATGAAGCACGAGCTAATTGGAATACATTTACAGAGACATCCAAACTACACCACACATCCATAGGACACCTACACGTTGAAGAAGCTACCCAACTCCTCACGGCGCCCATCCTCGACGCCGCCGAAAAGTCCATTCCCCAGGCCTCTGGTGCCCCGCGCAACCAGCGGAGGCCGTGGTGGAATGAGTACTGTAGGCGGGCGCGAGACGCCCAGAACAAGGCGTGGGGTATCCTTCGTCGGTACCCCACGTCGGGTAACCTTATTTTGTTCAAGCGGGCCAATTCGTTCGGAAAACGTGTGCGCCGTGAGGCAAAACGAGAGAGTTGGCGCACCTTCCTTATATCCATTAACTCATACACAGATGCACACAAGGTATGGACAAGAATACGCAAACTTACAGGACAACATACACATAGAACAGAGTACACACTCGAAGACCAGGCTAACACTCTTGCACAACACTTCCAACACGTTTCCAGCTCTGCACACTACACAAACACTTTCCTGAAACATAAAAATACTTGTGAAAAGAAGTCCCTACATGACAATAACAGGTCAAAATCTGGTTACAATTCTAAATTTACACTCTAAGAGTTGAGGGCTGCCCTGATCACATGTAAACCTTCAGCTCCAGGCGCAGATAAGATTACATACACCATGATACAACACCTACACCCGGACACTCTTGAAACACTCCTACACCTGTACAACAACATATGGATTTCGGGGCACATCCCAAAATCTTGGAGGGAGGCTATTGTAGTGGCGTTCCTGAAGGACGGTAAGAACCCTTCTTCTCCCGCCAGTTATCGACCCATCGCCCGCACAAGCTGCCTGGGCAAGCTTCTCGAGAAGATGATCAACAGAAGACTCGTGTACTTCTTAGAGTTCAATGGTCTTCTCGAGAGCTGCCAGGCCGGCTTCAGGGTGGGGCAATCCACAAACGACCAACTCGTCGCCCTCGAGTCGTATATCAGGGATGCGTTTGTCCATAAACAGTTTTGTGCTACGGTCTTTTTTGATCTTGAGAAAGCCTACGATACCGCTTGGCGATACGGGATACTTTGCGACTTAAAAGCCTTCGGTGTCTCGGGCAATATGTTTAATACTCTTCATAGCTACCCGGCGGAGCGAACCTTTCGTGTGAGAGTTGGCACTGCCCTTTCAAATGTTTTCCTGCAGGAAAACGGTGTGCCTCAAGGCGGCGTTTTGAGCTGCACATTGTGCATTGTCAAAATGAACTCACTTCGAAAGGCGTTGCCACGAACCATTTCCTGTACAATGTATGTAGATGATGTGCAAATGTATTTTAAATCGTGCAATATCTCAATCTGCGAACGCCGAGTCCAGCTTGGTGTCAACAAACTAGCAGGCTGGGCTGATCAGAACGGTTTTAAGCTGAACCTAGTCAAGAAGATTTCTGTTGTGTTTTCCAAAAGGCGGGGGATCAGGCCAGATCCAGACATCAAACTGAATGGCATCTCGATTCCGGTCAAAAAAGAACACAAGTTCCTCGGTATAATTCTCTATGAAAAACTTTCCTTTAGACCTCACGTGAAACACCTAAAACAAAAATGTCTTAAAACAATGAATATTCTCAAGGTCTTGTCGCATCACTCGTATGGTGCTGACCAACAACTTCTGCTGCGGGTGTTTACCAGCCTGGTTAGCTCGCGGTTGGACTATGGAAGTGTTGTATATGGTTCAGGAAGGGAAACAGCCTTAAAAATGCTCGACCCAGTGCAGCACTTGGGTCTTCGACTTGCGTCTGGTGCTTCCAGACTACCCCTGTGCAAAGTTTGTATGTCGAGTGTGACAAATGGTGCCTAGGGTACCAGCGCGAGTATGTCGATTGACTATATGCTTTTAAAGTTTCATCAATGTCTCACCATCCCATTAAATCTCTAATGAACGATACATCTACATCCCAACTGTTTTTAAATCGTCCATCTATTTCTGTGCCTTTCTCGCTCAGGGTGAGGGAGGAGGCTTCTGAACTTTCTGTCTCGTTTTTAGACACCTTCAAAATATCTGTCATTGATTCTGTACCCACATGGCATCCTCGCTCTGTATTATGTGATTTGTCTTTTACTCAATTTAAGAAAAACACGGTGCCCACAACAGCAATTTTGCAGCATTTCATGTATCTCCATGCGAAATATGGTGCAACAGAATTTTTTACTGAGGCTTCAAAAACGTCCATTGCGGTGCCTTGTGCTGCACACGGACCCAATTTCAGTGCTTGTAAAACCATGAATGTGAATTCCAGCATTTTTATGGCGGAAGCATATGGTATACTCCTTGTTTTAAATACATCAACGAACATAATATCGCAAACTCCATCATTTTCACGGATTCACTAAGCGTCGTGCGTACATTATCATCCCAAAGGTCTTGCAAAAATTACATTGTCAATCTGGTTTTTAAATCTTTAATGTCGGCGTATGCCTCAAATCTGAATGTAAACGTCTGCTGGGTTCCAGGTCACGCTGGAATCGCGGGCAATAAGTTGGCTGATGAAAGGGCCGCTGCTGCTGCACTCAGAAACACTCTAGACATAGCAACAGTACCCTACACTGACACCAAGCCAATCATTAAACAACACCTACGTAAAACATGGCAAACTCACTGGAGTGAACAGTCAGACAACAAGCTACATGTAATAAAGCCACACTTGGGACGATACACAACTGACTCACACAACAGACACACCGAAGTGACCTTAGCAAGGTTACGGATAGGCCACACACAGGTAACACACTCCTACCTGCTCACTGGATCGCCAAGACCCATGTGCAGCGGGTGCGGAGAGGCCCTATCCGTAATCCACATGCTCATCCAATGCAAGGCACTTGACACAACACGACGCAAACACTTTCCACAACTATACAAACAACACATCCCACTTCACCCATCATACTTTTTAGGAGATGAGCCCATGTTTTCCATCAAGCATGTTTTTAAGTTTCTCACTGATTTCAAGTTTTTACATCTCATCTCTTACCATGCATCATGACAACCTGGCTCTTTACACCAGTCATCTTCATTACCGTGTGTTTTACTTTGTTTATTTTTACTGAAATGATTTACTTTTACATTTATGTCACTTAAATGAACCAACCATTCTTTGGCGCTCTTTGCCCTCAGTCGGCCTTGCGCCACAAAAATACAAACATCATCATCATCATTATCGATAGTCATAAATCTCGCTTAGCAATAAGATGGGAAGCTATTTTGATTACATGAAAACTTAAGGTAATTGGCTTACTACCCAAACATAGCGGTGTGATGTGTTGCTTCAAATTCCTCACGATAGGTGACAGCCGAATACATATTTTTCTCCTTACAAAACCAAGGTCACTTTTTGCTGTTTCCCTTTTATGGGAACTATCAGCTCTCCTCCATAAATAGATGAATTTGTTCTAAACGCCGGGAGGTGTAAAAACACGTTCCCTCACGCTGCAGCGTATTCGACGTAGTCGAAATTTTGCACGCTGCAATGAGACGAACCTTTCTCAGCGAAGCAGAAATGGCATGAGATTACTTCAATATCATAAATGTACTGTTTTACGATTGCATCACCAATATCACTTTAAGAATATATGATGAGAAGGCAACGTGGCCCTCCTTGTATGGGTCAACCAAATATGCGAATCAAGCGAGTAGCCGGGAAAGTGTAAACTCTCTTAGGTGGCAACCTAGTTACATTTTCAAGAACATGTGCCCAGTGCATTTAACGTGGACCGCATGCGGACTAATCAATAACGTGTTTTTGACTCGTTTTCATTGTCTACTGGAGGATGGGGACGCCACGTAGAAAGAAGTCACGATGTACTTAAGCTCGCAGGTGCAGTCTGCTCCTTCTGCATTAAACTTCCATGGATGTTCATCCCGACACGGTGCAAATCCATATATATTCGAAGCTATGGCCATTAAGAACGCCTTTCACACGGACCGCACATAGCAACGATTAACGCCCTCGTGAATTACGCTATTGGAGTCAGACTTGCAAGCTTTCTAAACTGGCAGCTTATTTCGAAAGTCGCCGCCCCTTCAGCGCAACAGGAAAAAAAACAAACGGGGTCCCTCCACGAGCGATAACTGCCTATCCCCCGCCTTCCCTTATCCCGTGTTTATTACGACTCCTCCATCAAAAAATTATCACAATGGAGGGTCGGCGCTGCACTGCCTACGCCGATGACATCCCAATTTCGACGCGCATGAGGGCGCACAGTCATAAACTTCAGAACCGAAAAACAGGTCTCACCATTATCGCCCCGGGTACAAACTCTTCGGCGCATTCAGAGATCACGTTCATTGTTCTGGCGTACAGTTGTGCGTCCTCACCGCTCTAACAAAGTGGTTTGAAGCACATACATTAAAGCACGGAGCAAGAATAAGATAGGAGGCGAAACTAGGCTTCCTAGCGCGGCCAGATAATATCACAAGCGCTCGTCATACGCATCTGCCGCGGGTGAAGAAACTGCGCGGCCGCCACAATCGGCATTTCACTGCTCAGCCGCGGAATAAATGCGGCCGCTATCACTTCGTCCATCAGGTGCCGCTATTCTCTCCCTCTCCGTCGCAGCTACGAAGCTTTGCAGTCCGCCTTGCTTTTCATCGTGACATTATCTGGTCGCAAGCCCGAACTTGTCGCAATGGGCCGTTTTGCCTCCTGTGTATTCTTGCTCCATGCATTCGAGTTTAACCAACCCCTGATCTGAGCACCGCTGCGCACCCTTAGATCACATGTCACCCACAACTGCGCCACACATTCCCCCCAAAAAAACAATCTGTCACACCCCACTTAGTTCTTTTAGGACATTTTTTAAACACTCAATGTACCTCATGTAACCCCTCTAAGTAGGGCAGAAATACCCTTGAATAAGTTTTCTCTAAGATCCTAATTAACCTCCATGTCCGACACTTTCACCGAACATCGTTACCATGTATCTATCATATTGGTCATCATTTGAATTGGATGCATAATTCATCTCTTCCTTCAAGGCATTTAAAATATGCCTTCGGCGCTTTCCATCACTTAGTCACATGCAACCTGAACTGTAATATTTGCGCTAGGTAAATGGCGTGTCGAATAGTTAGGAGGCAGATGGTGTTCCCACCTGGCACTGGGAACAGTGCTTGTGTTTTTTTGTGTAGATGATTTCTGCGTAGCTTTCTGCTCTTATGTTACATGCGCGATATTGTAAATACGCCACAACACTTTTCCCGCTACATCCTCGCAATTTTGCCCCGTTCAACCTCTACTGCATTTAGCTCCGCTAAGCTATTTATATTTGTTTTGTTCGTCTCTTTGAAACGCTTATTCCACATTGTCCTAAGCTTAAACAGTGGTGTTGAAATGCTTTGGAAAGGAACGAAGGCCAGGATGTAGGACGATTTAGTCCATGGGCGGTGTGGTTTGCTTTGGTTAACCGGAACGAACGGACAAACTAACAAAAGCATTGTATAGTTAGGAAAACAGATTGCTGAAGCGAAAGAACCTTGGATGGAGACGAACTTTTGTTTACCCCTTCCGAATATATCCTATGTACTGTAATTGTGTCGACAAGGCAGGACTGTACTGTGACGTGCCAATAAAGAACTATATAAAAGAGTGCTTTTACTTGGGTGTTAACTTGACCGTAAGCGACGAATAGGTTCTTGTAGCACCAGAAATGCCTTTCACTCCCTCGCTATTGGTGACTTCTTTTTTGCTGGTCGCCTTTTCACAGTAAGTATACAAGTTTTAGACAACGTGCGTTGTTCACTTCCTTTCATGGACGTCACTAAGTATGCCTTGGAAAAATAACAATGAGGTTTCTGTTAAGTTCGGGTACCTCACCTAATTATTACCGCTCGGCATCTAGGTACCGTTCCGTGGGCATAGCATGTTTACTTTTATGGGTTTTTTTTTCACGACGACCGAGTTGACTTGGACGCGAGGGGCGTACGGACAAACCACGGAGGCTTCTTAGTTATTGCCGCGCTTTTGTGTTCAACCGACGAGCGGGCCCGGAGTCGACGCATGCAAACGCGTCGTTCACCTAATAATAGCTGAAAGCGATGTCAGCTTTCGAAGGAGGATTTCCTTGCGTTCGTTTGGGAAACCGGCGGAGGGGGACCGTTGACGTTTTACCCACCGCTATTACCGCCATGTGAAAGCCAGAAGCGGACGGGAGCTGAAGGTCGGTCAAGGGGTCAAACCTTGGGTCAAACATAGGAAGAGGGCACCAGACGTTCTGTCTGTGACAGTTTCAATGCTCAAAGTTACTGGGTGAAGTTTCCGTTCGTCGCGCGTCTGAACCTCGCGACTCGGTGGCTGGGGTGCAACAGTGGGTAGGCGACCAGGCTTTGTTAGGCGCTCCACGTGTGTGTAACAAAGGATAGGAATTATGGTGGCGTGGGGCACAATGATAGGTGGCATGGTATGGGCAATACTTTAAGACAAGCCGCCTGACAACCGATGGCCGGCGAAAGGTTTGCTTTAATTAGGTTGGTTTTTATGTATTATATTCGTGTTTTGCTGAGTACCTCCAGGTTTCTGTATGAGAATAAGAGGTGGGGCCCGTGACTATTTGGAACCCACCTATAGCTTTGTTTGTCACGGTGGCCAATCAGTGGCCTAGTGTGGAGTAATCAATGAGCCATCCTCACTCTCAAGTTGTGACTTTCCTTTTGTGGGCGGGGTTTTGTTGGTAAAACCGAGGACTTTGAGGTGTCTGGCGGGCAGAGACAGGGGGTGGAGAGCGGCGAGCCCCGCTCGACGCGGGCCTTGCCCGACCTCTTGTATGCGATCATGAGCCTTGAAAGTTGTAAATACGTAATGTAAATAAAGTGTACATATTGTACATTTGGAGTTTGCTTGGAGTAGACCGTCATCGGCTACGTGCCGTCGGCGAACAAGCAAGCCATTCGTCGCTTCATCGGATTAGCGATCATCGACTTCGGCGACCGATGCATCTATTTTAACTGCTTGTTTTGGTTAAAATGATATAAATATCCAGTGAGATCTTTTCCTGTCTAAGTGTTTTTTTTTTATTCCAATGCATTTCACCTCTGCAATGCATTTCACCTCCGGCAATGGGGTGCTTGTTCCGGTTTGTCAGATGTTTTATCCTAATTCTAGTATAAAAAGACTGACTTCAACCCATACGTTCGTACATAGAAGGTCTTAAAATAGTGCACTCTTCCATTAAGCAAAATTGTCTCTAGAACACCCGCGCACGTGTTCACAAGCAGCAACATCACTGCGGCGTGTATATAGTTATAGCTCGTGAAACCTTAAATTTAGAGGGCCCGTACATAAAACGGCGAAGCCACTGCAAAACATCATGCACGCCACTCACTTGACCAATATTTCTCATGGACGAGAAGTATGATACAAACCTAAACTGCATACATGACGTCATAACAGGGCGCAAAGAGGTAACTGGACGTCGCACCAGTAACGACGCCATTACCGGTAATGCACTCCCTTCGAATGATACCACGATCTCACCTCCGGTAAAGTCCTCATTAGTTACGAAAACAACATGCACTCAAAAAGCAAACCAACAAATCCTACAGCCGAGGATTCTTACAAACGCCGCGTAGAAGAAACTGCAAGAAAGAAAGCGCAGTGCCTGTGTCTCGGAAAAGGCACATACAGGACAGCAATAATAATTATGATGCTGCACATTTATTCGCCCTCGGCTTAACGGAGCCATGAAGACAAAATGCAAGTTGGTTTTATTCGAAAGATTTCGTGTTTTATAGTGCCCCCAGCGCTTGTCCGGATACAAACGGTGCTTTATTCACTGAGAAATTAAACAATTTAGTTTAAATTTTGATTTTCCCGCTCAATCGTGCGTTTTCATGGTCCCAAATGACATCACAGGAACCGACCGCTCTGCAGCCTAGAATACCTTCATTCACGCATCCGCCGTACAGGGTAGAGACACGTATACGCTGGCGCCGCCATTTTCGCTTGCTCGCTCGCCGCCGAAGCAAGTCATTGTGTTAAAACCGCGGACATGGTTCACGACTTGCGTGAACCATGTCCGCGGGTTCCGAGTCCAAAACGGGGGTAGAGTAGCGCTGTGCACAGCCGCGGTTGTAGCGTGAGCAGGCGGAGCTGCTTCGTGGGCGGGAGTAGCTGCGCCGGGTTGTAGTTGGCCCGCAGAATCCGGCGAAGCCGAAGGGTCCGACATGGCGCGGTCAGAAGAGGCGAGTTCGGTCCACGTCACCAAATCATGTCGCGACCGGCGCAGAGACAACCAGCCACGACAGCGTTTGGGCTCGAACTGATTTTTATTCCTCCAGCACGAGCGCACGTGAGCGTGCGCCTCGTGGTTGCGCCTTCGTCGTCGTCGTCGTCTCGGCGCGGTGGACACGCGCCGCTACAGTTCTGTTGCGGGAAATGAGCTGGTGGGTCGCATGACCATTCCCGTTTTTCCTAATTATGTAGCTTATTTGAGCGAAGTTTACGTTAAAAGTGGTGTCAGTATGATTCTAACGAGACAATCTTTTGAATGAACCAAACTTGTGTTTCCTCTTCATGGCTCCTTTAAGCCAGGATCATGTAGTACAATTGAAGCAATTCACTTGGTTATCTGCCTAACAGCGCTATATAATAGAAGCTTAAACATCATCCCACACTGTCATAAAGTGATTAGACTGCGGACTGCAGGCAGAATACTGGAAAGCTTTTGAAAGATTCTCGGATTATAAATGATAAAAGTTCACATCACATTACCACCCTGACCCGAAGGGACGGAAGAGAGCGATGCAGACAATCGAGAACCATGCGAACGTCCATACCATGCTCGTTGCGACCACGAATCCCACTCCCAAAGATACGGAGAGCTTCTGCACATCTTACGCCTAGGAAAACCATTCTTCCCCAATCCCCACGGGGTTCTAAAAGACGAAGAATTGCAAAGTGTGCGCAGGATATCAGCCAACGCGTACTTCCATATATCTACACGAGAGAATATATTTATTAGGAAACGTCCGACATTAACTCAAACCGCGCTAATTACTGGGAAATATCCACCCTCTTCTACTTGGTCATATCCTAATATATATACTCGACAGACAACAACTCACACATTACACCTTTAGCGATTCATGGAAGGGTACCGTGACCAATCCCGCAGTTGATTTAGAGGGCAACTGAAGGAGCTACTGCATGTGGAGCCCTGGACTACGAGTTCCATTCTTGTACTTTCTACCATTTCTTAACTCCCTTTACCGAAACTCCCACCATATCTTACCCAACAAAGGTATTCTCTCCATCTGTCTCACTAGGCTAAAAACCAAAGAAGTTCGAGGCCGCAACGGCACTACAGAATATGAACTTTCAGACACTAACTTTCGGTTCTCGCTCAAACTGACTAGCACCCCAGAGCCGCAAACATTTACGCTCCCCGGTTAAGGAAGGAAAGGTTCATGGTTTCATGCAATTTCCTAATGTCAATCCTGGTACCATGACCTCTTACCGCCTTGTTTTTGTTGTAGCCCCACAGCGCTCTATGCTTCATTACAGCCGATTTCCGTCTTCCTTTCGACTTAAGGTGAGCCTCATGCGCATGCGTGCAGCCTTCAGCGTCGTTAAGCCGTACTCCTAAATGTTTATACTCTTTTACTTGTGGTATTTCTTCTTCTTCCACGGATACTGTTTTGTGCTCAGTGTCGTCGTTATAGACCATTATGCCCAATTTTTCTTTGCTGAAGGATAGCCCTAGGTGCCTGTCTTCTTCCCAGCATATATCCATCAAGCCCTGCATACCTATCCGATTGTCCACCATCAACAGTGTGTTGTCTGCATACATTACTCCTGGAACCCTTGTTCCACCACCTGCCCGTTTTTCATGTATGATAACTCGAAATTCTCTAGCTTCCTTTCTAACTCCGCCATGTCAAGGATTACATGTCTCTTTGAAAAATTTTCGGCCCATAAAATTTGTAGCAGTGCTAGTAAAACTAAAGCTTAAATTGCTGAAAACACGTTTTCCAGACTATGCACTCGCTAGCAGGCAATGATGGAACACCAGGGGTAGTTCTTTTGCGTGTTTGCCTAACTAATGTGCATAAGAAGTATATTTGCTTACCCTTTCACGCTGCTCAGAAGCTTCTCTTGCACTTGTGGCGAGGGTTTCATGCAAGCCTTTCATGGCCTCTACCACACCATGCTGGCCTTCAGCAATCTTGTTTAGAAGCTTCTGTGAGGCTGCAGGTCGAGGACCACCTCCTGTCACATCCGGGTCTTTAACACAGGAAATGTTCATTTCCCAAAGCCCAGTGTTGCTCAGTTTCTCAAAATATGCTTGTTGAGAAAATTAGGTGAACTGTGAGATTTCGGCAAAAATTGTCCTGTATTTTGCCGCTGCATGATGACTTGACACAAAACAGTTCACGTTAGTAACTTGCTTCATTTTTTAAGTGATTTTTCGTTGTTTAAGTAGCTTCATTTTTGGGCCTTCCTTTAAGCCAAATGAATAAATGTCTGCAGCGTTATGACCTTATTGTTTTCTCACTAGTAAAAATCTCACTAGAGTTCATAAAAAGGTCACTTGTGTACTAATACATAAATGCATCACATTTAAAATTCCACTGGGACAATATAACTGTAGAGCATGATCATTTTTACCTGTGATAGACTGGTCCAGGAAGATGGCTAAGGAGCCTGGTGGGCTGTCGAAGACAGTTGTGTATATGAAAAATGTTGAAGATATGCCAGCTTAGTAAAGCACATCAAATAAAAAAATGCAGCCACCCTTTTGAGGAAGTCTTTCCCAAAGAACGTTTACATTGTAAAATTTTCTTCAGATTTCGAAATCTGTTTGACTTCAGTGTGGACTGCTCGTCTTGTATCATCTGACATATTTGATCGTGTACACATCATGACTGCAAAGTTTGCACTGTGAGAAATCTTTACAAAGAAAATATCATATGCTTGTGGCTTTGCTTTAGTGAGAGCAAATGTTTAACTAGGCTGACGTTTTAATACGGAGAAGGTATAATTCCAAATACCACTGTGACCAAAACGGCGCACACTTGTACTGTTAGATTTAAAATTATTAGGGTCTGCACTACGTACAGTGCCAGGGTGTTGCCGGAACGGCACCGGTCAGCCGCGCTCCACCACTCCTTGTCCGATGAGCCGGAGGAGCCGGTCGCCCGTTCCTGGCAACTTCCCTTAGCCGGTCGTGCTGTAATATCCAGGAAGTTTACATTTTTTAAACAACCATCTAATCACAACTTTAGTATGTCAAGGGAAAAGAACAGGGTGAAAACAAACTAGACAAGTTGAGAGGAAATATAGCAGTAATAAACTGCACCCTTTCTTACCTGTAATCTTAATCCACACTAGTTTTTCTTTATCTTAGTTATTCCTTCTGTGTAAAAGAATTTTTTTTCACTTTGAAGATTATCGCAAGATAATTCTGCTACAGAACACAAGAGTGGTTGTTTTACCAGCTTTTTTACAGCGTTCGTAACGTGCTGCCCAAATTTCCTGGCATTGTTACACTCACGTGAGCACTTCCATGACGGTAGATGACGTCCTTGAGCAATAATGTCTGTCCAATACCGGGGCTAGCCGGCGCCGTCTTTCGTTGTTGGTCCGGCGCTATTCAAAATTTCGGTCACCTGCCCTTAAAGGGGCCCTGAAAGGCATTTTGAGCACACTAAATGAACTAGCGCAATCGCTAGATTGGGTCACCAACGTCACCTGTGCCAAGTATTACTCTTTTACGCGCAGCGGAAAGCTCACACTTTTGTTGCAAAGTTTGTCGCTTTTTTCTCACCCTTTCCTTCGTGTTTTTGGACGCCGCCATCTTCACATGTCTACATCATCGATTCCCAGATGTTCGTCATGAGCTAGACATCCTGCTATTGGGCGGCTTTTTCACGCACTTCCGGCAAAGAGATGAGTCGTCTGCTCAGCGTCGGCTCGCCGGCTGATCTGCCAGCGGAGTGCCGGAGTGCTTTGACATTTTACGACAAACGAAACAAGTGTAAACAAACGCTTAACCGTTTGTATTGAATGAAACACGGCCATAACACGACGTGGATTTTATCTTACGTGAGTACGTACCATAAAGAAAGTTCCGTGGCACTTCTTTGGTGCAATCGCAGAGAACGCCCTGAGCCGAATGCCCGGGTTTGACGCGTACATTTTATTCATCTTCAAAACAATCCAGAGATGCGTTTCGAACGAACGCAACGTCACAACATGCGTTGCAAGTCTGAACCGCGATTGACAGACGATGAGTTGCCTCCTCCTGCCCGTCGTAAATACGGCACTCACCTCACACCCGGTTTGCGGGGACGAGCAGCAAGTCACAACTCTGGCGCGCAAGCGAGAAGGCTTTTAGCCAGGCACACTGCTCATACCCCATGCGAGGTTGAGTGGTACGTCGTTCGAGAAAGATAATCCAGACCACGGGAAGCACTATCCACCCGCAGAAGTACAATGTCGCATTTCATCGCGAAACGAACGCGTCCACAACACACAGGAGGCGATGCACACACACACACACAGCTTCGGTCGCTGCATTGGCTTAGCTGCAAGCTTCGTTCGGACAATCAGCGATGCTACGACGATACAGAGCTGCGTGAGGACGACGTGCTAACCACTTCAAGTATTTAAAAACACAGGGGCAAAGAACTAGGTTCATCGGAAGCAAAAAATCTTTCCTCCATTATAGTGCCTGAAATATACTGGCTAGTGTGCCGAGGGCGGGCTCCAGGCGGGTGCCGGGAGCGATGTACGCGGCCGTCTGCCGCTTGGGGCGCTGCCGTGCGGGAGTGTGCGCGTTCATCCGGCCCGAGGAGATCGCGCGGTTACCTCCGAGCTGCGTAGCAGACGGCAGCGCGGCAGAACTTTCCATTCCCGCTTGCGACGAAAGCGAGCGAAAGCGACGGGAATTCTGTCGCGCAACCAAAATTTGTCCCGACCATTCGACAAAAACGATCGTCGCGCGACAAAGCGACGGAATTCCTGCCGCTCTCACTCGCTTTCGTCGCAAGTGCGAACGGGCCTTTATGCGCAATCTCCGCCCCACATAAAACAAGCTCTTGCTTGTCGCCTGAGCATACGGTTGATATCTGACTACGTTACACTGTGCTTGCCAGTGTATTTAAACGATGTCACTAGGTTTGAAACGTACGCGCTCGGCGTGCAGCTTTGTAAACGCAAGCGGTTTCACATACGCACGCTATTTTGCTGCTAATAGAGTTTTAGTACAGCGTTTGTGGTCTTTGCATACGCTAAACGCTAAATTTTTGCGTCCCGCTACGTGACACCGCGATGGGAGTTTTAGTAGAGCGTCTCATCAGTTTTGCGTAGCGACACACTAATGCATACGGCGCCATCTGTCAGATGTTTTCCGAAATGTCTCGCCGGCTGATCTGCTAGCGGAGTGCCGGAGTGTTTGGACATTTTACGACTATCCAAACAAGTGCAAACAAACGCTTTCCCGTCAGTGTTGAATGTAACACATGGGTGCAGCTTGTCAGAACACGGGTTCTCGCTGATCGAGTGCAGCGTTGGTTTGCTCTTCGCCTTCACGTTCATCGCCGCTGATAAAGCGATCCGATCCGGCGCGTTTTGTGCACGGGTTCTGTGTCGGTTGAAAATGTCTTTTTTCACATGCCGCCGGTAGTCGGAATTACAACCACCGCAAAATAACACCCGGCACCAGCGGGGCCACATCTGAGACCGCGCTTTTTGGATAAACAGTGCGCGGTGCACCAAAGGGAACGAGCGCACGATTCTCCCCACGCGGCTGCGAGTTCGCCGCCGATACCAACTGCAGCCCTGCAGCTACGTACACCGCGAAAGGGCAAGGCCAGGCCGCACACATGCGGCCAGGTCATTCGTTCGCTTTTCCAGCCTGTGTCCATGGTGTCTACAGAGATGAAAAAGCCGAAAGAGCTGGCCCGTAGCAGACGGCAGTCTGTGGGAGCGCAATAGCGGAAGTACGTCACCGCTGAGGAGCGGAGCATCATGGGAGGGGAGGCCAACAGCGAAGAAACAGTTGAAAGGAGGAGGAAATACGGCGCGACGATAATTCGCGGTTTTTGATTTACGATTTCTCAGCTAATACTCATCGCTTTAACAAAATTCTTGCAGGAGGAGATTGCTAATACATTGCTTTATTTGGTTACATGTACATCCATGCATCGGCGGAAGGCATTTCAGGACCCCTTTAAATACGGGTGCGGTCATTGGACGAAAACCTAGAATTACAATCGCTACATGGCAAGGTGACGTGAGGGTGGTCCTCCAGAAACAGAAAAAGGTAGTCATCTGGTCCCTGCATACATGTCTCCCTGATTCTTGCTCCGTGCCCTGACCTCACTTTTCTGTTAGGTGGTCCCGTCTGCAGCCGGAGCCTGCGTTTATTATCTTTCGCTCGCTAAACAGTTTCGAACGAAGCGTTGCATGAACATGCGTTTCACTTATCGTCAGTACGGCAGACACTTTCGCTTGCAGCGTTGCGTGTCCAACCTTTCTTATGAAAGCGTTACTGGCAGGATAGCTTGCAATCAACTGAGCGTGTCTGTTATCGGG
Organism: Haemaphysalis longicornis; assembly: GCF_048455015.1. Classification (NCBI taxonomy): domain Eukaryota; kingdom Metazoa; phylum Arthropoda; class Arachnida; order Ixodida; family Ixodidae; genus Haemaphysalis; species Haemaphysalis longicornis. The sequence goes on from NW_027526384.1 coordinate 2,064,610, forward strand.
ACACAATCTATACCCATTTCAATGGGTTTAGTTCACCGTTACCGTCGTCTTGCAAGAAAAAGAGTATGCAAAGCGAGGAAGGGAAGAGTTCAGACCTAAAGTAACCGCGTGAAACCAGACTGCAAAAGGAAGGATAAGCGGGAGTGGTAAGGGGGCAAAGGAAGAGAGGGAAATGAGTGTTTTGAACTTTATAAAAAAACGGTGGCCTCGTCGAGCAATAGCTGTGCAGAGCAAATGGAAATAAAGCAAACAAATCTCAAATATTATAGCAAACCTAAACCACCCCTACGAAGAGCTGTTGAACTACTGAGACCGTTCCACAAACTATCCACAATCACTTGGGTGGTTTACTTCTGTTATAAATTGCGCTGCAACGAATTTTTTTCAATCGTAAGTTCAACTTAGCAGGGAATGTGTTGCGTTTGCAGTGCGCCTGAAGCAGCGGTGCACGTCGTCTTGACACGATACTGAGGCTGTACGGGTTCCACTAAATAAATATTACGCGCAAAAAGTTCCGCTTTTATACGGGAAATCGAAGTGTTTCCACCTAGCAGCATATATTTTGAGTGTGGCGCCTCTCCAGTTGCGCTTTTATTTTTTTCTTACTTCTCGCTTGTTGTCACGTGATAGCTTTGTCTACGACCTACTACACATGCGTTCACAAACTGCCTCTCAAGACGATAAAACTTCCACAATACATCCCATATTAACGTATAAAATAAACAAATATTAGCTGAGTAACGAATTACATGTTAGTAGAATAAAAGCCCAATAAACTCAAGCAGTTCGATACCCGTTTGCCCCAGCAACCAGCGGGGCAATATTGGAGCTACAGTGGAGCGAGAGAGCGCCCTGAAAAATGCCGCCACGACCAAGGCGCGTCTCCGTGCCGCGTGGTGCCACGGCTGGTTACGTCGCCCCAATTTTAAGCGAATCGCATGAATCGCCTTTTCAAAGCGATTTAATCCTGCATTGAAAAATGTCCATTACGTGAGGAGGCGGGTGCAGAGCCCGTCGATGCCCGAGTTCCGCTCAACCTCGGGCCATCTAGAATATACCTTTGCTGCGGACGCAATGGAATGTTTATTAGCTCATCTAAAACCACTTCTACAGAAATAACATATGTAAAACCATTCGTTGACAAACTGCTGTAAGACAAGAACTCAACACATTAAAGCTGCAGCCTCCGCGAAATATTTAGGCCTACGAATTCCAAATAAGCCGAACAGGGACACGAATGACAATATTCGAAAAAAAAATCAGAAAGCCATGCTTTCTCCACAGAAAGTAGAGGCAGTAAGCTAAAAAAGTAAAATAGAAGCATACCGCGCATTAATCCTCCAAGTCCTCGAATACCCAAACAATATTGTAAAGAAGGAGCAGACCAAACGGCTCACTGCGCCTTCATTTCTTTCTGATTACAGGGCCAAATCCCCTGTTACAAATATAATAAAAGAGCTTTCGTTAGAGTGACTCCAGAGGCAGCGTATTGACAGACTCAGATTCCTTTACCTACTTTTTCACAAGAAAATCGGCTTGAACCGTGATCCCTATCTACGCCCTGCCAGTAAAACGTTATACAGACTTCCTTTTCTCTCACATACTGCTGATGCCTTTAAAAATTGACATTGTTCGAGTTAATTCCATGCATAACTATAAGTGATGTGGTTGCTATAAATTAGGTGTAATCAGTAATGACGATGCACTAACCAGCCTTGCCGAATCTAAAGAAAACATTAGAGTGTATGAGGCCTGTGCACAAGAGCACATAAACGCAAATAAATTTCGCACAAACTGCGGGACACGAATGGTCCTGCACTTATTAACTATAATGTTAAATAGTGTTTTATTAAAAGAGAAGTCATTTCAACGCTTTCATTCACAGAGTTGCATGATATGATTATTATACCCAATACACAGCAATGATATCTTTTTAGGATGTACCTGACATTGCTAATTGCTTTGATTTGCATTGAGAACTGTACTAGTCTTGTATTGTACTACACTTTTTTGTGCTGGTGTACTAGTTTTCCACTGGTTTTGTAAACGTACTACACTTATTTCGTAGTTTCTCTCGTCATGCTCGACTTGCTGCTCTGTGTGTAAGGTGGCGAGGGTCTGTTGCTTTTGCGAAGGCGTCCCCGTACCGAGACCCGTTGCCTCCGTCAAGAAGTGGTAACGCGGTAAACGAGGGGCGAGCAGGAGAGCGCCCTTGGTGTTGACGAAAAAATCTGAGAACAAAACTTTACTGCTTTGCTGCATTGCGAGAGATTAACAGCGACAATACAGGAACAGCATGGCAGTCGAGGGGCAAGGCAACTCTCTTAGTTTAGCCCCTAATGTCGACTGATACGGGCCACTGAAGCAGCAGAATTTAAACAGAGAAGCGCCAACGGTTTCGCCGCATTCTAGCGCTTTGCGCGTGCACAGAAAAGTATAAATGCACAGGAACACCCTTTCACGGCCTTGTAATAGCCAGCGCACGCTAAGGCTGAGTAAGGGGAGAGGAGATCTCGACGGGTGCAGTCTGCTCGCAGAGACAAGTCTCAGCACGCCCGGTTAAAACCAGTTTTTCTAAATTTTACACCTGCCGTGGGTGTTAATCACCGCCAACGAGGTCCCGTCCCGCAGACGCGCTCCGCCTTGTTGTAAATTACTGGAGGATGGCGGGCTACTGCTGCAGCACAGGAAACTTCATCGCACTACACCGAACGTGTACCACGCGCGCACACGGTGGCGGCGAGCTGAATAGTCAAAAGCCCTTCAAGCTGTTTCAACAGCTTTTTTTCCTGGTATCCCTGCATCATGATTGTGAAAAAAAAACAAGTTTTACTCAATTTAGTTCAATTCAACCCTTCAACCCCCTGTACACAATGCGGCTAGTCTTTGCCCGTAACAAAATATATCAGAAATCTTTTTTCCCTTAGTGCTTTTGAACAGCCAAATGCTTAGCTATCTGGTTTCGTGAAATGCTCTGATGTAAATTTGAAGGCTTGTTGTACACACTTCTGCTATAACCCTGGATGCTTGGACAGATATGCTGTCCGCATTATCCTAAAAAAATAAAATATGAATAGGACTGGAAACATCAGGTGACTCCTAGCAAATGCTTCCCATCATTTAGGCAACATTGAAAAGAAATTTCGGCGTGATTCTTCGGCGCCAATTGACTTCTTCTTTATTCCTGTTCTTGCAGGTCCTACAATTTCCACAGAAATCCACATGGAGACATCGAGAAAGCGCCTCCCTTAAGGTAGTGTTCTTGTTTATTTTTTTCATGTCGTATTTATGGCTGCTATACGACAGTGTCATAACCGGCTGTTGGGGTGTGAGCTGCAGTCATTCATCGTTGTCATTGCGCTGCCGTCCGTAGGGCGTAACGTGGCCGTAGATGTCGTGGTGTAGTCAAGGAACGGTACTGCCGATGCCAGCATGTTGGTTCGAGGCAAGGAGACCTGGACCGGGGTGGTGGCGGTGCAACCGCTATTCCAGTGTTGAACCAACTCTTTTCTTTTGGTCGTCCTGCGGTGACAGCAGAGAAAGAGATGGGGAAATTTAATAAGAGCTGACGAGGGAATGTACGTGGTGTGGGTATGTAGTCCAATACTCTATTGCAATAGCCGGCCATCTTCGGCCTTTCCGCAAGCAATAGCTGCGTGTCAGGGCAAGCAGTGGTCAGCTCTCTCTCCCACTGCTCGCCCGAAGAATTAAGGAGGGGAAAGATGTGGGTTATGGAAGCCTTCCAGGTGGCTTAGGGAGTCGAAAAAACAAGCGGATCGCAACATTGCTTCAAGCGCTCTACATGAGCGGCCACGTCAACGCAGGTCCGAAGTAGGAGACTGGACGAATGAGGTAGCTGAGGGGTGAAGTGCACTCGGACTTTGCTATGAGTTTCGTAGAAAGGCCAGGAGTTTGGCATGGCACACAAAGCCAAGCAAGTGTCAGGTTAATGTAATACCCGAAACCCAAACAAAATACACTCAATAAAGATAACGTATGAGCAATGGGAAGTGACACTCGGCTAGTGACAAACGAAATCGCAGAGTTCAAATATAGGGACAGACTGCAAGTCCAAGAGTGAAGGGAAAAGAAACCAACGTGAGCTCGGCGATGGGAGCCCGTAGCGCGTGGCGATGCTTCGAATGCGATCCTAGGACTGGACTTGCGACGGACTCACGCAAGTCAAAAACACACACGCGGTTTTTTTTTTCATGTATGTTCGTCAAGTATCAGACGCAGCTCTCTTATACCGTCGCAGTTTTGTGCAGACGCCCAGCGAGATGACTTGCTTGCGGAAGAGAGTGCATAGGCGTTTTCGTTTTGGAAGACTTTTCGGACGTGGCCCGGGTCAGGGCGTGCAACCGCCAGCACTCCAGTCTCGCTCCACGCCACCTATCTTCTCCCTTTGGCACAGGATCACCTGCGCCGTCCGCTGTCGGAGCTGGCCAGCTGACCGATTGGCCAGCGCCCGGCCCGAGCTCGTGCACTCATCTAGACAGCCTGAAGACGTAGCTGGTGACAACGGCCTTGGTGCTGAATGCCTTCTGTTGCCGTGCTTTCTTTTGTCTTTTAATGCGTGTCATTTTTTCCCAAGTTTCCTCACAGACAGGACCGTGTAACGCGCTGCATTTATTGAAAAATACAGATTTTACGGAAGTAACACTTTAATCGTTATTCAGTTAAAACCCAATCTAACGAAGCCACCCGGTGCCGCGAATTATTTTGTTCAATCGAGAACTTCGTAAAATCCGGACGGTCATTTTGCAAGCATTTGATTCTATAAATTAGTTGTCTAAAGGAGGGTGCATCACAGCAGGTACGATACAATCGTAATGCTTCAGCGCTCGCCTGCTGATAATTTGGCAATGAGCTAAATGTACGCGGTCAAAATAACAACAAAACGCTAGAGCTTCTTGGGTAAAATAGTTTATTTCATGCCAAAAAAAAGGCCTCTGATTTGCGCCTCCGTGCGCATTGTTAGCATTGCGCGGAAACTTTTCGTAGCACACAAATGCTTTCAACGCCTCCTCGGTTTCTTCGTGAGCCCCTGCAAAGGGTCAGATCAAGTTAATAGCATCCATCCCCTGGCCTGAAGCGGGCACAGGAGCTTCAGCAGTTTGTGGGTTGTAAGCATTCTCTGGAACCTCTTCTGCACCGGAAATAACTGTACGATTTCTCCGTCAATGAAAACCTTCGTCAGGACGGGAAGAAGGTGCCACCAACACTGCTAGTGCCATGTAATATCACTGATTGAAAACTGGGACAGCTGCGTTTATCCCCTAGAGGTCCGTAAAGAGGAAACTAGATGCCTCGTTTTATATTTCTGATGTGCGCAATAATCTTCGTGGCATCCTGACAAAACACAAAAGAAATTGGTCCTTTTTAAAATGTGCTTGTTTCTCCAAATACTTCGTTAAATCGGGAACTTACGCTGAATATATTTCGTTAGTTCGAGTCCATAAAAGCATTGAGCGCTATAGGCACCTGCGGGAGAACCCGAATCTTTTCGTTAGATGAAGAAATTCTTAAGATCGGGTTTCGTTAGATCGAGTTATCAGTGAAATAGCGTAAGTGCAGTTAACTGGTTGGATAGACGTTTTAAAAACCAAAAATTAAAAAAAATTACAAAAGTCACAAAAATGGTCTCACGCAATCAAAAATACGCATCTTATACATCTCCCACAAAAACGAGAGTAAGAAAAAAAAGGTCTCAAAAACATGTTCAGAATAGAAATAAAAAAGTGAAAATGACGAACTGTGTCACGCCCTCCATTTACTTATGCAACAATGCCGAGGATGCAGAAGTAAACTTTAATCATAGTAGCATAAATGGAGATAATTGGTGAGACATAATTTTGAAAAAACAGGAAATGAGAAAAAAAGAAAAAATAAAGTTATTACAAAAGTCCTCAGAGAAAATAAAAAAAAATCTGCATCTTATACATCATCATCATCATCATCATCATCATCATCATCACCAGCCTATCTACGCCCACTGCAGGGCAAAGGCCTCTCCCATTATTCTCCAATTACCTCGGTCCTGTGCCAACTGTGACCAATTTATCCCCGCAAACTTCTTGATCTCATCTGCCCATCTAACTTTCTGCCGCCCCCTGCAACGCTTGCCTTCTCTAGGGATCCACTCTGTTACCCTTAATGACCAGCGGTTATCTTGCCTTCGCATTACATGCCCTGCCCACGTCCATTTCTTCTTCTTGTGAGCATGTTCTGAGCATCGCGTCGTATTTACAGTGACCGGCTCGTATATTGTGGGCACCATCCTGTGCTTCATCTTCTTCCTTTCATCATCCTCATCACCATCCTACGAACCCTCCTCTTGCGAAGATCATCATCATCGGAGGCTGGTTCCGAGCCCGCGGCGGTTGCGACGCTTCCCAATAAACATCCTCCTGCACCTGTCTCTTCAGGCCCTCTCAAGTGGTGGAGGTCGACTTCGATCCTGTCCTCTTCGCCTTCTGATCACACCCCTGGAGCTCCGTTCCAGTCGCCGTTTACTGGCTCAAGCCATGCAGCGTGAAGCCGGGAGCAACACCACTGGCGCTGCTTCCGCGTCTCCGGCGTTTGCCTTCACCACCCGGCAGCGTGACCCACCGTTTTTCTACGGGTCCCGCGGTGAGGACGTCGATGACTGGCTCGACATCTACGTTCGAGTCAGTGCATTTAACCGCTGGGATGATAGGGCCAAGCTCCATAACGTATCTTTTTCTCTAAAGGAAGCGGCAGAAACATGGTTTTTCAACAATGAAGCCGACATTGATGACTGGGCCAGCTTTGCCCAGAAGCTGCGTAAGGCCTTCGGCTCTCCAACCAATCGTTCGGACGTGGCCAAACGGAAGCTGTCTGGTCGTATCCAACACCCTGAAGAGACGTATGCCTCATACATCGAGGACGTCCTTGCCCTGTGTCACCGCGCTGACGAAAGCATGCCAGAGGCCGACAAGGTACGCCACCTTCTCAAAGGCATCTCTTCATTTGCATTCAATGCATTGGTGGCTCAACATCCTAAAAGCATCAGCGATGTGCGCGAAACGTGTCAACGCCTCGACGAACTGCAGTCGATTCGCTTGCCACAGGACGCCCGGGCTACTCAGCCGCATGGAGACTTGGAATTACGGGCTCTAATCCGCGAGCTCATTCGTGAAGAGCTGCAGCTCCATGACCAGCCTACCCTTCCACGGGATCTCTCTCGGAAGGATGGACCTCAGTTGCGCGACCTTGTCAAGGAGGAGTTGGCATCCATGAGCAGTCTGTTGCCAACCTCGTCTCCTATTCCTACCACTCCCGCTCTGTCGTACTCGGCGATCGGCTCAAAGCCACCCTTGCACCAAGAAGCTTCGCTGGCTCATGAGCATTTGACAGCGATCTCTCCAGCACCTACGTCCCGGAACTATTATTACGCCAACATGCGACCCCGCCGCCAGGCTTTCTCGACCGATCGCCCTGTCTGTTATTACTGCGGGATTCGGGGACACATTTCCCGTTTCTGCAGGCGACGTCAGCAAGATGAGCGACGAGGGTATGCACCATTTGAACGCGACGTGACCTTTTCTTATGGCACCCGGTACACCACACCTGTTTCACCCCCTCGCCGCTCCTCCCCACCTCCATCCCCTGTTGACACGCCTCAGCGTGATCGTCCTTCACGGCGACGATCGCCCTCTCCATATCGCCGCTCTGGATCACCTCTTCGCCCTGCGTCTCACGCCTTGGGCCACCATCCGGAAAACTAGAGCCTGCAGTTTTTTGGGGGGAAACTGCATTCGTCGAAAAGGCAAAAACTCCTCCAGCGCAACCGTCGAATACATTGCACGTACAAGTTGAAGGATTTGATGTTGATGCCCTCATAGACACTGGAGCCAGTATATCAGTCATTAGTAAAAATTTGTGTTCCCGGCTCAGGAAAGTGAGAACCCCTTATACTGGACCTACTTTGTGCGGTGCTAACCAAGCTGTGTTTGAGCCATCCGGATACTGCACCGTACGTGTATTTATTGAGGGAATTCGGCACCACGTCCAGTGCGCAGTCTCGTCCAGTTGCTCTCACGAACTCATTCTAGGGTGGGACTTTCTCTCATCCGCCTCCACTGTCATCTGCTGCCAGTACCCGGACATTGAAATCACCACTACAGACCGTATGAACACTTCGGATATCCAAGAGCAGTGCTTGGTGGCTAGTGCGGATTACCTTCTGAGTCCTGGATGTGATACGACAATTTTTGTTCGTGGTGGCAAGTTTTCTGATGGTGACGTGCTCATCGTGCCCCGCTCTCGGCTTCTCCCACGCGGCATCGTAATAGCCACCTGTCTGGTGCGCTTTGCGCAAGGGTCTGCCGCGCTCGTTGCCATGAACACTAGCCCTGAGGCGATCCTCTTACGGAAAGGCACTACTATCGCTACCACTGCTCAATCTGAAGCTGTCTCTGTTGTCCCCCTCTGCTGTATTCCGTCAGTGTCGACTTCGCCCTCTGACCCGCCACAACCTGCTTTATCCGCCACTATCAGCCCCGACCTCTCCCCGGAACAAGCTAATTCTTTGCTGGACCTCCTACAAAGGCACAAATCACTATTCGATTCTCAGAGTACTACGCTCGGTCAAACATCCGTAGCAACTCATCGAATTGCAACAGACGGGTCACAGATCATTCGCCGCCGGCCATGCCGCATCTCTTCTTCGGAGCGGAAAGTGATTAATGAAAACGTCGCCGACATGCTAGAGCGCAAAATTATTCGTCCATCTAACAGTCCTTGGTCATCTCCTGTTGTCTTAGTGAAGAAAAAAGACGGATCCGTTCGATTTTGTATTGATTATCGCGCACTGAACCGAATCACACGAAAAGATGTTTATCCGATGCCTCGAATCGAATATGCCTTGGACTGTTTACAAGGAGCGAAATATTTTTCCAGTATCGATCTTCGATCTGGTTATTGGCAAATTCCAATGCATGATCGGGATAAAGAAAAGACAGCGTTCGCCACCCCTGATGGACTATATGAGTTTAATGTGATGCCCTTCGGGCTATGTAACGCTCCAGCAACTTTTGAGCGGATGATCGACACTGTTCTCCGGGATCTTAAATGGAAAACGTGTCTATGTTACCTCAACGATATCGTTATTTTTTCTTCAACCTTTCTTGAACACCTCCAACGGCTGGATGAGGTCCTAACATGCCTTGCCAATGCTGGCCTTCAGCTCAACACCAAAATGTGCCGTTTTGCCTCTCGAAGCATAAAAGTTCTCGGACACGTCATAGACCAGGACGGGATTCAGCCCGACCCAGACAAGATTGCTGCTGTGGTTAACTTCCCCCGGCCCCAGGAGCAAAAATCTCTGCGTAGCTTTCTTGGTCTGGCGTCTTACTTTCGGCGCTTTGTCCAGAATTTCGCTTCCATAGCTTTTCCCCTCAACACACTCCTTAACTCTGGAACTCCCTTCACCTGGACGGATGATTGTGAACGAGCTTTCCAGCAGCTGAAGACCGCGCTGACCTCTGGGCCAGTCCTCTGCCATTTTGACGAGTCCAGACCTGTAATTCTCCACACGGACGCCAGTGGCCACGGACTTGGGGCTGTTCTACTGCAGTCAGATGGCAACGATCGAGAGCGCGTTATTTCTTACGCCAGTCGTTCCCTAAGTCCTGCGGAAAAAATTACGCCATCACTGAGCAGGAGTGTCTCGCTTCCAGAAATTTCGACCATATCTCTACGGACGCCACTTCACAGTAGTGACTGACCACCATGCGTTATGCTGGTTGCAGACACTCAAAAATTTATCAGGGCGCCTCGGACGCTGGGTTCTCCGACTTCAGGAATATGATTTCACCGTCACTTACAAGTCCGGGAAAAAGCACCTCGACGCGGACGCACTTTCTCGGTGCCCTCTTGAGTCGTCTACGGCTTCCGCGTCATCGTCACCCGATACCGCCCTCCTTATCGCACCTGTCAACCACGCAGCATATAACAGCCTGTCTCATTTGCCTACTCTTTAACGAGCAGACACATACTGCCGCACTATAATCGATCGGCTTACCGGCTCAATTCAACCCCAGAACAGTCGGGCGCGTCGGCAGCTTGAGCAGTTTCAGTTTTTAATGGTGTTTTCTACCGTTCCAAACACCACTCGTCGGGCAACAGATGGGTCCCCGTCGCACCGCGCGCTATTCGACAGCAAATATTAGAAGCCCTCCATGACGATGCATCAGCGGGTCACCTAGGCTTCCACAAAACTTACGACCGCGTCCGCTCTCGTTTCTTCTGGCCTGGCCTCTCCACCTACGTTGCCCGCTACATCGCTTCGTGGCCGTCTTGCCAGAAGCGGAAAAAGCCAACATCTCCGCCTGCTGGACTTCTACAGCCGCTTCCTTGCCCTTCGGAGCCCTTTCACACTGTTGGCACAGATCTCTACAGATCTTTGCCTTGCACGGCTACCGGCTTCCGGTGGATTATAACCGCCGTAGACCATTTAACCCGCTACGCAGAAACAGCGCCCATTCGCTCTGGTTGTGCAGCCGAGGTAGCAGACTTCTTCTTGCGTGCCATAGTGTTGCGCCATGGCGCGCCCCGTGTTCTTTTGAGCGATCGCGGCAAGACGTTTCTCTCCAGCACTGTTGAAGAAGTTCTCCGCACTGCAAACACAGTTCATAAGACCACTTCCGCTTACCATCCGCAGACGAACGGTCTGACTGAACGCTTCCACCGGACTCTTTCTGAAATTATTTCTATGTAGATCCGGCCTGACCACACCAACTGGGACACAATTCTACCATTCGTTACTTTTGCATACAACACGGCAGTTCAAAAGACTACTGGTTACTCACCCTTCTTGCTCGTCTACGGCCGCGATCCCTCATTCATGCTGGACGCCAGTGTATTTAGTGCTCCTGTGCATAACTCCAGCCCGTTACACGAGGAGTTCATCTCCCGCCTCAACTACTACCGTCGGCTTGCTAGACTCAATACGGAAGCCAGCCAAAGAGATCGCAAGGACCGCTACGACTCCAGTCACCGCACCATCCGCTTCCGCCCTGGTGACGAGGTGCTACTGTGGACGCCCACACGCAAACCTGGGCTCTGCGAAAAATTTCTTCACCGTTTCACAGGCCCGTACACCATCTTAGAAGACACTTCGCCCGTTAACTACCGCGTCACTCTGTGCAGTGCTCCTGTCGATCGTCGCTACCGTGGCACAGAAATAGTGCACGCCTCACGACTCAAGCCTTTCGTGCGTCGCTCCTCTTGACGAACCGCGGCCAGGAGGCCGCCTTCAAGCGGAGGGGGAAAGTATTGTGAGCATGTTCTGAGCATCGCGTCGTATTTACAGTGACCGGCTCGTATATTGTGGGCACCATCCTGTGCTTCATCTTCTTCCTTTCATAATCATCCTCATCACCATCCTACCAACCCTCCTCTTGCGAAGATCATCATCATCGGAGGCTGGTTCCGAGTCCGCGACGGTTGCGACGCTTCCCAATAAACGTCCTCCTGCACCTGTATCTTCAGGCCCTCTCATTCTTAATTTCTACTAATATGTATTTAACACCAGTTTTCTCCTTGACCCACTCCGCTCTCTTCTTGTCCCTTAATGTTACACCTATCATTTTCCGCTCCATTGCCCGCTGTGTCGTTCTCAATTTAAGTTGAACCCTCTTAGTGAGCCTCCAAGTTTCTGCCCCGTAGGTGAGTACCGGTAAGATGCAGCTGTCATACACTTTCTTCTTCAGCGACAATGGTAGGCTGCTATTCATTATCTGAGAATGTCTGCCATATGCACCCCACCCTATTCTGATCCTCCTAATTATCTCTGCCTCATGGTTGGGATCTGGGGTCACAACTTGGCCTAAGTAGATATATTCGCTTACCACTTCCTCTGCCTCGCCACCTATCTCAAACTGCTGTGCTGTCCCGAGGTTATTGATTATTACTTTAGTTTTCTGCATATTAATTTTCAGGCCCACGGTTCTACTCTGTTCGCCCAGTGCGGAAAGCATGCTTTGCAATTCGTCCCCCGAGTTGCTTAGCAAGGCAACGCCGTCAGCAAATCTGAGGTTACTGAGGTATTCTCCATTAACCCTTACTCCCACCTGTTCCCAATCCAACGTTCTGAATACTTCTTGTAAGCATGCTGTGAATAACATTGAAGAGATTGTGTCTCCTTGTCTGACACCCTTCCTTATAGGTATTTTACTGCTCTCCCTATGGAGAATGATGGTAGCTGTAGACCCATTGTAGATATCCTCTAGTATTCTTACATAATGCTCATCTACCCCCTGGTTCCGTAATGCCTGAATGACTGCTAGGGTTTCGACCGAGTCAAATGCTTTCTCATAATCTATGAAGGCTATATATAGGGGTTCAGTATACTCAGCGCACTTCTCTATCACCTGATTGATCGTGTGTATATGGTCCATTGTTGAATAACCTTTACGGAACCGTGCTTGTTCTTTAGGCTGACTGAAATCTAAGGTTGCAGAGATTCGGTTAGCGATTACCTTGTTAAATACCTTGTAGACGACCGACAGTAAACTGATTGGCCTGTAATTTTTCAAGTCCTTCATGTCGCCTTTCTTATGGATTAGGATTATGTTCGCGTTCTTCTCGCATCTTATACATATCCCACAAAAACCGAAGAATGAACAAAAGAGCCCGCAAAAAAACGTTTGAAATACGAATAACAAGATAGCGAAAATGGCGAACCGTGCGACGCCCTGCATTTCCAGAAAAATATAGATTTGGGGAAGTAACATCTTTAACCGTTATAATAGCATAAATGGAGATGATTATAATAGTGTAATTGGTCGGTCATAATTTTTAAAAGGCAAAAATTAAGAAATGCAGAAAATGTTCCCCCAAAAAATCTGACAAAATCCAAAATATGCATCTTATACATCTCTTCACATAACCGAAGAATAAACGAAAAGACTGCGCAATAGATGTTCAAAATACAAACAAAAATGGCGAAAACGGCGAACCGTTTAACACCCTCCATTTCCACAGAAATGCATATTTGGCGGAGATAATCTTTCATTGTTATAGCAGCATAGATAATTAAACAAAGAACAAGAAATAAAAAAACAGAAAGAAATAAAATTTTCAAAAACACGATTTGACAAAATCAAAAATATACGCATCTACTCCCAGGTCGGATGAATAAACGAAAAAATCAAGTGAAAGAACGTCCGCGATATGAATGCAAAAACATTACTGATGAATATAATACTCCCTAATGCGAAATTTGCGGGCAGCGCGAACTGCATTTTTCCCGGTCACGCTGCTATCTGCTGCGTCTCAGGGGGAGGAGGAGGAACAAACTTTCAATGAAAAACAACACTTTTGGTGTCGCTGATGGGCGGGGTGCCTAGTCCGGGACTCCACTGCGTCTGGCCTTCTCCCGGGCCAGGTTGAGCAGATGGACCCGGTCTTCCAGGCTCCAGATGGCCAAAGCTGCCTCCCATAGCTCAAGTTTTTTCTGCGTTAGCACTGTGTTTGGGCTAGTTGGTGCATACAGAAATTCGAAACAGCGCAAAAGGACGGCACAAGGGAACGACGGCACAAGGCACTGCTTACTAACAACTGGTTAGTTTATTGCGCGGCTTGCGAAATATACCCAAAAAAGAAGGCGAGAAGGAACACGTTAAAAAAGGAGGAAGCACGAAAAAGAGCACGAAAAAAAGAACTGCATCGAACATTGCACACAAAATACAAGATTGATACACGTGCATTGATTAAATTGTAGCAACGCTGATATCAGACGTGGCAAGAGGCGCGAGGCAAGGAAGACATCCTGAACAGTCAAGCTTTTTATGAATCCAGACAGCGGATTTCCTTACTTAGTAAGTCAATGGACGGCTTACTCACACAATCGCCGCCTGCCTTGTGAATGAGGTAGGCTTCATAGATGTCACGCTCACGCTGACCATTAAACGTTCTTGCAACACGGGTATCGTGGAATCTGGGCGAGCAGCTATGGTCGTGACAATGTGTGGCAAGATTGCTGCCAGTACCCCTTTTTAGTGTGTTTGCATGCTCGCGGAGACGATCGTTCAGACAGCGCCCCGTCTGACCGATATAGGTCTTCCCGCAAGACAAAGGAACTTCATACACAACGGAGCACCTACGTTCTACATACGGTTTTGTGTGACCTATTTCCCAAAAGGTGCCCCTTGGCTCATTTATGTTCGCTCGCCTACAAAGGCCACACAGTTTGTGTGGTGCGGAAAACACTACTCCTACACCAGCGCGACCCGCTACCTTTTTCAACATGTGCGAAACTCCATGCACATAGGGAACAACAGCGATTTTCGCCGGCCTGTCCTTCAACGATCCAGCTTCGCTGCGTTTGCGAAATCGCCCTAGCAACACTTCAGCTAACTCACGTAGCACGGCCGGTGGGAAGCCTGCCGACAAGAGCCTCACAACCTGCGAATCAAAACTGGCCTCTACTTCATGCGGGCAAGATCTCTTAAGGGAGCCCCTTAATGCAGCTAAGGAAATGCTCCGTTTCACGATTTTGGATTGGGCGGACGAGAACGGAAGAAGGTTTTTCCTGGAGCCGGGCTCATACCTCCAACAAACATGGCTTGGCCTGAAATTCAAAAGGAGGTCCAAAAACCGCAGCTCATTGTCCGAAGGAAGTTCCCTTGTAAGCGTGAGACCAGCTAGGGTGGTCTCGAAAATGTCCGTGATGCGCTGCACATGCTCGTCCACGTCACCAGTCACGCACTCGAAAAGCACCAAGAAGTCATCCACGTAGCGGAAAAGCGCGCGGTTTTGGAGGCACGAAGCATAACCTCCAGTTGCCGGCCGTGTCGCGCCAGCAGGAGGTCGCTAAGCATAGGCGCCAAGCACGACCCTATGCATACACCTTTCCTCTGAACGAAGAATTCGCTGTTGAACTCCACAAGAGAAGAGCGCACGTAAAGGCCCAACAGGTCGAAGAAGGTGTTGGCGTCCACACCACGGGCATTCTGGAAGCGGACGGATCCGTAGTGGTCTATGCCCTCAGAAACAACCTCCATGAGCTGGGAGTGCGGCAAGGAATAGTAGAGGTCCTTAATGTCCAAGGAGAACCCATACACATGAGCGGGGCACTGCCATTGGAGGTAGTCAGAAACTTCCGTAGGGCTCCTGACAAGGAAAGGGTCGTCGATTTTCAGCTGGGAAAGAGACTTCTGCAAGAGCTTGCCCAGAACATACTTCTATGCACTTCGATGCACTTCTTTTTTTGTGTGCTCTTTTTCGTGCTTCCTTCTTTTTTATCGTGTTCCTTCTCACCTTCGTTTCTGGGTATATTTCACAAGCCGTATAATAAACCAACCAGTTGTTAGTCAGCGCGTTGTGTCGTCGCTTCGTTGTCCCGTCTTTTTGCGCTGTTTCGAATTTAAGTTTTTTCTTGCTGTTGCACTCCAAGGTTATGTGTTTTAGTGTGGGAGTGTTGTTGCAGGTTGGGCATTCTGGTGGGTATTTTCGTAGGTAACTGAAGCTATACCTGCGGAGGCGTGGGTAAGTATTTGTTTGAATCTGTCATTTCATTTGTCATTTCATTTCGTTTACTTTTTGTGAAATTCCGGGTAGAGTGCCCTGGCTGCCCCTAGGAAGTGAATGCCGTGATCAGCGAGCGCACGGCGGCGAGCGCTACTCTGCCGTCATCTCCCAGTGTGTCGCCGCCGCCGAACCTTGTGTGTAAATCATATTTGAACCTCCCGCGCAAATGTCACTTGTTTCAGATGAGCCGCGCAGCAAGAAGGACGTCGAAGGAGAACGTGCAGTATGCAGCAGGTGCTGGGCTTCTTCTCGGCTGCGTCGGCCTCCTTCACACTTTCGCCGCACTTTCCTCCGCCGTTTTTTTTATGCCTTCCTTCGCTCGGTAACAACGCAGTCGCTTTCGTCGCTGCGAAACACTCTTGCAGGTGCCAAAGTGCTTCGCAATAAAATAGCGCACACCGACAAACTTTGCAGAACACCTGGCATCTTGGGAAAAAAAGATAATTAACAAACCCAAACCCACCTCCACCGAAAAAAATGAGAAACAAGAGCAAGGAACCGCACAGCGGACACAGCTTGGAAGCGCTAAAAGCGAGAGTTGAAGAAAATCTCAAGAATGCCCTTGAAACTTTTGTTACGAGCCTTGGAGAGAAATTAAGCAATGAACTATGCAGTAAATTTGAAGCTATGGCATCGAACTTAACACACACACTAAACACTCAAATTGACGGTCTATCGAGTCAGGTTATAGCGCTAGAAGCAGTACTAGCGAACATATCGCTACCTGCACAGTCGAGTGCAAGTATCAGCCCCATAAAGACGCACAAACCCTACGCTCGCCCGTCATGAGTCGAAAGCCCATAAACAGTTAAGGCGTCAGTAGGAACCACAACTCTCTGCATGGATAGGAATAACGATAACAGTACCAACATTATTGATGGCTACACCGTATGGCAACGAAACTGCAGGGGATATCGTCGCAAGAGAGGCAACATCCAGCAGCACATTGCAAACTTTTCCGTCGCTGATACGCCTCATGCCATACCACTGCAGGAAATTGGATGCTTAGCCAAATTATTCAATTATAAAGATTTCCATTCAAATACGGGTGATGAGAGCAAGTACAAACCTGCAGTCTGCACGCTGACCAGGAGAAACGTGCCTGTAATACAACACGACATCGGAATCACACTGATTGAGCACATGCTCATAGAAATTGTTCCCACGAGAAGAAGACAAAGGAAAATAGCCTTTTTATACTAAACGTCTAGAGTAACCCCCGAAAAAAGAACAATTTCTCAACCCTTTTTTGGAAGGCAATAAACACTGCAAAAAGGCAACCCCTACTCATAGTAGGTGATTTTAACACCCCGTGTGTGGCTTGGGGATACGCCAGATACACACCCAAGGGTAAACAACTCTGGGAAATCACCCAGCAAGAAAGAATGTCTCTCGTAACTGCTCCCGCTCATCCCACGCGGTACGGCAATAGCATCAGCACGGACACCACTCCGGATCTCGCTTTTACCAAGTACGTATCTCAGGTAGCCTGGAATAACACCGAGGAAAATCCGGGGAGCGACCACTTCATTATATCCATCCAAATCAGTGCTGGCCCAGCTAAACCCAAGGTTGTCGAATGCGACGACTTCAGAACCCTGAGACTTGCTGAGTGCGACTACTACGGTGGTATATCGGACGTAACCGACATCGACACGTCGCCAGCACAGCTGAAGGCGCACGTCGAGCAATCTACGAGAACCATACCAGAGGAGGCCGGTTTTGTGACAGCTGATTCCCGCCTACTTCACATGTGAGAAGCCAAACAGAGAAACGGCTTAAGAAGCAAAAACACAACCGCACCCTGAGAAGACGAATAGCTAGATTAAACTGCGAAATTCAACAACACGCGACTCTATTCTCGTGCCAGCAATGGCACGAAACGTGTGAATGCATGGACATCCATATCGGGCTCCCCAAAACATGGAACATTCTGCGATTCCTAATGAACCCTGAGCCGGGTAAAACCGCGCAAAAATTAAATGGCATCACAGTGGCCGAGGTTCGGACCGTGATGCACGAGCTCAACGCTCACTCAGCAGCGGGTCCGGGCCTTGTTACTAACAAGATGCTGCGTAACCTCGACGATGCGTCGATCGAGGCCTTAACCTGGTATTACAACGAGAGCTGGGGGTCGGGCAAGCTACCCCGCCAGTAGAAATGCGCAAAGGCCAGGCGGCCGCCATCATCAAAAAGACCAAGCTTCAAGACAAAGAAGTCCGCATCAAGTGGTTCCCGGCGCACATGAGCGAGTGTGCAACTACATCCAACCACAACGAGACGGCTCACTCGGAGGCGCGTGCACTTACCTTCCACTTCGCCGAGACCGACTGTGGGGGTTCGAGAGCAAAGACCGCCTATCAAGCTACACCGAAATCACGAAGGCTTACCGCCTAGCTCGACGGATAATGCCACCCCCCCCCCCCAACCCACCAAGGACTGAGCCGGGAGGAGGTTGTGTTGCTACGGCAGCTCCTAACTGGACCCATCCTCGCGCCGATAAGGCTGCATGTGTTACACTCAGGACTTTATTTGAGTGGTCTGTGCAAAATGTGTAAAGTGGGTCTGGCAGACCAGAGGCACATCTTCTGGGACTGTGTCCGGTTTCCAGACGAAGCAAAATCAAAGAATTATCCGGCGAAACTCCAAGAAGTGCGCAGTAACGACAAGGACGTTCAACTTTGGGCCGTCCAGCAGGCCCGGGGTGCGCTCGAAAAACACATACCAGGCGACCCGGCAACGGGGTGCGTTGCGCTGTGCAGAGTAACAGCAAACCCTAGGTCGACGCCAGGCCCGCGTCGCGGCGAGTGAAAACAGTCGCTGTGTAGGCATCAATAAAGTTATACCAAACCTAACTTAAACGGAATTCTTCACGTGCACAACTATACAAATGCCGAGCTCATACAAATAATCAAAGACAAGTACGTCGGCTCCAATCCCCCCGTAAAGCACCCGGACTACTCCGAACCAGAGAACACCTTACTGACCGGCCAATCACCGTCGAGGAACTCCATGCGGTTGTTCAAAAGCTGCGGATGAAGTCGACACCCGGACCCGATGGCATATCCAACAAGACGCTTAGAAACATCGACGAGCCTTTCCTTACTGCGCTAGCTAAATTCGTGAACGAGTGCTGGTTGAGAGGCAACCTTCCCAAAATATGGAAGACTGAAAAAATAGTCATGATACCTAAACCTGGGAAAAAGCTTCAAATTGACAACTTAAGACCGATCCCTTAATATCTTGTATTGGCAAGCTCTTCAAACACGTCGTTCTTAACCGCAACAGCAACTACATGAACGAATATGACCTATACCCGCACACTATGATAGGGTTCAGAGGGAAGCTTTCGACCCAGGATAATATGCTACAAATGAAGCATCAAATAATCGACGGTGATAAATTTCTCCTTCGGACGCAAGAGCAATCTTAGGTCTTGACCTCACCAAGGCTTTTCGATAACGTCAGACACGAAGCGATACTAGAGGTGCTCCCCAAGATAGCCCCGGAGAAGCGAGTATAATAATACATACGAGACTTCCTTAAAACAGGGCTGCTTCCCTCTCCGTCGGCAGCCTTGAGTCGGGTTACTTTGCCATGGGTGGTAGGGGTACACCTCAACGGTCTGCGCTCTCCCCATTCCTTTTCAACGTCTCACTTTTAGGCCTGCCTGAGAGATTAAGCAACATCAAAAGCCTTCACCACAGTCTGTATGCCGACGACATCACTCTGTGGATCGGCGACGGCACCGATGGCCACATTCAAGACACCCTACAAGAGGCAGTAGACACGGTGCAAAATTATGTTCGAGAACGAGGACTGGACTGTAGTCCTCAGAAATCCGAGTTACTCATCTACGGCCTATCAGTACGGGACGGAAGAGAGACCTAACGAATCCCGACATCTCCGTCTACGCCAACAACCAGAAGATCCCACTTGTAAACAGCATTAGAATCCTAGGCCTACGACTGCAATGTAATGGTCACAACAAAGAGGCAATCCTTCATTTCGAGAAGAGCACTCAGCTCACCATGCCACTCATCTCCAAAGTGGCAAACAAGAATACATTTATGAAGGAAGACACGCTCATACGGCTCGTACAAACCTTCGTAATTAGTAAAATCACCTACAGCATTCCTTTCCTACTCGGACTAGTCGGGGTGAAGGGGACTGAGTGGCGCTGGCTATCACCCCCAAGCACAGGAAACAAAAATACCTGAACATAAATACCCCAGAAAGTGGAGGGGAAAAAAATACACAATCTTCCCGAGGGGAACCCTGAGGTGATGCGAAGCATCGCAGAGTTCCAATCCAATCAAATCAAATCCAATCCAATCCAAGCCAAGCCAAGCCAAGCCAATCCAATGGAATCGAATCCAATGCCCCTCGTGAGAGTGTTCGCTATCGGAGAGGAGAGGGGGTGAGCGGCGGAAAGCGTAGCTGGCGCGGCGAGGAGAATAGGGGAGGGGTGGACGCCGACAACGCCGACAACAACTCCGGATGGATGCAGGGACATGGCGAGTGAATGAGATGCGTCGAATCTAATATACCCGCTGGTAGCGTAGTGGTCATCGCACCAGTCCAGTGTTCTGGAGGTCGTGAGTTCGGATCCCACCCGGCGGGAATTTTTTCTGCACTTTCTTTCTTTCCAAATTCTTTGCCTGTTTCATTGACCAACCAGATCCTCCCCTTTGCTTTCCAATGTTTTCTTGACTGCCAACCCTTATTTTTGTCTTATTTTCAACAAGCATCTCATTTCCCATGCTGATTGGCTACATGCAAAGCGAGGGCCTCTGTTCTGGCAGTCTTGGTGCCATAGGGAGCTTAAGAGGGTTCAACGCTGGTCGACCACTCTCGACATGTCGTAAACACTCGAGTCACGGCCCTGGGGTTAAAAAGAAGGTCCCCTTAAACCCGAGTAGTTCAAGTGGCACTGGCTACCATCCCCAAGTGCAGGAAACAAAAATACCTGAACATAAATAACCCAGAAAGTGCACGGGAAATTATCTCGCCGGTACTAAAGTGGTCATCGCAGCAGACCGGTATTCTCGAGGTCGTGGGTTCGGATCCCACCTGGCGAGCATTTTTTCTCCACTTTCTTGCTTTCTTGCCAAATTCTTTATCTGTTTCAATGACCTACCACATCCTCCCCTTTGCTTTCCGAGGTTTTCTTGACTGCCAAACCTTATTTTGTCTTAAGTCACCGAGCCCCTCATTCCCATTTCTGATTCACTACATGCATAGCCAGGGCCTCAGTTCTGGCAGTCTTGGGGCCAAAGGTAGCTTAAGAGGGTTGAACGCTGGTCGACCACACTCGACATGTCGTAGACACTCGAGTCACGGCCTGGAGGTTAAAAAGAAGGTCGCCTTCACCCCGAGTAGTCCGAGTGGCGCTGGCTACCACCCCCAACTGCAGGAAACAAACAAAAAGACCTTAACATAAATACCCAAGAAAGTGGTGGGGAAACAGCCCCGCCGGTAACGTAGTGGTCATCGCACCAGACCGGTATTCTGGAGGTCGGGGGTTCGGATCCCACCCGGCGGGCATTTTTTCACCACTTTTTCTGACTCAAAAAATTATTCATCTGTTTCTATGACCTACGCATTTCCCTCTTTGATTTCCGAGGTTCTCTTGACTGACAAACCTTATTCTGTATGTGTGTGTGTATATATATATATATATATATATATAGATATATATATATATACACATACAGAATAAGGTTTGTATATATATATATATATATATATATATATATATACATATTGTAATGAGGTAACGCGGGCTGCAATACTTAGGAAAATGCCTTGTAATGGTTATGTGCCATCGGACATCGCCATGTTGCTAGCAGACAACCAGCCGCTCGTGTGAACGAAAAAGAAGCTCGGTCTGCACGGCTTTGGGTGTGACCGTTCGTCGGCTTTCTCGCTCTCTGTGGTTCTGGACCTCTGCGACCGTCTACATCTACAAGCCAATAAACCCCCTTTCATTTTGGTGTAGGTTGTGGTTCTTCAGCTACGCCCGTCTGGGGTCCTGAAGCAATCCCCTCAAGGCTCAAGGATCGCGTCGGTCCGCGTTAGTCGGCGTCACTGACCAAGCCCTGGAACTACGCAGCCGCTCCATACCGACGGCCATGCCTGGCGGTAACGACACGCCCCATGTGCCTCTGAGCCCAGCTATCATCTGCGCTGGCGCTCTCCGTGAACGTGAACCTGCCAAGTTCAACGGCAATGAGGAGCAAGACGTTGAGGAATGGTTGGCGTTCTTTGAACGTGTGAGTACGCATAATAGATGGGATGACGCCATGAAACTCAATAACGTCAGCTTTTCTTTCATCGGTCTCGCCGAAGTGTGGTTTAACAACCACGGATGCGGCATAACCGCGTGGCCGGCCTTCAAGACTGAATTAATTGCTGCTTTTGGCCGTCCCGCTGTGCGCAAACTGCTCGCCGAACAACGCTTGCACGGCCGCGTCCAGAAGACCAGCGAGACGTTCACGAGCTACATCGAGGATGTTTTGGACCTCTGCAAGCGTCTGAACCCATCTATGACAGATCCTGATAAAATCAAGCACGTCATGAAAGGCATCGACGAGGGTGCCTTCCAGATGCCCTTGGCGAGAGGCCCGGGCTCCATTGCTGAACTGGTGAACCTTTGCCAGAGTTACGACTAGCTTCGTCGACAGCGAGTGAGCACACGACGCACCTCTGTCCAAGACGACGCCATAGCGAGCTTGGTCCGTGACCCCGACAACTCTTCTCTGCTGTTGCAGATCAAGCAGATAGTGCGGGAAGAAGTCGCCCTTCAGCTCTCCCTGCTTCCATACACCCCGGAGCCTTCGTCTGCTTTGGCGCCAACACTCCGCAGTGTAATTCAAGAGCAAGTTGCTTACGCCATTTCACCGACTCCCACTGCGCCTCCTCGTCATAACTTGAGCGTTACCAACCCGCTGCCGTATGCCGAAAGCGTCGACGGGACCCCGGTACCGATCGTCACGTACGCTGACGACGTGGGTGTCCCCCCTTAGCGGGTCCCCATGTCTTACCAACACCCTGTACCGATGAGGCCACCGCCCTTGTCTCGTCCTCCGCCGCAATCCAGCAGTGCCTGGCGAACGTGCGACAACCGTCCCATCTGTTTCAATTGTCGCTATACCGGACATGTCGCCCGATACTGCCGCCGACGCCTGACGCCCACCAACGACGATATCGGAGCCCCTACTTATGGCCCTCGCAGCCGATCGCCACGCGAAGTCTCCTACAGGTCCGACTTCACTGCTGCACCTTCTGACTCCCGCACTTTCGCTACCCGTCGCTCGTCCTCCCCTCGTCGTCGGTCTCTTTCTCCCATGCGCCGCCGACCAACCGTTACCGAAGAGGAAAGCTAGTTGACGCAGTTCACGAGGCAAGAACTGCGTTACCAGCGAACTTTCCAAGGCCTCATTTTTCGCCCTCAAATGTTATAGACGTATTTGTGGAAGATAGACGTGCATTGGCGTTAGTCTACACGGGCGCTGCCGTTTCAGTTATTCATGCTGACCTTTGCCGTGTCCTTAGAAAAGTGACGACGCGGTTGGATGGCTTTGCGCTACGTACCGCAAACGCACAGCACGTCCATGCGTATGCAGCGTGCACGGCGCGAGTGACGATCCAGAATGTTTTGTACATTGTAGAGTTCATCGTGCTTCCTAGTTGTTCCCATTACCTCATATTGGGTTGCCGATTTTCTCGCTCGTCACCACGCCGTCATCGATTCTGTGCGTGCGGAAGTTGAATTTGCACCAGATTGCGACGCGCACCATAATGAGGCAACTGCTGCTAAATTGGTCGTCAGCGAAGATGCAAAAATTTCGCCGCACTGCTCGGTTTCCGTGCCCCTGTGCTGTGCGTGCACTGGTGACCCAACCGTGCTTTTTAACGCCGTCCGACCTCTTCATCCGACGGAGACATCTTCCGCTGCCGTCCGCTCTGTTAACGACCCATGCTGGTACGAGCCACATGCTTGTTAGTAACTGGTCCTCGGACGAAATTTCGCTGCTACAGGGCGAGACTATTGGGTGGATTAAGCCTGTCGAGCCAAGTGCTGTCATCGATGTTCCCGACGATACTCCCATTATCACTCATGTCGCAGAATTGAGTGCTACATCTGAAGCAAAGGTTTTACCATCCGACGTTTTCCATCAGGCTATGGATGGAGATCTCACGCCCACACAACGAGATCAACTGCTGGCCCTCCTCCATAGGTTTCGCTTGTCTTTTGACTGCTTGAAAGCTCCGCTAAGTCAAACATCAACAGTCGAACACACGATTGACACTGGCTGGCACCCGCCGCTACGACAACGACCTTATCGCGTTTCCCACAAAGAACGACGTACTATTGATGAAAACGTGGACGAGATGCTTGATCGAGGCGTCATTAGGCCCTCCAACAGTCCCTGGGCGTCTCCCGTAGTCCTTGTAACCAAGAAGGACGGTTCGATACGCTTTTGCGACGACTATCGGCGCCTCAATAAGATAACTAGAAAGGATGTCTACCCTCTCCCGCGTATTGATGACGCCCTCGACTGTCTGCAGGGTGCCGAATATTTCTCGTGGCTCGACTTGCGCTCCGGGTACTGGCAGGTACCTATGGCCGAGGCTGATCGTGCAAAGATGGCTTTCATAACACCTGACGGCCTGTATGAGTTCAATGGGATGCCGTTCGGCCTTTGTAATGCACCTGCCACTTTCGAGCGCATGATGGACAGCATTTTGCGCAAACTAAAATGGAAAGCATGCCTGTGCTACCTTGACGACATCTTCGTTTTTTCTGCGGATTTCGAGACACATTTACGCCGATTAGAACAAGTTTTAACTTGTCTTGCCGACGCAAAGCTGCAGCTCAACCTCAAGAAATGTCACTTCGCCGTTCGCAAGCTCACTATTTTGGGCCACGTCGTTTCGAAGGATGAAGTTCTACCCGACACGTCTAAGCTTAAGGCAGTTGCGGAGTTCCCGAAGCCGACATCTATGAAGGCCCTCAGGAGCTTCCTCGGACTATGTTCTTACTTCAGGCGCTTCGTCCGGAACTTTGCGACCATCGTTGCACCATTGACGCAGTTTGTCTCTGGTACCTTTAAATACCTCACTTCGTGGTCCCCTGCTTGTGAAAACGCGTTCGCGACATCGCGGAAGCTTCTTACGTCGCCACCTATCCTGCGCCATTTTGACCCGAACGCCCCCACTGAGGTTCATACTGATGCCAGCGGCGTTGGTCTTGGGGCTGTGCTTGCTCAGCGAAAATCTGGCTTAGACGAGTACGTTGTCGCCTACGCTAGCCGTACCCTTACAAAGGCTGAGGTAAACTACTCCGTCACGGAAAAAGAGTGTTTGCCCATAGTCTGGGCACTAGATAAGTTCCGACCTTACTTGTACGGCCGCCGTTTCGACGTCGTCACAGACCATTATGCGCTATGCTGGTTTCCACACTAAAAGATCGGTCTGGATGGCTAGCTCGCTGGGCTTTAAGGTTACAAGAGTACGACATACGTGTCATATATCGGTCTGGCCACAAACATTTCGACGCTGATGCCTTATCCCGTTCTCCAGTGTCACCAGAGAATGTCTGCATCCTGCCTGACGACGCTGTTCTGTCCCCTCTCTCTTTCACTGACATGCCCTCAGAACAAAGCAAATACCCATGGATTGCTTCGCTCATCTCCTTGCTCTCGGACGTCTCCCGTACAGAAGAACCTCGGGCCCTGCGCAGACAAGCTATGCATTTCACGCTTCGTGACAGGTTGCTCTACCGGCGGAATTACCTCAACGAAGGGCGGAAGTGGCTGCTCGTAATTCCTCGGCACCTTCGCACCGACATTTGCGCATCGCTTCATGCCGATCCAACATGTGCCCACGCTGGCTTGTTAAAAACATACCACCGTGTTCGTCTCTGCTATTACTGGCGCGGCATGTACACCTTTGTGCGCAAGTACGTTAGGTCATGCACTACCTGACAGCGTCGCAAGTCTTCGCCTTCCAGCTCGGTGGGTCCACTGCAGCCGCTTCCTTGCCCGGAGAAACCATTTGACCGTGTTGGTATAGACCTGTATAGACCTTTGCCCAACACAGCCTCCGGCAACCGATGGGTTATCGTCACCGTCGATCACCTAACGCGCTATGCCGAAACTGCGGCTCTGCCTGCCGCCACAGCACGAGACGTCGCCTCTTTCATCATACGGCGCTTCATTCTGCGGCATGGGGAACCTCGTGAGCTCCTCAGCGACAGAGGACGTGTGTTTCTGTCAGACGTTATTCGTGCCCTCCTCGCTGAGTGCCGTGCTGTCCATCGAACATGTACAACGTACCATCCGCAGACAAACGGCCTCACTGAGCGCTTCAACCGCACCCTCGGCGACATGCTGTCGATGTACATCTCAGCGGATCACGACGACTGGGACCTTGTGCTGCCCTACGTGACTTATGCGTACAATACAGCCATTCAGGTCACAACAGGGTTCTCGCCCTTTTTCCTCCTGTATGGTCGCGAGCCGTCATGTACCCTTGATACGGTTCTCCCCTACCGACCGGATCGCTCCGAGTGCTCCCCAGCTTCTGAGGTTGCCAAGTACGCGGAAGAATGCCGCCAGCTTGCAAGGTCCTTTACGACTGAAGATCAGTTGCATCAAAAATCTCGGCACGACGACACAGCTACCCACCCGACGTATTCTCCGGGATCTCTGGTGTGGCTGTTGTTGTGCCAGAGCGCCTGGCCCAAAGGCGTTGCACGAGGAGACGCGCCGACAGCGAGGCTGAGTCACGCCTCTCCCTTTCGTCGCTGCGGCGCGGCCGAATCCTGCATCTCGGAACGATGCGGCGCGGCCGAATCCCGCATCCCAGAACGCTGCGGCGCGGCCGAATCCCGCATCTGAGAACTACCAAACAAGGGCATGCCGCTACGCCCGGAGGCGAGGTCACGGAGACGGCGGGGGCATCGCTCTCCCTTTCCCCATTGGCGGCGCATCTGACTCACCGCTTCGCTACCATTCGTCGGAATTCAGACTTCAGGCAGCGAGAGCCCTGATTGGAGCTATTCGAACTTCTCGGTGCCCCAACGAACTTCCCGGGGTATAAAAGAAGCCCGGAGGCTCTCATCGTCGGCATTCCTCGGCGGCTTCTCTCCGGCACCACTCTCTTCAGAGGCACCGAGTGAAAGGGTGCTGTCGCCTTTGTGCGAGTCATGTAACGTTTGCTTACTCTGTACCTACTGTATATAAATGTTACTTTAAGTTTTCGTCGGCTCGAGAACTTCTTCGCTCTGCTCTGCGCCGCGTCGATAGCGGGCGGAGCAGGCAACGTCGCTTCACCGGTGACTGCGCTCGGATGGCCAGTCGCAACAGTGGAGGCTGTGGTGAGAGGGCCCAGTCCCAACAGCGGTGACGAGCAGGAATGCGAGTCACATCCTTGGCGACCGCCCTGCGATAGTCATTCCCAATAGTGGTGGCAGCGGTGGGATGGTCATTCCCAACAGTGGATGGCAGCTGCGGGATCGACCGGCAACGGCTACTACCTGGTGCGGTAAGCGCTCGACGTTTTCTCTCAGTTCACCAGACTTCTCTAGCACAGGTTATGCTAGTTTAGAGAAGGGCTGTGTGAAGCACTGTGTATAGCTTTGAGTGTTTCAAGCCTAGAGAAAGTGTTTTGAAACCAAAGCTAGTGCCGAGAGGTAAACAAAAGAGCGTAGAGAATTACTTCCGCGTGCCTTACTAGTAGTTCGATAGTACAGGAACGGCAAG
This sequence comes from Haemaphysalis longicornis, assembly GCF_048455015.1. NCBI lineage: Eukaryota > Metazoa > Arthropoda > Arachnida > Ixodida > Ixodidae > Haemaphysalis > Haemaphysalis longicornis. Next base: position 2,091,939 of record NW_027526384.1, read on the forward strand.
GGAATTCTAAAGCGGGTAAGCAGCAAGAGGCCAGTGCAAACGATCGAGGACCTTAAAGTGAAGGAACTCATCGAAATTTGCGAGGAGCTGGGCCTTGACTTAGGCCGTGCGAAACGGAAGCATGTGATTGTTGAGATCATGCGGAAGGAGAACGTAACGGCTGAGGAAGTCAATGGGGCCAGGGCTGAAATCAAAGAGCGCCGGGAGCGCGAGGAGGCCGAAGAAAAAGAGCGCCGCGAGCGCGAGGAAGCCGAATGGCAGGAACGGGAAGCTGAATAGCAGAAATGGGAAGCCGAATGGCAGAAACGGGAAGCCGAAAGGCAGCTCGAGTTGATGAGGCTAGAGTCGGAGCTCCGGCAGGGTTCACCGGCGCCTAGCATGACTCGTCCAACGTTTCAGGCAAGCGGGCCGAGAAGTCAGGACCAACGGCCGCCGTTCGTTGTTGAGAGGTCAGGACCGGAAGACGGAGCCTCCCAGGGCAAACGCGAAGCGACCGCACTCGTATAGTTGGACGGAGAAGCGAGCCAGGAAAGCGAGAACGGCGCGGAGGCAGAGAAGCCGCTTCGAAGTAAAGATTTCGAAACGCGCGCACAGTCCGCGAGCAGCGGCCAGTGCATGTCACTTACGAGTTCCCAAGCGGGGAAGCTCTCGCAGAAACTTGACTCTTCCCCAGGGAGCGAGAGGCGAAAGGACGCCGGGAAGCTTAGCCCGAACTACGAGCTGACCGAAAATTGTCGCGGTAGGCTAGTGGAACTGCCAGCAACAGAACGGGGTTGCGTGAAACCCTTCGGTGGAGAAACGGAGCCGGGCGACACGGAGAGTACGTTGTCACCGTTTTCCGATCAGCCGTTACGCGAAGACGAGCTCAAGGTCGAAGCGCTGCCGAGAGAGAAATCCAGTCGACTCGTACCGAGTGACGTTGACATAAGGTCCCTGAAAGAACTAAGGTAGCGCCAACTGCTCCCTCCTTCTCCGCTGCCCTCCTCTTTTTTCTCTCCCCTCACCCGCGGCGCCGCCGTCCCTTTAACTCCGCGGCGGGGCCGCCATATTTGTTGGCCACTTGAGAGCAGACGCCCTCGCTACGCTTCAGGGCGCTCGCTGCAGTTTGCTCTTGTTTTCGCGCCGAAATCGCTCTTTGGTAGCATTTATAGGATTTCTAGAGCCCCGTTTTACCAACACGCACTGAGTGATAGTGTTTTGTTTTATATTTTTGTCTACAAGGGGATATTTGCGGGGCGGATGCCGCTGGCGCATACGCACAGCGCGGTTTTTGTTTACGTGTGCGGCATTCTGTAACACCTCACGATAGCTCGTGAATGCGAAAGGATCGAGCGTTGACATTTCAAACTGCTCTGTTACGGTAGTTCCGTTCTTGCATTCGCGTGACTGTGGTCGTGCAATCCCTGCACAGAGGTCTTGCGCACGGTTCGCGGCAGTGTACAGTGCGCTTCATTCGCAAATGCCGTAGTTCGAGCGCTGCGCTGGCGTCCTTGCACTCGCCTTTCTTGCGATAATTGTGTATCCTCAGCGGCGTTCACTCTGCGCCCGCTTTTACTAACGACCTACAGCATATCTTAATTCCGCGCAGTTTAGAGTGCTTTGCCGTTTTTGTAGAAATGTTTCCTTCACCTTCATGTCGTTATAGGCTGCTGTGAGTAGACTAAAAACATACACATGCTGTTGTGCGTGTGTGCACGTACAGCGACGTGAAAAGCCCCTGCTTCCCCGACTTCGCAGCCGGATACACTAAACTACACTCGCGGCCGTATGTTCATGTGCGAACCTAGTGAAAAACGCAGACTTGTAATTCTGGGAATACGCGCCAGAGAAGACTGCGATCAATCGATCGGGTAAACTGAAATTACAGATTTGTGGCCTCTTATTTCTCATACGAACCAGAGATCGAGTCCCTCTAGGTGCAAATTATGTAACTAGTTACTGCAGTTAATTAATCATGCAATACGTTTTCTCACCGGGCGCGGTCGTTAACAGCCGTTATTAATGGAGGCGCCTGGACAGAATTGTTTTGTGCTGGGATATATTCTGGCAGATTTGTACATTGCACTAACACAGGGACACACCCGAAAGAAATTCGAAAGAGGACCAATGTCACGATGATTATCAAGAGAAAACAATAAATCACAAAAATGAATTCGTGCCAGCAAATAGATATTTTATTGGAACAAACGTCCGTAATGACGTCGTGCAGGTGGCTTGTGCTGCTGACGTGGCTTCCCGTGAGAAAAAATGTTGGGAGTGGCATTTGGGTTTAGTTTTTTTAACGCCAAGCTTCTCCAATATCTGTTGCTCAAATTGATCCGTGAAATAATCCTATTGAGAAGGGGAAAAAAATGTCGCCACCGAGTTTGAGATGCGCCACAAACACTCCGCAAATATAGGCAATAATGCATTGCAGAAGGGAGTTAGTGACTGTTCTACCGTAGCATGGTCAAATTCGTGTTCGCGCATCTGCTCAGTGCCGCGTCCGCTCAACTCGCTACACTAAACCCGTTTAGTAAGCGCTTTGCTGGACAAAAATACGTCTGCTGAAAATAATATAGTCGCCCAGTGTGTTTTGGTTCAAATCGCAATGACTGGATACGCTGCGCCATTGACTACTAAGATGAAGTAAGCGCGCACACTGCAAATGTACGGCATCACGTGTAATGCAAACGTAAGTCGTAATTAACGTTCCTCTGTGCATACACGGAAGAAAGGGCGTACAGCCGTTACGGTGCGAATATGCATTTGAAGTGCTCATTCAAACGTGCGCGAATTTAATAAAGCGATAACAGAAATGTCGCATCAAACGTACGTCAACGGCGCGGTCACTATATTGACTATATTAGCTGACCTTAAATTGTTTTACCTAGCCGCAATTTTTTTTTCTCGCAACAGCCTCAATTTGCGCCGCACCGACCAAGCCCATATTACGCAGCAAATCACTCCGATGTCATAACAACGGGATTATAATACCACCCGGGTAGCTAACACACAAAACATGACTTCACGCCAAAAAGAGCGTACACGCACTCGGAACGCACACGATACATGGTCAGACGCAAGCTGCCGTCGGCCAAAACAAGCATAATTCAGGTGAACAATTCTCGCGTCACGAAAACCTTACGACAACTGACTGAACATGCTACGCCGCTGATATTGATGCTGGAAGTTAAGCACGCACATGACAAATACACGGCCTCTTATCCAAACCAAAGCTTACGACGGGGCGAACTCGGCGCTGCGCGCAATGCCTACTCAGAACAAAGCGTGGACGACGGTTGCGAAGGGACTACGCATTTCTGCGTAAGTTACCGCTCAAGCTCGCGCAGAATTTAACAGAGCAAGAACAAGCATTCAGAAACTTACCTCGCAAAAGAGTGATGGTAGCGTCGGCCTGAAGTATGCCCGTTCAAATCTATGCAACCAAACTTTTCTCCTTTCTGCGTCGCGTTTCCCGGACGGAATAACGAAGTCTTTTGCCCTGCCTGACGATATTCGCGCTGCCTAAGGCACAACACATCGACACCGAGAAGCAACCTAAAACGACACCGGTGCGACATTTTTTCGAAACGAGCAGCTAATTCTTACTTTGCTATTAGCTGGCGCCTACGATAAAGCCGGTACTGAAGCACGGTGGCGACGGTGGCTCGGAAGCCAGCAATGGCGTCGCAGCGGCGGCGTTGCGCAATGTCCCAGCCGGCGAGGCATCGGCGAGGCGACCCGGCGGCGGAGCAAAAAAAACAAAACCACGTGACTTTTCCCTTGGCCAATGGCGCGCGGCGTTCGCCGGCGAAAAAGAAAATGGCAAAAAACGAAGTAAGAGAGGAGCGCGGGCGAGGGCGAAAGGCGGCGAGATCTAAAGATGGCGCTACCTTAGTCATGAATTTCAGGGACCTTACGTTGACAGTGACCGTACCGCCGTCTCGGAGAGCAATGGCGTACCTGAAGTAGATAACGCACTTGCTGAGACGTCCGATAGAGGGCCGTGCGGGTCCGCTGATCGCGTTCATGTGTCGGTGTCGGGTTCAACGATCTCGGCAGAACGCTCAGAATCAGCGGTGGCTTTAGAGACGGCTTCCAACAGGATCGCGCACAGTGCGCGAGATAGCGAGGTTTCTCGTGAAAGTTTGGACAGCGAGGCTAGCCAGACGAAGCCGCTAGAGCCCCCGGAACCAGGTGTTCCTTCGGGTGCGAGCTCTAACTCGGGCGATGCTGTGGCAAAGCCTGCGAACGGGACACGAGAGGCGAGCGAGCAACGAAGGCCGAGCGGTGAGCGGACCGAAAGCTCTGGCAGAAGCTTAGCGGAGCCGCCGACGGCCGAAGCGGGTTGCGTCATCCCCATCGGCAGGGAAACCCAGGTGGCCGAGTGTTGCGAGGCGAACTCGAAGTTGTCCGCAGTTCGCGATGACTTGCTTGAAAGCAAGGTAGGGCACTTTCACCCGCATTCCAACCTAGTGGAGCAAAGGTCCCCAGAGCGAAAGCGAAAGTTCAGAGCTCTGTGCTATGTGCGGAAACGCGATTGCGAGGCAGGCGTGCCTGCCGCTATGTTGGCCTTGAAGTCAGCTCCGCGCGAGATTACAGGCGTCAGCTTTGCGAGGCTTGTATATGACCGCAGAAAGAGAACGCGTTTCGAATAACGGAACTAGCCTGTGGGGAAGAGCTAGTTGTAACGCTGCGTTCTTTGTTTCCCCATTCGGAACAGTCTGTTCCGTCATGTTGGGCTTCGGTCACAAAAGCGTGCCGTATTGCCTCTCAAAACTAACGGATCGGGTGTTTTGTGGCCTGTCGTAGTGCGCGCTCCATTACCTCGACGATGGCGTCAGCTTTTCTAGCACATGGTGAAGAGCATGTAGATCACTTACGAGTCGTGCTGAGCAGGCTCAAAGAAGCAGGCCTACTAATCAAACAGTCAAAAGTGTCACATAGGATACGCCGAAGTGACGTATCTAGCGCATGTGGCGGTGGTAGCGCGGCCGACGCAGACCGTCGGAAATCGAAGTAGCCGCAGTCGAACTATCGCCGACCAACCAGTGAGTCAGAGATAAGGGCTTATTTGGGTTTGACTAGATATTATCAGATTCGTGTGAAAGATTACTCCACACTGGCTAGTCCGTTAGTGATGCTCTTACAACGACTGAGCCAGTTAAGGTGGAATGGGACAGATTAGGAGGACGCGCTTTAAAGGAGCCATGAAGAGAAAACAAAAGTTTGTTTTATTCGAAAGATTAGGTGTTTCATAGTACCACAAGCGCTTTCCCGGAAGCAAATGATGCTTTATTCACTGAGAAATAAGGCAATTTAAGCCAAAATTTTAAATCTCCCGCTAAAATTGAACATTCCGTGACGTGTACAATGGCGTCATAGAGCCGGTCCATGAAACAGATACTTAGTATGTCGACTCCATATAGCACCCACACGCGGGAGTCGATCGAGACGGCGGCCATTTTAAAAATACTAGTAAAACCTAGTGCACCCGCAGCCCTAGTCATGGAATCGCCTGATCCGGAGAACAAAACTCTCGCCGAGGAGCTCGGGCTTGCATTTAACAACCTCACACCACAAAAACGCTCAATGCTTCTAAGTACACGAGCGGCAAGAGTTGTGGGATACGCGGTGGACGGGAAAGCGACCATTCCGCGATAACCACAACAGACGAACGCCCAGCCGGCGGCACCGCTGCCTCGTCAGCCCCGTCGCGACGGACGAATATAGACTGGTACGTATGTGCCGTATTTTGATTACGGTTAATAATAGTTCAATTTCAGTAGCAGTATCACTTATGCCAGTTGGCCGGTGTCGTGTATGGAAAGCCGTTCGCGCGAGCTCTCTGCTTCGACCAGAAAGATACGAGCGTCAATGCGCGGTGTTAACAGCATTTTTTTCCCCAAGGTCAGAGCGATTTGACGAAGTCGGCGACGAGCGCCAGCATGTCCCAGGAGTGAGCTAACGTAAGGGTCCCTGCCGTAACTGAACAAACTGAAGTTTTCAGTGGTTGTAAACTGGAAACGAGCTCGTAACGACAGCAGCAAGCCAACACCATTCGAAACTTACGCGACGACTGGCACTATCTCGTCGCTTCTTGCTGTTCCTTACTCCCCTCGTTTCTATTTTTACCTTTGCTGGTTGGCGATATGACGGCCAACCTCCTGTGAAGGGATTACGATACGAAGCAAGGTCACGGCTGTGCGTGCTGGAACGGTTCGTTGGCCCCGAAGAGCCTCGAACCCGAAAATTCGTCTGCGCGACGGCGAGCTGTCGAGCTCGGCCGGCGCGCTAGTTTCGTACGCATTGGCGCACACGCTTGCGAGTTCGTTCGGACCTTCAACCGTTTACTCCACCGTTCATTGTCATAAAAAGAATGTGCAGTATGTTTCACGGGCATTTAGCTCGCTATGCAAGCTGTAAGCCCTGCCTAACATGCGTTTGCTTTTGCCGCGGCCTCCGCCAATCGCAGAGCATTCCCAAGTGACATCACAGGTTCTGTTGCGGAAAATGAGCAGGTGGGTCGCATGGTCATTTCCTTTTTTCCTAATTATGTAGCTTATTTGAGCGAAGTTCGCGTTATAAGTGGTGTCGTTATGGTTCTAACGAGGCAATCTTTCGAATGAACCAAACTTGTGTTTTCTCTTCATGGCTCCTTTAAGCACTGAAACGAGCCTTGAGCGAGGAGCCAGTTCTAACGGTCCCCGACTTTTCGAAAGGTTCGTTATTCAGTGCGATCGAGCGATCGTGGCATGGAAGCTTTACTATGCCAAGAGGATGCGAACGACCAGTTTGTACTTAAGTCGCAAGTTAACTTGCCGGGAAGAGGCATGCAGTAATTCCGGAAAGGAATGTGGCTGCGTAGTGTGGGCAGTGCAGAAGTTTGCGTGCTCTGTAGCCGGTAACGCTAACGCAGACGCACTAAGCCGGGCGTTCTTAGTGCTACGTTCACCCTCCCCGTGTCTTTCATTTCGTTTCTTCATGAGCAGCTTTTATCGTAGCAGGTAGATGGGAGCAAAATTATTGCCCTCATTTGCTGCCTCAGTTGATTATTTCCGCACCACGTGATTTCAAGTAATCAACCTTAGTTATCCCTTAAGTTCGTGTGTTACGTTTGACACTTAGTGTGTGTTCTTTTAAGAGTTTTACGTCCCGCATGGGCCTCTTGGTGTAGAGTGTCCAAATTTGGGGATAGACACTTAGCTAGGACAGTTTGTCACGTTTTGGAGTCTGGTGTTCTGATGGAGGACAGAGGGTGCTTGCTTGCGCTGGGTGTTGCCTGTTGTCGGTCGGTTATTTGCAAGCTCCAGAACGATAAGCAACCGGTGCTGAGGACAGACCGGAAGAGCCGGACGAAGCTGGTCGAGACACCTGGGCAGCACGGCGAGGTACCTGTGATCCGGACCTGGCAGGCGGTACCTGTTCAAGGAGAGGAACTTGGTGGAGCCGCCCTTTTCCTGGGGCACTGGAGGTGTACCTGGATGAGCCTGGCGAACGAGCGCGCCCAGCATCCGAGCCACGTGGAGGCAGCTCGTCTTCACGGCGGTTTGTCTGGCGGCGGGGGTGCTGTTGTGCCAGAGCGCCTGGCCCAAAGGCGTTGCACGTGGCGACGCGCCGACAGCGAGGCTGAGTCACGCCTCTCCCTTTCGTCGCTGCGGCGCGGCCGAATCCTGCATCTCGGAACGATGCGGCGCGGCCGAATCCCGCATCCCAGAACGCTGCGGCGCGGCCGAATCCCGCATCTGAGAACGACCAAACAAGGGCATGCCGCTACGCCCGGAGGCGAGGTCACGGAGACGGCGGGGGCATCGCCCTCCCTTTCCCCATTGGCGGCGCATCTGACTCACCGCTTCGCTACCATTCGTCGGAATTCAAACTTCAGGCAGCGAGAGCCCTGATTGGAGCTATTCGAACTTCTCGGGGCCCCAACGAACTTCCCGGGGTATAAAAGAAGCCCGAAGGCTCTCATCGTCGGCATTCCTCGGCGGCTTCTCTCCGGCACCACTCTCTTCAGAGGCACCACCACCACCAGGATTGTGTAGCAAGCTTCTTTCTAGGTTTCAGGGACCTTACCGTGTCCTCGAACGGACGTCACCGGCGAACTACGTCATAGAGCCCATGACACCTTCCTCAGACCTCTGTCGCCGCGGGAAGGAGACTGTTCATGTCCAGCGTTTGAAGCCGTATTATGATACCCTAGTGCCGTGTGCCCCGTGGCACGCCAGGATGGCGCTTTATTCCCCGGGGGGTAGTTGTAATGAGGTAACGCGGGCTGCAATAATTAGGAACTGCGGACAATCCCTTGTAATGGATATGTGTCATCGGACATCGCCATGTTGCTAGCAGACAACCAGCCGCTCGTGTGAACGAAGAAGCTCGGTCTGCGCGGCTTTGGGTGTGACCGTTCGTCGGCTCTCTCTTGCTCTCTGTGGTTCTGGACCTCTGCGACCGCCTGCATCTACCAGCCATTAAACCCCCTTGCAATATATATATATATATATATATATATAGAGAGAGAGAGAGAGAGAGAGAGAGAGAGGTTAGGTAAGTAAAGACAGAGACACACGAGAAAAAATTAAAAAATAAAATTTTACTGTCGGACCAGGAAAAAGACTTCCATTCTTCAGAGTACACAATAAGCTGGTTTCAGGGTTATATATATTGTCAAAAAGTCAAAGACGACGCAGTTGTCTTCAAGGAAAAGAAGTTTATAGGAGCGAACTTGTGCTGCCCTAACAACTCAGAGAATACACAGGCGGCGAAGCAGCAGTCAACAAAGTGACGTGCGGAAGCGAGCGTCGGCGAATCGATTACCGCCGCGTCTTCTCTGGACGATTTGATCTGTCGGCGCGACTGTTTCTCGAACCATCGATTTACATCCAGAACATTGTATATCAAAGAAGATTATTCTAGGATAGTGACGTTAGGGTGAAGCGCTCTCGTTATCAAATGAGATATCCCGTGCGGCATCAAATAAAGAATGAAACGCGCGCTTCGCTTTGGACACAGATAACACAGCCGGGCGTGGCCGGGCAGTACCAACAAAACAAAAATCAAACAAATCCAATGCATGGTTCGCGGCAATATAAAGAAAGTAGCAAGGAAGAGGGCAGGGCAAGGGAAGGAAGAGTTCGTAAAATACGATCATGGTTGGAGGGCAGCGAAAAAAATGAGAGAAATGGAGGAGGGGAGAAAAAAAGATAAGAAAATTACAGTCACGCGATGCGAAGATGGATGGATGGATGGATGGATGGATGGATGGATGGATGGATGGATGGATGGATGGATGGATGGATGGATGGATGGATGGATGGATGGATTTGATGGATGGATGGATGGATGGATGGATGGATGGATGGATGGATGGATGGATGGATGGATGGATGGATGGATGGATTTGATGGATGGATGGATGGATGGATGGATGGATGGATGGATGGATGGATGGATGGACGGATGGACGGACGGACGGACGGACGGACGGACGGACGGACGGACGGATGCATACCTGAGGACGTTTACACAAAACTGTACACTTCTGACCTTGACTCAGAGACTACTCGATAACTGGTGTCGGACGGGTTCTTCGGTTGCGACAAACGCGGTAGGATCCCCATCATCAACCTGTTTATGCCCACTGCAGGGCAAAGACGTCTCCCATAGATCTCCAATTATTCCAGTGCTGTGCTAACGGCGCCACATTTATCCCCGCAAACTTCTTGATCTGATCTGCGCACCTAATTTTCTGCCGCCTCCTGCCAGCCTTGCCTTCCCTAGGGATCCACTCTGTTACCCTCAACAACGATTATCTTTCCTTCGCATTACATGCCCCGCCCATGCCCATTTCTTTTTCTTTATATATACTAATCTGCCCGTAATGCGAGTTTGTTTCCTGACCCACTCCGCTCTCTTCTTGTCCCTTAACGTTGCACCTATCATCTTTCGTACCATTCCTCGCTGAGTCGTCATCAATTTAAGTTGAAACCTTTTAGTGAACCTTCATGTTTTTGCCCCGTGGACGACGCTAGTGAGCTACAACGTCATTCCTGTCGCCTTCTCCCATCATGGGCTGGTGTCCCGCTACATATTAATATAGCCAAGCTCCTTCACAAACGATGAGCAGCCGTCGCTGGATGATGAACGCGAATGGCATCCAACATCCTGAATTCGCCGAAAGGGTAAATAAGGCCGTGGAAAACCTGGAAGCCAACACAATCGACGAGACGCGTGTAAAAACATTAAATCCGCGGTTAAGGAAGTCGCTACAGAGATAGGTAGGCGAGAGTTAGTCGAACACAGAGCAAACGAGCGGCGCCTTATGGAGACCCTTCGTGTCATCATCGAGGCGGACAAGGAACGGCCGGGTGAGTTCCGAGAAGACATCTGAATTAAAGATGAGCCCCGGAGGGAGCTAGAGCGGCGCTGCTGGTGTGCCTTCGTCCACAGCTCCCAGCAGAGGGCCGCAGCCGTCCGAGATCTTCCGAGCCTTGGAGCGCGAGTGCATTTCCCGCAAACAAACCAAAGACGTGAGCCACCGCGGCAGTATTGCGCAGAAGCAGAAAGAAGTGGCGGCGGCCTTTTGCGACTATTACAAACGACTTTTCCGGTCTAGACCGGCGCCAAGCTGTGTGCCCACCCCCCCTCCCCCCGCCGACCTATTCTGTTCCTTGCCCACGGTGCCCGACGACACAAAAGACCTAATTACCACGCCTATAACCACATGAGATGTAGTTCGCGTAAACAAAAAGCTCCCTAAGGAGAAGTATCCGGGCCCGGGCGTGATCATCGCCGAATTCTATAAGGCGTTTCGCAAAGAGCCAGCCCCATTTTAGCGACCGCTTTAGAAAAAATCAGGCAGGAAGCGCGGTTTTCTCGCTATATGCCAGAAAGTTACTTTGTTCTAATGCTGAAAGGGACCAATTCCAAAACTTAACGTGCAGTAACCGACCTTCGCCCATTCCCACCCCTATAAAATACTCGAAATGATCCTAGCTCGATGCCTGGAGGTAGCCCTCCGAGGTGTGGTTGGTAACCAAACCTGCTACTTCAAAGGTCGTTCAATGAACACCCATTTACATCGAATGAGTACCGTCTGTGAAGCGGCAGAAATGGACGTGATGCCTTTTCCGATACTCCATCTGGACCTCCGAAAAGCTGTCGATCAAGTCGATCGCACATTTCTCTTCACGCTACTTCGGCACTGTGGGATAGGGGAAACAAAGATGGAATAGCTGAAAACTTGTTATGCCGGTATCACAAGTGTAACGTTGAGGGAGCACTCGCACCACCAATACACGTTAGCAGGTCGGTCAGCCAGGGATGTCCAACGTCTCCTCTCTTGTTTGCGCTCTCTCTGCAACCGCTCTGTCGAATGATCGCCACTTCACACTCGATCAGGGGACTTAATCTCGGGAATGAAGAATTGCGCATGCAAGCGTATGCGGACGACATCGCCATCATCTGCCCATGACGCTCCCAGGTGAGGGACGTTGCGGAGCTGGTACGTCGCTTCTGCCGCTTCTTTGGAGCGGAACCTCTCCAAGTAGGAGGGCTGTGAACTGGACGAGTGGGTTTCCAAGCCCTCCAGCTTAAGCGGCGCACGCTGGAAGGACGCAATAGGCTGCTACTTGGGTGTAAACATGGCACTAGGGAACAGGGAACGCCAGTGCCGCCAGATGGCGACCTAGGCTAAGGGCTGCGGAGGCCAAGTTTCAACCTTGGAGATCCCGTCACATTGCCTTGTGCGCCAGAGCGCACGTCTGCAACGTAGTAGTCTACCCTGCTACCCTATACTCGGCGCGAGTCACCACCATCGACACGGACTTCAGTGAACAAGTTGCACCGTCAGTGGGCGGTCTCCGTTCTGGGGGTCCGGGTACGACGAGACTATCACTCGCACAAATCTATTTTGTCGTCTAGAAGCCGGCGGCCTGGGTGCTATCCATGTAAAGATTAAGCTCACAGCCAAGCGTTTTATTTATTTCCGAGACCAGACCGACCCCCTTCTCCGTGGAACACTCCAGTCCATCGGCTCTTCCCACATAGCAAAGTGGCTGGTCACAACTGTCCAACTGCACGAAGGTGTTCGGGCCGCCTCTTCCTATAAAGAAATCGCTGGTGCCGTCACCCTACTCGAACAGCATTCTCGTGGGACTATCATCTAACGGTTAAGCACCGTCAGATATACTGCGGCCTTCTGGCAACGATCCTACCCCCCCCCCCCTCCACGACAATCAGCAGTCGAGGCAGCTTAGCGAGGCGTACTAAAACGGATCATGCGCCTGCCGATCCGGGCTGGGACCACAAACTGTTTTTTTTTTCAGTTTCACCACTGGAACCACGGCTGGACAAAAGTGGCTTTTTTCTTAGATTCGGTGCGGCATCTAAGGGTTAAGCACCGTCAGATATACTGCGGCCTTCTGGCAACGATCGTACCCCCACCCCTCCACGACAATCAGCAGTCGAGGCGGCTACGCGAGGCGTACTAAAACGGATCATGCGCCTGCCGATTCCGACTGGGACCACAAACTTTTTTTTTTCAGTTTCACCACTGGGATCCCGGCTGGACAAAAGTGGCTTTTTTCTTAGATGCGGTGCGGCATGCTCCTTGTGTGGGAGGCTGGCGACAGCGGAACACGAGTTCCTAAAATTGCAACACCGCGTGTTGTTTCTGGAAGGAGCAACACTGATTGCTGGGCGTCCAATGGCACATTGACTGGTTGGGTCCCCGCTACCTAGACGTTCCGAACGAGCACTCGGAGCTGTGCAAATGCGTGCTTACACTGGGCCTACACTCGCTATGGCGAGCGCAAGTGGACGCGGTGGAATTTGTTCCTACCCCTAAGCCAGAGTGGAGGCATTTCTTCCAGAAGATGGAGTGGACTGTGAGTGCACTCGGGGCACCCGGCTCGGATACTGAATTGTGCCAGGCCCTTACGTGCTGCTGCCGTGCGTCGGTAGCCTACAAAACGAAGGAAACAGAACGCTTTAAGTGGCTGTGAAGCGAATGACCTGCCAGGTTGCAACAGAACCCAACACCCTCTATTTTTCCTCGTAAATCCGCTCTCCATATTGCATAAGCTTGATTTCTCTAAACAGGCAACACGCCTGTCCGGAATGTGTTGTCAACATTGTAACAAAATGTATCATAATGTGCAGCAATGTGTCTGTCCCTGTACACTAAATATTTATTAGGCAAATAAACCTGTATTTTGGACAAAACTTGTCGAAATGGAGCAATCTGATTCACGCCGGCCTCATAACGCGAGGAAACCAGGTTTCATTTCGCCCATGGGAGGCGTTTTTTTTTCTTTCACTTCACCCGCGATCATTCATCCTCATCGTCAGAGAATGTTGGCTTTTCTGCAGGGCGTATTGCCGTACAGCGGCATCAGTGAGGACACCAAAGCTTCGCTTTAAAATTCGCTAAAAATAGCTTCGACAAACCTAAACGGAGCAAAACCAGGAAAACGTACAATAAAGAGTAGCTGAAACTTACCTGAAGGTAATGAAACTACCGGAAATCCCATTTATAATGCACAAAGGCGTCATAGATGCATTATATTACACGTGATAAAAAAGAATGATCTTCAAGTATGACAAACAATTAAAAATTAATAAAAAACAGCACGTACAGCATTGAAACACAGGTTGGGGTGTTCGTCAAGCAGGAGCGGAAGCACTACAATACGAGGCCAAACGATTCTGCCTGATTACATTGGGTGCCACAAGCACGTGAATATAGCTTCAAACATGCACCTAGATGGCACCGTAATTCACTGCGCCGTGCTAACTAGGAAACGCCTATACGCAACCTGCAAACGAAACATATTGGGTGGTTATCCGAGGTGCGCCATGAATTAGCCGAAGTCGCTGTTGAAAAAAATGCCTCGCTTCCTTTGTGCTCATCATCACCATCAAGAGCATGTTCCAGAAAAAGCGCTCATCAGAACGGCTCTTGGCAGCTCGTCCATTTTCCCATACTTTTTGGTGCCGATGACCCGGGAATCAAGCCAGCGGCACGAGCCCTTTACTCCCGGTACGGGTGAGCTGCACTTCGAGCTGAAACGGCATGGAACAAGCGAAGCACAAGCGGGCCTCACGACGAGCCATAAACACGAATATCATCACTGAAGTCAACCAGGTGCTCCAGTCTCACCAGTTCGTGATTTCAAGACTTTGAATTCTGCACGGCCGCCTGCGTGCCAACAACTTGGAACTTCGAGCCCTGAACAACGAGGTTGAAGCACACCTGACCGACGACCTAGCGGCGGATGACCATGACGTGGTCATGCAGTACAGCGGCTCCGCGAACAGCACGTTAGCGTTCCTTGAGCACCATAGTGACATACTACAGACCGCTGCAACGCCTCCCTCTTCGGTTCCACATTCAGCTGCGCCGCTGTGTCTACAGAGACAGCACTTAACGGACACCAACTTCCTCCACGTGAGTTCAGATCGAGGTTTCCGAAGTTGGAGCTTCTTCGGTTTGACGGAACAGTGTCTAAATGGCACCCCTTCTGGGACATATTTCGTCATTCAGTGCACGGTAACACGAAACTGTCAAACGCGGATCGCTTCCACTATTTAATCTCCCAGCTGGACGGTTCAGCTGCGCAAGCCGTTGCTTGAATTCAGGTGACCGACTCCTGCCATAACGATGCGCTCACAAATTCTCAAGCGATGTCTTAGGAACGTTAAAATTATCGAGCACAGATATCTGAAGAATTTGCGAATGCTCCAACCTGCAAGCTCAGCTAGCAACGTGTCTGCTTTGCGCAAGCTTTTTGACATGGCAAAACTGAACAGGAGGGGACTGTATAGCCTGGGAATCACGGCCTTCGTACGCAGCTATACTAAACGAGGTACTGCTCAAAGTAATCCCAGCCGGAATCGTGGTAGATTACTACAAAAATAAATCACGCAGAATGCGACAGGAACCACCCAGGCTTCCTCTGGTGAACTCGATCAGCTGCTTAAGTTTCTCCGAATAGAGGTCGAGCGCCGAGAAAAGGCTTCTCTGATCAAGAATCGGCCGAAGACATCGGAAAGCAATGTTCCAATCTTAAACTGGTCTCCAAAGAATCGGACCAAGGCTCTTGCCGCGTCGTCTCTTGAGAACAACACGAACTCTCTCCTCTCGTCCTGTTTTTTTCTGCTCCGCCACCCAGTAAAAGACTGACGACTGCACGAGCGACATAACCTGGACAGAGAAGCGCAAATAGAAGCGACATCTGACGGTCGGTGCTTCATGTGCAAGGCAAAAGGTAATCTAGTCCGTAACTGCCGAAGAACAGTCAAATTTCATGCTTGCCAACGCCGACACGCCTCAACTATGTGCAGCGCTCATTATACGAAGACACCGTCATATACTAATGCTTAAATGTCGAATGCTAAGATGCGGGTCGGCACCCAAGGCTTTTCAGCTCCTCATCTCATAAATGACGTCCTACTCCAGACGTCTCGAACATGGATGACGACGCCGGAACGCTGTTGTTACATACGCGGAGTACTAGACAACGGGAGCCAGAGAACGTTCGTGAGAGAGAGTGTTGTTTCCAAGCTGAAGCTGCGTTCTGTCGCCGAAACCGAACTTGCCATCAGCGCTTTGGGTAGAACCAGCGGACCGAACTATCGGTACAAAATAGTGAAGTTTGCGCCCCGCTGTCACCACGACAGCCTGACTGTCGACATTAAAGCTATCGTCGTGTCCTTCATATGTGAAGGGATGGGTGAAGTTCCCTGTGAGAGCCGCTTTCTCCAAGTCATGGTTGCAGAACGGAAACAATTAGCAGACGCCATTATTTATCTGACGCCATTATTTATCTGAAGCAGAGAATCCTGCATTAGCCGCCATCAGCACCTGGACTCTGCAGAGTCCTTTACCTGCCGGTGGGAGCGCCGTATGCTGAAAAGCAAGCAGCCAAGTTCCCATGAAGCCGACGAGGTCGCTTTCTCATTGCAAAATTTTGGGAACTCAATTCCATCGGAATTTTTGATAGCCCTCTCCACAACATGACGCAGATATCGTGGCCAAATTTAACAACACAACAATTATCAGAAATGGACGCATGAGGTAGCGTTGCCTTTGCAACTGCCTCTTGTCGACATGACTGACAACAGGAATGTAGCCCTCAATGCTTTGGGGACTCGTCAGGTGTCTCTCATCTAACGACGAATAAATGAGAGCCTAGGGTAAAGCTATCAGACAGCATGAGGTGGATGGGCACGACGAAAAGGTTGAAGATGTTTCTCGTCCAGAGCATCTCTACTAAATTCCGCACCTGAAGTTACCCGAGAAACGCCTACGACGACAAGACTTCGCGTTATTTTTGTCGCATCTTCACATACAGCAGGAGCCGGCTCTCTGATCGAGCAACTAGAAAAGGGACCGAATCTAACTGCTCGGCTTTTTAAGGTGCTGATCAAGTTCCGCCTTTTTCTTATCGGAATTACGGCAGCGTGCTGCGCCTTTAGCTTTTGTAAATTGGAAAGGACATGACGCTCGTTAAAACTGATGCCGGATTTTGCGTCTCTTGTCTTCGGCGCCACTAAAAGACGAGGCGTGGTTTTCCCACAGTCGCAACGTGAAGGGAGGACGTGCTCGTGTTTGGGCAGAGCGCTGCAAAGGGAACCCATGTAGCGAGGTCTGCCGCAACACCGGAACAAGCAATAGGCGGGAGGGGGGGTGGGGGTTAAGGTGCTGCATAGCGAGACCTATGTCGTGCGGTCTAGGTGCAACTTTTTGCGCTAGGGTAATTCAATGAAGCGTCGAAGACATGCCTTGCGCTTGGGTACACATCTGTGGTGCATACGGGAGGAGAGAAAGTTTCCGGGAATCTGTTCGCGCACGAAGTCGTTAATCTTTCCTTGGACTGAAGGGTCGTCAAATGACAGCGTTGAAAGGAACGCATGAATTGCAACTGTTCGGTGACGAGCGGAAACGCGCTGCTTTCGAAGCTCGTCATAGTTTATATACAAGCTGATCACTTCACCGACTTTTTGCGGGTTTTTACCCAGCAACAGGTGAAAGGCGTCTTCCTCAATACCCTTCACGATGTATCTGATCTTTTCAGCCTCGGCCGTTGAGGTGTTGACGCGCTTAAACAAGTCCACGACGCCCTCGATGAAGCTCGTGAAGGTTTTCCATGCCTGTTGTGCCCGACGTCCTAAGCGCTGCTCGGCGCAAAGCTTGCCCGCGGCTGGCCGGCCAGACATCAGTTAAGCGGGTCTCGAACGCGCTCCAGGTCTGAAACTTGGCTTCGTGGATTTTAAACCACTAATCAGCGACTTCGGTGCAATAGGAAGTGGCGTTATGGAACTTCATTACGCCATCCAAGCTATTGTGCACGGTTATTCTCTCGTAAGAGGAAAGACATTCTTAGACATCGTGGTCGTCGGTGCCGTTAAACATTGCAGAGTCACGCTCGCGAATTGCCCCAGAACAGACGATGGCCGATGGAGAAAGCGGCGGTGAGATTCCCTTGTCATCAGGCATCCTGCTTCCCTCGACATCAGGCATGGCGGGAACACAGATGACTGGAAGTGTCTGATTTCGCAGTTCCAGGCTTGCGGGACGAGTGGTGTTACATAGCGCCTCACCAAATAAAGGGGGGTTTAGTGGGAGATCAGACTGCGATGCGACGGTAAGCAAGAACCAAGCCAAATGGTTGTTCCAGACTGCAGGATCGGAGCTCGAGTCATGCGGGCGCAATATGGCGTTACAGAATGGTAATGATAATTATCTCGGGTAATGCCGGTGTGTACCCCTGAATGGGAAACTGTCCGCAGCCTTCTTTGTCTGCCTGAGCCTCTGTCTATCTTTACTAGAGTATAGATATATGTATGCATTTATGCATATATGTATGTATGTATGTATGTATGTATGTATGTATGTAGTTATGTATGTATGTATGTATGTATGTAGAAATAAGAGTTGGCAGTCAAGAAAACCTCGGAAAGCATAGGGGAAAGCAAAACAGATAAAGAATTTGGAAAGAAAGACAGAAAGTGGAAAAAAATGCCCGCCAGGTGGGATCCGAACCCACGACCTCCAGAATACCGATCTGGTGCGATAACCACTACGCTACCGGCGGGGCGATTTTCCCCTCCACTTTCTGGGGTATTTATGTTTAAGTATTTTTGTTTCCTGTGCTTGGGGGTGGTAGCCAGCGCCACTCGGACTACTCGGGGTGAAGGGGACCTTCTTTTTAACCCCCGGGCCGTGACTCGAGTATCTACGACATGTCGAGAGTGGTCGACCGGCGTTGAACCCTCTTAAAGGAGCCATGAAGAGAAAATACAACTTTGGTTCATTCGAAAGATTGCCTCGTTAGAACCATACTGACACCACTTTTAACACAAACTTCGCTCAAATAAGCTACATAATTAGGGAAAAAGGGAATGACCATGCGACCCACCAGCTCATTTCCCGCAACAGAACCTATGATGTCACAAGAGAGTGCTCTGCGATTGGCGGAGGCCGGCAAAAGCAAACGCAAGTTAGGCAGGGCTTACCAGTTTGCATAATGAGCTATAATCCCGTTAAACATACTGCACATTCCTTTTATGACACTGAGAACGGTGGAGTAAACGGTTGAAGTTCAAAATAAACACGCAAGCGTGCACATGTATGCCAATGCGTACGAAACTACCGCCAGCCGAACTCGACATCTCGCCATCGCCACCGTCGCGCAGACAAATTTTCGGGTTACGGGCTCTTCGGGGCCAACGAACCGTCCCAGTGCGCACAGCCGCGACCTTGCTTGGTATCGTAATCCCTTCACAGGAGGTTGGCCGTCATATCACCAACCAGCAAAGGTAAAAATAGAAACGAGGGGAGTAAGGAACAGCAAGCAGCGACGAGATAGTGACAGTCGTCGCAGTTTCGGAATGGTGTTGGCTTGCTGCTGTTGTTAGGAGATCGTTTCCAGTTTACAACCACTGAAAACTTCAGGTTGTTCGAGTACTTTACAATGGAATTTCGTTGCTGCGTTTTGAAATTCCCATTTAGTACGGGCAAATCGTCGAGGGAGTGTGACATCCCCGCCGGTGAGGAGATCTCCTTTCATGTGCTGCCCAACGACGAACCTCGGCGGAGAAAGTGGCTACGTTTTGTGAACTTTGCAAACGGAGGAGAAAGAGAGCTAAAGGAAGTACGAGTGTGCTCGCTTCATTTCCGGGGAAGTGATTACGGCAGGGACCCTTCCGCTTTCTCACTCCTAGGACATGCTGGCGCTCGTCGCCGACTTCGTCAAATCGCCGTCAAAGCGCTCTGACCTTGGGGGAAAAAATGCCGTACACACCGCGCATTGACGCTCGTATCTTTCTGGTCGGAGCAGAGAGCTCGCGCGAACGGCTTTCCCTACACGACACCGGCCAACTGGCATAAGCGATACTGCTACTCAAATTGAACTATTATTAACCGTAATAAAAATACGGCACATGTGTACCAGTCTGTATTCGTCCGTCGCGACGGGGCTGACGAGGCAGCGGTGCCGACGGCTGGGCGTTCGTCTGTTGTGGCTATCGCGGAATGGTCGCTTTCCGGTCCATCCGCGTATCCAACAACTTTCCAACTTTCCAAATTCTTTATCTGTTTCAATGACCCACCACATCCTCCCCTTTGATTTCCGAGGTTTTCTTGAATGCCAAGTCTTATTTCTGTGTTACTTTCAACCAGCCCCTCATTTCCTATTCTGATTAGCTACATGCATAGCGAGGGCCTCTGTTCTGGCAGTCTTGGGGCCATAGGAAGCTTAAGAGGGTTCAACGCTGATCGACCACTCTCGACATGTCGCAGACACTCGAATCACGGCCCGGGGGTTAAAAAGAAGGTCCCCTTCACCCTGAGTAGACCGAGTGGCGCTAGCTACCACCCCCAAGCACAGGAAACAAAAATACTTAAACATAAATAGCCCAGAAAGTGGAGGGGAAAATCGCCCCCCCGATAGCGTAGTGGTTATCGCACGAGACCGGTATTCTGGAGGCCGTAGGTTCGGATCCCACCTGGCGGGCATTTTTCTCCACTTTCTTTCTTTCTTTCGAAATTCTTTATCTGTTTCAATGACCTACAACATCCTCCCCTTTGCTTTCCGAGGTTTTCTTGACTGCAAAATCTTATTTCTGTGTCACTTTCAACGAGCCCCTCATTTCCTATTCTGATTCGCTGTATGTATGTATGTATCTTTGTGTGTATGTATGTACGGAACACGTTTTTAGATTTAATCACCAACATGTTCAATTATTTCAGGACAGGGGATACATTTCACCATCTAACATTGGAGAGCTACCCCAACCATACGTTCGTGACAGAGACATACTACGGACATGAGGGAATGCCTGAACGTCACGCGAGGTACCCCGGAAATTTGAGCGCTCACAACGGATGCCTAGCACCGGTATGTAAAGCGCAATCACTTTTCGCATTTTTTTCTTTCATAAAAAATAAAAAACAAAATTACAGGAACAAATCACAAGTTTATTTTCGAAATGAGTCGAATCCACGTAAACATAACATGGAAAAAATCGGAAGTTTGTTACACGACCTAAATGCAACGCTGTGGAAGCATTTTTAGGATGTTTTACGTGTCAGCTAGGAAAAGATAATGGCCACAAGTAATTGAAAATCGTACGGCGGATTTGACGAATATTAGGATGATAACTTCGTATTTGGCTCCTTTTGAATTGAAACACTCAATTTGATGCGGCATCCTTCAGAAAACCTTAATGAAATTGACTTTCAAGATTGGTACGATGGAGGTTTGGTGGAAAGGTGATTAAACACGCGCAGCATGGCTTCAAGAACACTAGAACTATACGTTAAGAGCAGGAGAATTTTGGCAACATAAGCCGCTCTCTTAAAATTCTTCCACAGGATCATTTTTTCTGGGCACGCCTGAAGACACAAAGTTGTTTGATTGTGCGCGCCGACGCAACGCAGGCGATGAGGCGTGCCGTACTGGAGGGCTTCAGATTAATTTTGGCCACCTATGATCTTTAACGTGCGCCAAAATCTCGTACACACGGGCGTTTTTACTTTTCGCCTCCATCCGAAAAGCGGCCGCCGCGGCCAGGAATCGTAACCGCGTCCTCGTGTATTACCGCACGACGCCTTAGTCACTTAGCCACCGCGGCGGGTACAATCACGAAGTTAGCAAGTTCTTCATTCTCTTCCCTTGAATTTTCGAGACACTTCACAAGAAGGCTGTTGTTGTTGTTGTTGTTGTTGTTGTTGTTGCGCCTTTTGGTATGGCACATACCCAATCAGGGGATCGGCCAATCAACAGAGGATGGTTAAAATGAATAGAATTCTTATCTAATCACGAGACGTTTAGGAAAGATAATTTAGACCGGTTTGAAAAATTATTGGGAAAAAAGGAAAAAGAAAAAAAAATCCTGAAAAATCAAAGCGAGGGTGACCAATCGCAATCATAAAGAGAATCGTTTTGAATTTTCAATGTAGCGAAGGAGCGCAGAGCATACATCCCGGCGGCAGAACCCCGTTTCGGATGCCCCGAACGATAGAATAGCCGGCACTGTTAGGGATATCCCCAAACTGTAAAGCGGCACCTCCAGAGACTGACGTCTGAGTCGGGAGAGAGAGAGAATAACTTTAATTTGAATCCACTTCGAAAGGAGGATGTACAACTTCTCCTCTTCCTCTGGTGGCGGCCAAGAGCCCGTGGGCCCCAGCGGCACCCTCGGCCAGCTGGATCATTTTCTTCTGGATCTGGGGGTCCGTACTGAGCAGCGCGGTCTCCCAACTCAGCGGTCCCGTTATGCCTAGCGATGATAGGATATTTTGTCGCTCCTTATATTGTTCTACCATTGTATTCGCGTCGTCTTTCCCTGAGTGTGGGGGATCAGCTTGTGCTATGTCATTTGACACCCTGTTATTGTCGGTTGGGCCCGAGCAGGCCCAGAGCATATGTGCGAGATCCGCCTTGGCTTCTTTACACCATTTACAATGTGCATCATACATTCCGGGGTAGCACCGGTTGTACAAAGCCGGATTTGGATACCTGTTCGCCTGAAGGAGTCGCCATGCCACCGCCTGCCCCCTTTCTAGTATTTTGTCCGCCGGCGGGTATTTGAGCCGGGAGCTTCTGTAATGGTCCAAGATTTCCCTATACGTTACCAATCGACCGCTCGCGGAAGGCCAGGGGTTCGAGGGCAGATTGACTCCGCCGTCAGCCTGTCCGGTTCCCTCCGACCCAGTCGGCGACGAAGGCGCCTTTGTTCTGCCGTCTCCGTGTGCACCGATACACGCGGACTCACAGACGCGAGCTCGGATTGTTAATGCTCGAGCTGCTTCGTGAGCGCGTTCGTTGCCCGGGAGGCCAGAGTGTGCCGGCGCCCATAGCAAAGTAATGGGATTCTTGTTCAGTCTACTGATTGTGCTCTCCGATAGAGAGACGAGTACCTTTGTAGCCTCAAGCGACACGCGGCCTTTGGCGAAGTTCCTAATCGCCGCTTTCGAGTCACTGACAATCACGACCCTGTCTATGCGAGCTGTGACAGCCTTCTCCCCTATTGACAATGCTGGAGCACTGGTGGTGGCCGTCTCGAGGGTGAGTTGCACTGGTGTGTCGTCCTCGAGATGCCCGTCGGCGACTGCAGCTCCGATTGCCAGGGCGATTGCCACCTCCTCCCCCACCTCGGGGCTCGTCGTCCAGACCGAGCCGGAAGCGACCAGGTTTCCCTCATGATCCGCCACCGCAGCAGCCATTGCGCCGTATCTGATCGGCGATCTTCGCGTGATTTGATAGTCCGCAGCATCCACGTAGTAAATTCTGTTTACACTTGTAGTGCCCGCGTTGGGCTCGAGCTGCCGCTTAAGAGCTGCCGCTCTGGCCGCTCTCCTTGCCACGTCCCTCTGCGGGTGCATGTTTGCCGGGAGAGGGGGAATCTTCAGCACGCCTCTCGTAGCAATCGGGAGAGAGTGTTTCTCTCCAAACTGCGACTCGTAGCGGATACCGAGAGAAGCCAAAATGTGTCTGCCCGTCCGGCTCCTCGAGAGCCTCTCCGCTTGCGCTATTCGTTGCGCTTCTATCAATTCGTCAACCGAGTTGTGCAGCCCCATGGCCGCGAAAGTTTCGGTCGATGTCGTGATTGGTATGCCCAAGGCCTGTTTGTAGGCTCTTCTTATCAGCCTATCTACTTTCTCTTTCTCACTTGTGAGCATATTGAGGAATGGCACCACGTACACCACGCGACTCACGACGAAGGCTTGTACGAGCCTAAGGAGATTCTCCTCCTTCATTCCCCGATGCCGATTGGCTATGCGAGAGATGAGTCGGGTCGTCTGGTGCACGCTACCCTCCAGCGCTTTGATAGCCTCCATGTTGTGCCCGTTCGCTTGGATCCTGAGCCCCAGAACCCTGATGGTGTGGACCACGGGAATCCTTAGTCCCTCGGCCCAGAGCTCAATCGGAGGACTTCGCTTAGCTGCTTCCATCGCGCTCTTTGTTTGCCTCCTAGGATTATATAATAGAAGCTCGGACTTGTGCGGCGAGCAGCGCAGACCCTTCGGGGCAGCGTATTCTACCACCGCGACCACGGCTCTCTGCAGTCGCTCCTGAATCTCTCCATCGCTACCGCCTCCGGACGACCAGATGGTAATGTCGTCTGCATACAGGCTGTGTTCCAGCCCCTCTATGGAATCTAAAATTCTCGGGAGCCCGATCATAACTGCATTGAAGAGAAACGGGGACAGGACGGAGCCCTGAGGCGTGCCCCTGCTCCCTATCTCTATGACATCCGATTCTACTCCGCCCACGACCAGGCGTGCCGTTCTGTTGGACAGAAAGTCCCTAACGTAGTTGTAAGTCCTGGTGCCAACCCCCAGGCCCTCGAGACTCTCCATAATTGCCTCGTGCTTGACACTATCAAATGCCTTCGTCAGGTCCAGGCCAAGAATGGCTCTGGTGTCTAACGGCGAGCACCCTTCTCCGTCAAGGATTTTATGCTTGAGTCTCAACATCACGTCTTGAGTGGACAAGCCCGGTCTAAAGCCGATCATGGTATGGGGGAATAGATCTCTTTGGTCCATGAGCGCGTGAAGTCTGTTTAGGACTACGTATTCTAACAATTTGCCCATACACGACGTTAGTGAAATGGGTCTTAGATTCTCTAGGTGAAGTTTTTTTCCAGGCTTCGGAATCATTACAATCTTTGCGTCTTTCCACTGTGCGGGTATCTCGCCGCGTTCCCAACACCAGTTCAAGTACCGAGTCAGCGCTTCTATCGAGTCGTCGTCCAGGTTCCGGAGCATCTTGTTTGTCACTCCGTCGGGACCCGGAGCCGACTTTGTACGCAGCGCCTGAATGGCTCCGCGCACCTCGGTGAGCGTTATGGGTTCATCTAACTTAGGGTTCGAAGGTCCCTCGTAATCCTTGAGTTTCACGCGGGGGTCATTGCCCACGTATCTGTTTCGGATCTCTCTTACGAGCTCCTCGTTTGAGCCTTCGAATTTGTGAATGATTTTGCTTAGATTCTGCTTCTGAGTTGTTTTGCTCATTTGGGGGTCTAGCAGATATCTGAGTGTATTCCAGGTCTTTGGTAGCCCCATTTGCCTGTCCATCTCGTCACATCTGTTGTGCCACGTCTGTTGTGCCAAGTGATTAGCGTAGTCTTCAATTTCTTTGTTGAGTCTGGCTAGCCGCCTGCGGAGGCTTCGATTGTATTTTTGCTTGGCCAGTCGTCTTTGCAGACCCTCTTTGGCCTCCCACATATGCAGGAGCCTGGCGTCGGTCTGCTCGAGTCCCGCTTCCTCCGGGATTGTCTTAGTCGACGCTTTAACGTCACCGTGCAGCTGCGTGACCCACGCTCGCAAGTCTGCTATGTCGCGGGTAGCTCCTACCGACTCTTCGTTGCCATCAGCGGTTTCGCAACGCCTCCGGAGCCTAAAGGAATCCCAGTCCACTAGCCTCAGTTGATTACCACACCCAGCCTTCGTTGGGCCAGCCACAAAATCGGTGGCCACGATAAAGTGGTCGCTGCCCAAATTTTCCTTAAGGTTCGTCCACCGTACGGTGCTTTCCCCGACATTTTTTTACAAATGTAAGGTCAGGAGTGGTGTCTACGCTCACGCTGTTTCCCGTGCGCGTGGGGCACCCGGGATCCGTCACGAGAGTGAGGGCCTCTTGTTGACAGTCCAGCCAAAGATTTCTCCCTTTGATCAAATCCTTCTTGTACCCCCACGCCGGGTGCGGTGCATTAAAGTCTCCCACTATTACAAGCGGCTGCTTACCCGCAATATCTAGGACTTTGCGGAAAAGTTTCTTGAATCTATGCCTCTTCTGAGGACTACTGTAGACGTTCAGTACGAAGACACTTCCCTGCCCTCGTTTTTGAGCGGAGATAATCTCCACGAGTACGTGGTCTACGGTCCCTATGGCCGTTTCGCGTCGCATCGCCGGAACGTTGCGCCTAACCAGGGTCGTGACCGGGGTCCGCTTGTCGTCCGAGTGCTCCTCGTCAAAATAAGACGTGTATCCCGATAATTTTGCCTGCCCTCCCGTTTCCTGTAGGGCAATGACGTCTGGCACTCCCCCAGCGCTTTTAGAGTCTATGAATTGTTGGAGGTTACCACGCTTGCGTCGATACCCACGACAATTCCACTGCCAAATGATGTACCTGTTGCTGTTTTTGCGATCGTCCCTAGCCATGATTATTCGGTTGAGTTTCGATTTGCTACCGTTGTATCAACCAAGGCAGATCTCAAACCCTCTGCTGCCGGTCTCGAGTACGGCTTTGTAGATTTGATTGGACCTACTCCCCTACCCTGCTGATGCTGTCTGGCTGCGGACTGTGCACTTTCTAGTGCGGACACTCTCATGTTGAAAGGGTCAAGCTGCTTGGTTACGTTTTCCGCAAACGAGTTGAACATAGCCCTTATCTCTTCGAGTTTCGCGTTCATTTTCGCCTCGAAAGCGTTACTGAATTCCTCAAATTTCATTTCTGTGTTTTCCTGTATCCTCGTTTGTTTCTTGGCCTTGCGCTTGACTCCTGATCTGCCGATGTTGCGGCCTACCCTTCGCTTTTGCGGAGGGGACTCAATCTCCAGGTCTAAGTCTCCCTCTAAATCGGGTGCCTCTACCGCTGGCGGCTTTTCCTCTATCTCCGTCGTCACGGGAGAAACCGATGGCCCCGATGTCGGCTGCAGGGGGAGACTCGGCTTCGTCCCCACCCCTTCACCTTTGTCAGCGGCTGCCATCACCAGCATCTCCTCGCTTTCATTAGCGGAAGCCTGATCCCCCCCTGCGCTCGGCGCGGCGGTCTTTTCTCCAGCGGATTCTAACTTCGCTATTTTCTCCTTTAAGAAGCGATTTTCTGCAATGAGAATCTCTAGCATCTGTCTAACCTTGGTTAGCTCGGACTGCTCTGTTGCGGCTCGTGCATATTTATCTTTGTTTTCCTGCGAGTTGGTTCTACCCTGCCCCTTAGGTTGGGAGACCGCGCTCGCCCAGCTTACCCTGGTTTCGACCGAGGATGCCGCCACTGTCAGCGCTTCCCTGGTCTTGTTCGAGTTCTGTCCCTTGTCTTGCAGCGCCGGTTTCCCCTCGCTGCTGCCTTTTCTTCCCAGTCCTCCTCTCGAGGTGGAGGCGCTTTGTTGTCGTCTCGGTCTCGACGGCGATCTGGAGGCCCGTCGCCCTCCTCTGCGTCTGCTGGCAGACCTGGATTTGGATTTTCTGCTAGAGTTGCCGGTGCGAGACGATGTGGAACTCTCGGAACGTCGGTGGCTCGAACGGGACGCACTCCGAGGCTCGTGGCCGCCCTGGCGCTGGTTCTCTACGTCATTTTGCGGCGGGAGACGAGGAAAGGACTCGGAACGATCCCTGCAGTTCTTGAGGATTCCTCCATGGCCTTGAGTACTTGGGCGCCCCTGGTTGTTGTTGGAGGTGTTTCCTCCACTGCGTTTCTTCTGTTGCCTCTCCTGCCTTCTCTTCTTAAGTAGGTACGGAACTTGGTACCGCTGAGGACACTTTTTGTCTGCTGTCTTGTGTCCCTTGCCGCACAAGGCACACTTTGGTTCGCACAAGTGATGATCCTGCGGTTCCGTGGCACCGCATGTCCCACACACTTTCTTTGCCGACACGGTAGCCATCGTCACTGGGCACACGTCGACTCTGTGACCGAGGCGTCCGCACCTCTCGCACACTTCGTTTTTTTTCCTGTGAAGGTAACAGCGGTATTCCGCCCCTCGATAGTAAACAAATTAGGGGACTTGTCCCCCCTCGAAGACGATGATGGCCGCATTCGATTTCCCCAGGCGTCTCGCTTGGAGCACAGTCGGGTTTCGGCGATTGACTAGGCTTTTCGAGATGTTCTCGTCGCTGTCCGTGGCCGGAATGTTGTAGATTACGCCCTTTGCGCAATCCTCCGGCGGCGTAACATATGCAACCACTCCGTAGGTTTTGTCTCCTATCGTGAGCGACTCGGTCTTGCCGTACGTGGCAGCTCGCTCCAAGCTGGGCGTGCTCACTACCACGATGTTTCTGAGGGTATTAACGCGAAGCGTATCTTCGTCCACCTCTTCGGATTTGAAATTTGCGGCGCGGAGAACGCCGTCCTTCAGCAGCGCCTGGCTGCAGCGCGCCAAGTCGAGACCGTCACGTGGTCTCAAAACAATTTTTACGTCCTCCTTGGGGAGGTCTGGGACCCGTGGCGCCCTCTGTTGCCTGCGCCGCGACGAGGAGGAGCGGCCGCGCTGGTGTTGCGCTATTGTCATTTGACCTTTGATCCCGGCGCTCTTGGGGAGGCCGGCGTCGTCTTGTTCGAGCGATTGGCTTAGCTTTTCTAGGGCTTTCACCCCCTTCCTGCGATGGCTAGTTATCCAACCCGCTTCTCTACTAAAGTCCTCGGGTGAAATGGACTCACCCTCGACCTCCACGACGTCCATGGCACAAGCACACACCTACGGGGGGCCCCGCGAAGGCGTACGGGACGGCCCAAGACGGCCGCCGCGTCGTGCTCCCTCGATGGCTGGCGGACTCCTCGTGAGGCTTAGCAGATGGGGGTGCCGCCTCGAACAGAAAAGGCTCGTGACCTCCGGGCCGGCCGTTGCACGACCATACAATTGTACACACTCGTGCCGGACACCTTTGGGCATACGTTGGGTTGGTGGTTGACCCGATTTCAGATATTAGCTGCCGCCAGTTAAATAAAAAAGACGGAGCCGTAGTAGAGGCGTCCGTTCTCCATGGCCCCCTGGCGGCCGATCCTCCTGAGTCGGGAAAAACGTCGGCATGTCAAAAGGTAGTGATCGACCGACTCGTCTTCGTTGCAATAGCTGCACAGAGCGGTTGGCGCCAGACGAGACCTGTGCAAATACCTATTTAACTTGGGTACTCGACAACGTAAGGCTGTAATAATCACCTCTAAGTTGTGTGAAGGGCACCATTCAGGTTTCCATGAGAATTTAAAATGATTAAAATCCCTTAATGATAATAAAACCGATTCTTGCTGTACTTGGAGTTTCAGCATCCTACGGTACCTAGCTGCTGTTATTAAAGGTGTCGGCTCTACGACGTCTACTACAGGCCCAGAAAGTGCTACCCTTGCTAGAGAGTCGGCAGTCTCGTTGAATGTGATCCCTGCATGACCAGGAACCCAAAGAAGGTGAATTTCAGTGAAGTGAGGTGGCAGGAGTGACCGAAACGTCCGCAGAAGGGGAGTGTCTTTAGGGGAAGAAAGGGCTAGGCATACAGAAACAGAATCGGAAATTATCATTGGAGATGTAATTGACACATCCAGCTTGCGTAGCGCCAGGACAATTGCCAGGAATTCCGCAAAGAATATGGGGATAAAATCACGCAGACGAACCGAAAGGGTCCAGTTAAGGGAAAGGGAAAATATTCCGATACCGGATTTTTCTTCTCGTTGAGAGGCATCTGTATAAATTATAGCACCTGGCTGCATAGAGGCCAAATAATCTTCGAGAAGACGATTGAGTAGCCGGGCTGGTAAAAGTTTAGCATTTTTGGGGAAAATGTTCCGGAAATTGATAGAAAGAGGTGAACTCCTGTCAGTATATGGAATAATCTGATTTATTGCTACACCCAATGGAGAAAGGAAGCTCTGTATCAAAGTGCTTTGTGGACATAAGGACCTGGGCCATTGGTGCACCGTAAACGCACTTGGTTCTGCAATAAAGATAAACTGCTCCCTGTTCACCTCAGAGCTATAAGCTCTCAGAAAAGTTTCAACAGTCAGAATCCGGAACCTATTAAGCAGAGGAGGAACGCGCGCTTCCAAGTAAACTACTGCATTTGCTGCATTCTTAGGCAACCCTAAACAGCAGCGAAGAGCCTGGCGCTCCAGAATAACCAGACGATGAAGCTTATACGCGGCGCACCCAGAGAATAACACGCACCCAAACTCTAAAATGGGGCGAACGTACATTCTATATATCATAAGAAGGGTCTCTCTGCGCATGCCCTTCTTTCTATGACTGAGACTTCTCAACATCCCAACAGCACGTGCACCTTTGGCCTCAATGAGGGCTATATGTGGGGTCCAGTCAAGTTCACTGGTGTAAATAATCCCGAGGTACTTTAAAGAAGGAACCTGAGGAATTATGCACTGTCGGTAACTGAGAGTAATGTTAACAGGACCTGAGAGTGGAAAAACTAATAACGAACATTTGTTCACATTCATAGAGAGACAAATACTGTCCAACCAGGAGGCAATAATGTTCAGATAAGACTGCAATAATTTGTAAAGAGATTGAATGTCAGGTGCTGATGCAAAAAACGCAATATCGTCGGCATATGCATATGTAGAAACACCAGAAACCTCCGGAATAGCGCTTACAGGGATGTTAAAAAGAACAGGGGAAAGGACCGCCCCTTGCGGTACGCCCCTAGACTGTGGCCGCTGTGAGGAGGTAACATTAAATTTTACACAACTGAACTGCCTATCTCTCAGAAATTCACAAATCCAAGCTATGATATACCTTGGGAAGTTTAAGACTTGTAACCGGGACAACAACACCGGGTATTCGACGCTATCAAAAGCTTTTGCTACATCTAGGGTTACTAGGGCCGAAAACTGGTTAGAGCGACGGGCTAGTTTAATCCGGCTTTCAAGGTCCATATGCGCACTCCAAATCGAACACCCAGGGCGGAAACCAATTTGTCTTAGGCTAAAGATTCTAGAACTGTACACCAATTGCATTATGCGCTGCTGCAAAATCCGCTCGATTAATTTAACCACATTAGATGTCAACGCAATAGGCCTGACGTTTTCAATCAAGAGGCCCTGACCAGCATTCTTAAGTACCGGAAGTATTTTGGCGAGACGCCAGACATCGGGGATCCATGCATGTCGAATAGAATAATTTATCATGTTAAGTAAATGATTGGGAGCCTCGTCAAATAATAACTTCAGCATTTCAGTTGTAATGCCATCTGGGCCAGGAGCTGCAGCAGTCAATTTAGTCATGACGTCAGCGAGCTCTGATAGCGTTACCGCTATGAAGTCGTCTACCACGTCTGGCGGAGTAAATGACATCGCTAAGGAAGACGAAAAACGAGCTTGAAGCCCATCAGCTATCGACTCTAGGGACTCTGAGAGTTCACCTGAAGATAGCACCACAGAGTCTGTATTATCTGGAGAGAGTACTGCTTTCCGCGATCGAAGAAAGCGAAAAAGCGCACGCTTATTGTTAGGCTTGGAGAGACACAGAGATCGATCTGTGTCATAAGTCTGTTTAGCATTAGAAACAGCGCGTTTTAATACCGCTGAAAAATATTTGTAGTTGCACCAGTTAAGCGGGGATAGGTTATGGCAAAGTTTCTTCCAGGCCGCCTTTCTACGTCTAAAGCTGCGCGAACATTCTTCGTCCCACCAGGGACTCGGCATTACTGACTTCTTCGACATCACTTCAAGTAATGACGACTGAGCTGAAGAGGAAAGGGCGGAACAAAGGCCTGTCGCACATTCAGCTTCATTTTGTGTGACCAGAGAGGACAGGGACTCCTTCAGAGAGGTTTGAAACCTTTTATAGTTAATAAAAGAACGGCTCTGGCGGTTAACGAAACGGATGGGACACCCAATGTCAAAAACTATTGGGATGTGGTCACTACTCGACCCGCCATCAACGGTCGACCAAGAAGGCACTGAAACACCTCGAGAAAATATAGTTAAATCTAAAACAGATTGCGTTTGTTCCTTATGGTAGGTCGGAGAATCCGAATTTATGCATGTTAAGTTGTTATCTGTAATCCAATCCAACAAGCGATTACCGCAAGAATCCGTCCGGAAGCCCCAAGTAACGTGGTGGGAATTAAAGTCTCCTGCAAAGATAATGGGAGGTACAGCCGAAGCAATAGCCAAATCAAGTGGTTCGGAATCAACGACGCCACTAGGAAAGTACACGTTGGCCAATGAGAAGGGGAGGCAACCAGGTAGCTTTAATTCCAGCACTAAAATTTCACAGTCTGGGCGTTGAAGTTGGAAGGACACCTTCGCGGTGTGGGCAAACTTTGTAGATATCAAACTTAACAGACCGCCACCTCGGGTTGGCCTGTCTAGTCGAAAAGTGCGGTAATTATAAAGTCCAAATTTTTGGTTGCTACTAAGCCAGGTTTCCTGTAGCAAAATTACGTCTGGGGAAAATTGGGAGCACAAACAAAGTAAATCCGCAAAGCCTGCCGAAACGGAGCGACAATTCCACTGAATGACTTTTAGAACCCCTATGATTCAGAGAGACCGGCTGCAGCAACTGCAGCTTGTAATATCTGATTCTTGGGCTTTGAAACAGATTTACCTTTCTTGGATTTTGCTTTTGGCTGCACTTCCAGGGTTTCGGTACTAGGTGATCCGGAACGTTTACTAGACTGAAGAACAGTCTCCATAGGCCAAGCCTGAAGCTCCATGTCCGAGTCTGAAGAGGGCGAAAGGGGGGGGGGGGCATATACTCGTTGTCGGCCGTAGGACCATGAACAGACGAAGTACCAGCCTCAGCGTAAGTAGGATGTTCCGATTCACGCACCGAAGTAGCGAGAGTAGACGAGACTTTAACAGAATCCGAGGCAAGATTAGCTGCTGAGAGCAGCGGACCTTCAGGGGCGGTGGAAACTTGCTGGATCACTTGGGGAGATGAGGTACACAAAAGGGGAGCGGGCTGCAAATGTGGCGCCAGCTGAGTCACCACTGTGCGAGACACGCACTCGATTATGGTGGAAGTTAACTGGGTGATTACTGAAGAGACACCCTTCTCAACAGCCGCTGCTACAACGGAAGGCGGGAAACAACCGCTAATACGCCTGAAGGTTGGCCGATCACCTGAACCAGGAAAGCGAAAAACCAAGCAGCTTAGAAGCAAGCGACCACGCAGACAGACACGTCAGCTGTCATAACTGATTCTTCTTCAACTTAATGGGGCGACTCGTACCCACAGAAAGGGGGGTTGGGGGGATTGGCTAGTAAGCAGTGGCTATTCGGTTAAGTAATAAAATAGTAAATATTGGAGCAAAACAAAAAACATAAATAATCAAAATTACTAAGTGGGGACGGCGGAGACGGGATGCAATTACTGTTTCACATCTCTCAGTGCCATTTCGTTCCCTTCTTCTGCTGTTCGCTTTGTCGTAGAGTTCCGAGGACAGATCCTTGTCCGATCTAATAATTGCCGACCGAATCCATGATAAGCGAGCTCCTAAAAGCAAAACACTTCCGAAAACACCCACGAAACACTACGAGCAGTCCCGCCAAAAGCAAACCCATTTTGGCAAATAGATTTGGCTCAGTTTAATCCGTGGTACAGTGGAATCTGGATCATTTTTGGTACGAAATACAATCTGCGGAGACGTTTTCCGGGCATTATCTGACATAGTTTGTTGCCACCCCTTTCCTAAAGGAAAGTTGCCGAGTTTTTCTTGTCAGTACCATAAGCCGGCAAAACAGAAAAAACTCACGCAAACCCAATCCCATTTTTTCCTTTACGCTGTACTCACTCAAACTCAACCTTAACGAGCACATCTCTACTCAGAATTAATTGTGCTAAGTTATGGCGAACTCATTTTTAATTCTACTCGCCTGTACCCAGCTCATCTGTAATCACTTGTGTTCGTACTCAATCTGCATTCAAGAGTAGTGCTCGTATTAACTCGCACTCAACTCCTCTGTACTCACTTGTACTCATACTCAATCTGTACTTACGACTAGTACTCCTACTCAATCTGCACTCATCACCAGCCAGCTACGCCCGCTGCAGGGCAAAAGCCTCTCGCATTAATCTCTGCTAACTGCGACCAATTTATCCCCGCAAGCTTCTGGATCTCATCTGCCCATGTAACTTTATGCCGCCCCATGCCACGCTTGCCTTGTCTAGGGATCCCCTCTGTTGCCCTTAATTTCCAACGATTATCTTTCCTTCGCATTAGAGCAGGCTTTCGACAAACGGAACTTCGAGGGACCGAAAAATTTAGTTCCGTTTAACAGGAGTTCTGCTTACTGAGACCCATGTGTGAAGGTGCAAATTTGTGTGCGTACACACTCTTTATACCATTGCATGGAACTCCAAGCACTATAAGGTCAATGTAGCTGACAGTTTTTTCAGAAACCAAGAAAGCTTCAAGAGGTTTAGGCACAGCATGACTGCTATGGTTCTGAACTACAAAATTAATCAATTATTTTTGTTTCAGTCCTTGCAACTGCACCTTCACGGAGGCTAGAGGCCTCAACTTCGCGAGTGTTTAGGGGCCACAGAAATTAAAATACGGCAACGCGGTGATGAAGCGCGAATAGCACCACGATGGTACGAACAAGGCCGCAGGAGCTTAGACCTGTAACCTCGGGCGTCTTCAAATCGAGACCGAACGACTGAAACAAGAACTGCGATGTTGCATACGTTGCACTAACACGGCTGGCCACTAACGAGACGAGGCTTGCGGGGCCAACAAGGCAAAAAAAGACATAAAGAAAGAAAAAAAAACAAAAATGAAACGGCCGCAACCATAAAACTCTGATTCTCATGCCAATGGGTTTCATAAGAAGTTCCATTTCTGGTTCCTTTAAAACGGTGACGCGTAAATTTAAGTTCCGATTACCGAGAGCTTTTTTGCGTTATCAGAATTCAAAACCAACCAACTTACAGGCTACTCTTTCATTTAAGCGGTAATTCGTTTTAAGCGATTTCCGTTAATCGACATCCTACTGGACATGCCTGCCCATGCATGTCCATTTCTTCTTCTTTATTTATACTGTATATGTCCTTAACACGCGTTTGTTCCCTGACCCGCTCCGCTCTTTTCTTGTCCCTTAAAGGAGCGATGAAGACAAAACAAAAGTTAGGTTCATTCAAAAGACGGCCTTGTTAGAATCATACTGACACCAGTTTTAACGTAAACTTCGCTCAAATAAGCTATATAATTAGGGGAAAGGGTCTGGCCATGTGAACCACTCGCTCATTTCCCCCAACAGAAATTATGATGTCATACCAGCGTGCTCTGTGGTTGGCGGAGGCCGGCAGAAGCAAACGCAAATTAAGCTGAGTTTACAGTCTTGCAGAACGAGCTATTTGTGCTTAAATTTAGGGCACATTCTTTTTAAAGCAATAATAATGGTGGGACAAACAGTGGAAGTTACGAAAGCACATGTAAACATAGAAGTACAGATGCGTATTGCTGTGGGTACTGCGCGCACTGTGCTTGGTTTAGCTGTCCAGGACTGCAGTGCTTTGGGGTAGTTTCAGACGACACTGGGCGATATTTACGCAAGCAACGGTGTCTTACGTGACCATATTTGTGGAGTGAGCACAATGTTTCAGGAAACGATTATTTTCTCCCAGAACAAAAACAATCCAGGTTTAAATACGGTCAAACACAAACCAAAGGCAGAAAACGGCTTGCCACGGTATGGTGGCGCCATTTAGGTTCAGTAACGTAAACAATCACGCGAATACCTAGGTGCCAGCGTCGCTGTACAGGGTGGAGACACCCTTTGAACTGTCCCGTGCCGCTGCATTTGGGTCAACGTGCTCAACGCGTTGTTCTTTTTTTTTCCACGAGACCCAGCAACGGGAAACAGGTAAGATGATTCAAACTTCGCCAGTAAACTGTGTCTCGGCGATACTTTTAGCGCGGTTTTGATACACTGACTTGCTTCGGCGGCGAAAGAGTTACCCAAAATGGCGGCACTAGCGTAAACGTGTCTTCACTCTGTAGGGCGACGCGCAAATCAAGGTATCCTAGGCTGCAGAGCGGTCGGTTCCTGTGATGTCATTGCAGACCACAAAAACACACGATTTGGCAGGAAATTTAAAATTTTAACTGAAATTAATTAATTTCTGAGTGAATAAAGCATCGTTTTTATGCGGAGAAGCGCTGCGGGCACTACAAAACACGAAAGCTTTCGAATAAAACAAACTTGTATTTTGTCTTTTTAAAGGCTCCTTTAAAGGGACACTGAAGTGAATTTGTCAAGGTCCCGTTTTTGCTTGCACTGCGTAAACTGGCTCAAATTAGCACACTTCTCATAGTTTATCCGGTTGAGAAGTCGGTAATTATTTTATAAAGCGCGAAAGAAGAAAAACTACCATGCGCGGTTTGCGGCGGCCGCACCAACTAAAAGCTGTGATGACGGGAGGAGACGCACCGTGATTGGACGATGTCCAAGGTTAGCATTCAAAAAAGTTTCGGTTTCGGTTCTTTAAAACAACATGCTTGACATCCAACGCCATCGTTGGATGGGCATTCTCGATATCTCAGTAATCGTCGTACCACGCTTCTGTCATGTTGTCGGCTGTAAAATGCATAAGATAAGCCTCCCAGGACAGCTTCGAATCGTAGCAATCACTATCCGAGGCCTACGCAGTGAATGAACGCTCTACGCGTCCTCGCAGACGCTCAAATGCCATGCGCTTTTCCCCCATGTTTGGAGCTTGCCTCACTCATGCTTGTATCGTAAAAAGCGTGTTCGCACCAGGGCAAGGGTCTGTTGATTCTGGCCTGTGCCCAGTGCCCGCAAGCCTTTGCTGCTTATGGCAACAGCACGCCAACGAGAACTCGCTAGCGCGTCAGTGTCAGCCTGCGCGCGTTCTGTGAGCTAGTTTGTGGAGCAGTGAAAGTTACGGCCCAAAAAAAGGTGAACTCAGTATAGAAAAAGCCGCCCGCATCTTCCCACGGGGGGAACTCGAGTAAATGCGTCCCATCTACTCGAGTCAAGCAAAGAGTCACGTCAAGCGAAAGCCAAGCAAAGACGCCCTTGACTGAATTCCGAACGCGCGCTCCTCCGCTTATATACGTTGAGGGGACTGCGTAAGCCAGTCCCAGTCGATGACGACGTTGGCGTACTTGTAAAGCGGCGTGGACTCTAGGTGTTTGAGCCAAGCGCGGGTGTTGCTTCGCCGGAGAACGGAACACCGGTTATATGCGCAGCGCGCCCGAAGGAGAGGAAACCGCGGAAGAGAGAGTACTGCACATGCGCCGGCCCCAGCGTGTCTGCCGCGGCTATGACGCAACACAATCCAACCCAATCCACTTTAATCCAATCCAATCCAATTCAAATCCAATCCAAGCCAAGCCAAGCCAAGCCAATCCAATCGAATCCAATCCAATGCCCCTCGCGAGAGAGTGTTCGCTATCGCCTCGACTCGACGCGCATGCGCAGTGAGCGAGCGTGTGGACGGCGCCGACGCTGACGCCGGACATCGTGCGACTAACAAATGCTTTGCATTTAAATGTATTGCGTTAACGTTTAGTGTTTGGGGAGTTGGTGGTAGTGAATGCGTTGTATCAGCAGCTTCTTGACGTAGTTTGAATGAGTCAAGGATATAAGGCGCGTTCGTAGCCTCCCATTCTGTGTCGGCTTTGTGGCGCAGTGGGTAGAGCACCATGTACATTGCGTTCCGCCCGCAGGGTCGAGGGATCGAAACCAGGCGCCGGATAGTATTTTTTTTATATAGTGTAGGGGGAAGGGGGCGGACTACGACTACGGACGTCAACGCGGGTGACATCGTGAGTTACTGAAATGCTCTGCATTTAAAACATCGGCCGAAAACGAGAAAGTCAACTTATAAAAAGAAAAATGCACCCTCAGGGATTCGAACTCGTGACTTGCAAAACACTTGTAATAACATACCTAGCGCTCCAGACCACTCGGCCACGGGCCGAGCGGTTGCACTCTGCACGGTGATATGTTCACTTTTTGCGACAACTTCTCCGCAATGTATGAATGGTATGAACGCGAGTTTTCAACGCCTTCGAGTGGGTTTGGACATGGCTATATTTAGTTTTCATTAGGACCTGGGCGTGGGAGTTTATAATTGCAACGTTGGCTTTTGTCTGTTTACAGTGAGCCTGCCTTCCTCTAGAATCAATTTCGAAACTCACGATTCCTCACAGAAGGCGAGGCTATGTACGAGGCCAAACACGTCGTTAATGATTCGGTGTAATGGGGAGTTTTAGAATAGGAGCACCGAGCATTGGGGCCCCCCAAGGAGTTACAGGAACCCAAACGCAACACGCGCGCGCGCGACGAGAGGGTCTTCTCAAAACAGCTCGCCGCAGGCTTCGGATGCACGTAATCGAATGTTGGGAACTTTAGGCTTAGCGTCGTGGAAGATATTTCATCGACGCTATCCTTACAGTTGAGAATGACAGTCCCTAATACAACTTTTCACCTCACTGTCACCCCCTTTCTTGTATGTGTAACTATATCCGCGGTGATCGCCGTTTAAGCGATCGATGATCCTGCCACGGCCTCGGCCGATGCTTGCGCGCAGGTATCGCCATC
Organism: Haemaphysalis longicornis; assembly: GCF_048455015.1. Classification (NCBI taxonomy): domain Eukaryota; kingdom Metazoa; phylum Arthropoda; class Arachnida; order Ixodida; family Ixodidae; genus Haemaphysalis; species Haemaphysalis longicornis. The sequence goes on from NW_027526384.1 coordinate 2,129,667, forward strand.
CTTCGGCCACTTGCCACACCGCGCGTGAACGGCCGGTGGTGCCGGGACCGACCTCCGCGGCCGGTCGCCGTATATCGCGGCAGATATTTGAGCATCGCTTTGAAAACCACAGCTGATGACAGTACCTAGCGCAATTTTTCACCACACTAACATTCACTTTCACCAATGTGGAATTACTTTTCCACGACTCGTGTGATTTTAAAAGCGGCGACAAGTTGTTGCTACCGCGACCTGCGTCGGTTCGAGCTGCTCCGTCAGACGTGCGGGCAGGCACGGCGGGTGTGTGTACGAAGCGTTTGTGCGAGCAGTAAACGCGTCATGATTTCCTGCTTTATACATTCGTTGCAAACGAGTGAAATCAAGAAACTTAGATCGGCGATCGTGGTAGTCTACATTGCTGATTGGGGAAACGAGCCGCAGCTTACGCTTCGGTCGCATACGTCATACACCACCACGCTCAAGTTGTTTGCAAAGAATGTACCACAGTTGATGCGGTTATAAAGTCACCATGAGGTCAAACCGCGCTGGACGCACTGAGAATTAACTTCAAACGACGGAAACTAACACGAAAATACTTTTAGAACGCGCTTCCTAAGCGACGTGTCACACGCTGCAAGCCAACTACGCAGCAAGATAGGAACGGTGCTTTTACAAGTGACGTCAAAACGATTGCAGCGCCGGCCTCTCTGGTGGTGGGCCTTGCGGCCAAAATACAGGAACTCACTCAACGGGCGGCTATGCGCGGAGAGCGCATGCATCTGTGCGCCATACGCGCGGGTCATGGAGGAAAGGAACGGTTAAATGAGGCCCTGAAGTCATGTTTGTGACGCCACATTCGCCATGTCAATGAGTCCACTGAGCTCAGTACTCTTTGCCATTATCCCAGCAAACGACGGAAGCAATGTTGGGGTCCGCACAGCATGGCGGCCTTTGTGCGCCACGTCTCGGCTGCGATGAATTTCACTTCACGGGGATAAGTGGCTGAAGTTTGTAAGGTGCCTCACTGTTGCATACAGAACTTGCTGAAGCTTATCGTAGAAGAGTTTGGTGTTGGACTTCTTGATACACACTTTGCATAACGAAGAAACCCAGCCTTGAAGACGCGCACTCGAGTAGAGAGTAGACAACACACGCTGGGAAGCTGCCAAGGTGCACCTTCTCACCGTCAGACCGATTAGGGTGGAAAACTACTGCACGGAATCGACGAGATATTAGAAAGTTTTAGCTGACCATTTCTGACAGTCCGCTCCGTCCACGATGGCCCGCTAAGCAAAAGCGGAGCCTCAGTAGCAGAAAGGCTTTTCACTAAGCGATAACCGTATCTCCCTCGACGGGGAATCAGTGGCCCCACAGGTCGTTCCCTGTGCGTTTGTAAACCAAAACTGCATACCAAAGTAAAGGTAGGAATAGGTATTTTGGTCACTCAGAGTAAAATACCGTATTTAGTGCCTTATTTCACCTTTTAAATATAATGATTGTCTTAAATACTTTAAAAGAAGCCGTTCAATTTTGGAATAGCCAAGACAAGGCTGTCTTTCTCGGCGCTGCTTAGGAGTACGCTCGCGCTTCGGTCGACGTTTTTCGCTTCTGTTCTAAACCTCGTTGAAGTGTGCGACATCTTTGCCTATTTGGAAGCGCTTTCGCGCTTTCGTCGCTAGTGTTTCAAGTGAAGAAACGGAGTTCGCCGTAGCGCGCTCGCCTCGCGTGGGGCAGCCATGATTGAATTCCGCGCGGTAGCGTAAGCTGCCGCGACAGTCCGCTTTAAGAGCCCCGGCTGCGTATTCCCAAAGCATATCCCGTAAGGGACCCCGCCAACCACGCCCTTTCAAACAGTGGCGTCACAACATGACGTCACTTCCTCTTCGTGCGCGACTTAATGCGACGTGGCTTTTTTTTACTGGTTTTGGGCGGCGGCCGATGGTTTCGCTCCGTGCGCGAGGCTGGGCCTGCGGCGCTGGGGAGCTGACGCATGTGGTAGAAGTTAAAGGAACAACCATATGCAGCGTAGTTCCGGTGTTTTCTCGCGTGGCGACGCGAGCTGACGCGCGAGCAACGCCGATGTCTACGCTCGCCAGATATCGGCGTCGACGCAGCGCGAGAAAGCACCGGAAAGCGGGCAGCAGCGGTCGGGTTTAACGTCCTTCTCGTGCTTTGGAATCATCCCTTTCAACAGAAGAGAATCAATTTTTTTTTTTAATTTGCGGTTATTGTCTGCCTTGAGACAAATTGCAAGCTATTTCTGTTCGAAAGCGCTCATTCATTTGTGGCTTGTTTGGCTTTCATTGGGGAGATCGGTTATTTGCGATAGCTTTTTTTTTTTAGGTAAATAAGGGAGCTCTGGCTACGTCGCTTGTAGTATTAGCATGATGGGGCTTGGCTGCAAGATTGGGGCGTGACGACCAAGCCTTATCAACGCCAGAATGCTAGCGGCGCATGCCATTCTATTCGTTGCTACGGTAGCTTGCGTAGGGGAGACCAAGGTTTTGCGACAGCTTTTCTTGACTCAAATAAGGGGGCTGTGGTTACATCGCTTGTAGTAATAGCATAACTGTCTTCGTATCCAAGATGGGTGCGTAAGAAACAAGCGTTACCACGGCTCAAATCTCTGAAATACGGCCAAACCAAATCACTCGACAATATTCGTTGGCAGCCCCTGTTAGGGTACCAAATCCTTGGCGCCCGCCTCCTCTTTTTGCGTGGTCAAGCGGTTGGGCGCTTGGGTGCTCGCATTTTGTTTTGAAAGTCCATGGTTCGAATATTGGAAAAACCTGAGTTTTTTATATATGGAGCAGCTTATGGTCGCGCCTGTTCCCTCCGCCATTGTGCGTCCGCCGTTGTGCGGCGTCCACACCCCCACAGCGCATGCGCATCCTCTTCCCCCTCCTCTCCTCTCGTTGTCTCATCTCCTCTCCTCTCGTTGTCTCATCTCCTCTCCTCTCCGGCATTCCTCCTCTCCTCTCCGAGATTGCGCAACGAATGGCAACACCTGCGGCTCCGGGCGCGATAATGCCAAGCAGCTTAGGGTTAGAGGCACGACGGTAGCCGCTGCATACTCCGCTGGGGGCGCCACTATAGCTCCGCGGCATAAATGACGCGCGCGCGCGCTCCGCTCCCCTCACTCTCGTCCCGAAACGCCGCGATCGAACTGAAAACTAATGGGAACTTGAGTCGACCCCATGGCTGCTTCGCATACTACTCAGGGTTCCCCTACGGGAAGATGGTGAAATTTTAGATGCAAAGCATCTCTTGCTCTCGGCTCCGTCATCCGTCGTCCGTTGTCCATCCATCAGCCGCCCAGGAAGACACCGGCAACACTGCCGCTCCAGGAGCCCTTTAAGGGGAAGCGTACTCGTCTCGTGCCGGCCCAGGAAGACACCGGCAACACTGTCGCTCCAGCATCTCATGGTCGGGGCTATGTCCCTTCCTTGTTGTGGCGCCGTCCACACCCCCACTGCACGCTCGGCTCATCTCGGGCCGGCCCAGGAAGACACCGGTAACACTGTCGCTCCAGGAGCCATTAAAAGATAAGGCACCACCGGGCGTTCAGCAAGCCGAGCATGCGCAGTGGGGGTGTGGACGGCGCAACAACAAGGGAGGGACATAGCCCCGTCGCATCTAATAAAATTGCACCATCTTCCCGTAGGGGAACTCTGAGTATTATGCGAAACAGCCATGGGCTCAACGACGAACTGGAAACTACTGGGCCCTTGAATCGACCCCATGGCTGCTTTGCATACTACTCAGGGTTCCCCTACGGGAAGATGGTGTAATTTTTTTCTCTTTTTTTTTGCAATGAGGGATTCATCGGTTTTTTTTTTTGTATGGGAGTGCCAGCAATCCCCTTCCCTCACCCCTAACCCCAACCCTACTTATGAGCAGTGGGTGGAGCTGCTGACCAGCTCCGACCTTCCACACCAGCGACGATTGGTGGAGAGGGCACGGATGGCCAGCATAGCCCAAGGCATCCCGGACTAAGGAAGCCTCCCACCGGGCGGGTGCCCTAACATCAGCACCTGGTCTCCAATAAAGTTTATTCATCATCATCATCATCAAGGCAAACAAAGGGGGCCAGGGTACCTTGCCGTTTAACCTACAAGTGACGTTCGACGGTAACCTCAGTATCAAGGCAGCCCCGAAATTTGCTTTGCTCACACTTTGAATTCAAGAAGTGCACTCGGTACATAACATCAAGGTTAAATCAAGTAGCAAGTAAAGTTGTGCTAAGTGCGTCTTCGTTTATCATTTTATCTTATTTTGTTTATATGTGACGGTAATGACACCATTATAAAAGCGGATCAACACGCTTGCTGATGTCAACAGCAGACGGGCGACCGACGTACGCGTGTGCTTTCGACCGATTCGGAGCAAACGTTCTGCGCTTCGGTTTTGGAATCCAAAAGGCCACCCAAGAACAAAAAAAAGACGTTTTTGTCTTCGCTGTAATGATCGAGAGTGCTTGCTTTCAGTAACGTAAGCAATAACCACATGTACGTAAAAAAGCGTCCGCCTGCGCGCGCACTTAAAGCACCGCGCCCAACGCTATCTTAACTAGGGACAGGATGGAAGACGAGCGTCTGCAGGCGCGCAAGAGGGTGCGGAGAGTGAGAAGCGAGAACAGGTATGCAAAGGTTTACTTCGTGCTTCGGCTTCCCAGCGCGTACGTCATGCTCGCGCACGGAGCGAAACCATCGACCACTGCGAAGCAGCGCGACCACAAAAAACCAAAACAAATTTTTGTCTTCACTTTAATGAGATTTTTTGCTTTCCGGAAAGTATAGGTACGAAAACCTAACCACATGGACGCGAAATCACGCGTCGCGCGAGCGTCGGCGTCGTTCGGCGGCAACGCGCAGACACGCAGGAGAGGGCGACTAACCGATTGAGACAGGCGAAGTCACGCGCCAGCCACCGCGTCGGCGTGCGCTGCTGGACACGTTTGTATTAACCATGCCATTATGTTGAAGACATTTATGAGCAGTTATTGTCGATTGTTGAGCTGCAGTTATCAACACTCTAGCCTTATAAAAAAAATATTTGCGGACAAATGTTGACATGCTGTGAAATGTATTTTAAGTCATTACAGTCAAATCTGAACAACATAAGATAGGATGATGAACGAAGACGCACTCAGCACAACTTTACTTGCTACTTGATTTAACCTTGACGTTATGTACCTTCTGCAGGATCATGAATTCAAAGTGTGAGCAAAGCAAATTTCGGGGCTGCCTTGATACTGAGGTTACCGTCGAACGTCACTTGTAGGTTAAACGGCAAGGTACTGTTGCCCCCTTTCTTTGTCTTAAAAAAAACCGATGAAACCCTCATTGCAAAAAAATGAAAATAACGTAGGTTTTGCCAATATTCGAACCATTGACTTTCAAAACAAAACGCCTGCACCCAAGCGCCCAACTGATCGACCACGCCAGAAGAGGAGGCGGGCGCCAAGAATTCTAAGCCCAGACGAGCACGTCTTCTTAGAGGTCGAGGCTACAACAAGCATGCGGCTACAAGGCCACACTCCGGATTTCTGACTGCTACCAGACGGCTTGAGGAGTGCTGAATTTTCCAGGACGACGTCACCGGCAAAGCTAACCAATGCACCTTACTCCCCTGTTGTGCACTAGCCCATTAACTCGAGAACACCTGCCTCATTCCACGCCGATGCCTTTGAGGATATCGATGACTGGATAGATCAGTATGAACGGGTGGCTCGCCACAACGGATGGACCTCAGGCCACTGCTGGCAGAGCCTCTATTTTTCTGGAGAAGGTACGGCCCGGAGCTGGTTTTAAACCGTGAAGCTTCGTGGGAAATTTGCAAGGAGAGACTAAGTCGAGCCCTCACCAAGCAACACCGAAGGCAAATGGCTGAAGACCTCCTTATACGCCGAATCCAGGGCCCTAACGAAACGATGACAGCTTTGTCGAAGACGTCCTTCGGCTGAGTATACGCGCCGACCCACAATTGAGCTAGTAACGAAAAGAAGGTACGCGAATTGATGACAGGCCGGAGAAGTGACGTCTTTGGTGGCCTTGTCCGCAATCCACCAACAGCCGATGGAGTTAAGGTGGAAGCACCGAGCATCGAGACAGCTTTGACACCCAGTAGCAATCACTACCGCCGAATGTCAGCTGCCCCCATGATTTCAGCTGTTTAGTCGTTTAACTGGGATACATCCAGGAGCTCGTTCGGGACGTTGTTCGAGAAGAGCTTCAGAAGCGGCGGCCGTCTTCGAATTCACCAGCTTCTATTTCTCTAGTTCAGACTGTCCAGAAGGAAGTGCAGCGAGCACTTATTCCTGGTGGCCCAGTCGATGTAAACCCCGAGTGCCCGGCCGCAAGCTATGTTAGCCAACCGCAGTTGCTGCCTCCTGGGCCGGACGTGAGCACACCGCGACGAGAGATTTGCCCATCCAATTTACCAGCAACCTAGGCAGCAGCAGCGTGGACCCCGAAAGACGGATTTGTGGAGGACGCCAGACAATCGCCCGCTCTTCTTCCACTGTGGTAAAACCGATCATGTGTTGTACCCCCGGTGCCCTTACCATGAGCTTGGGCTCGTGGCTTCCGTCCCAAGACCCGCGCCCGAAGTATGGCCGGGAGCCTCGAGAAATCGAGGAATACCTTCGATACTCGTCCCCGCCACTCGAGGAGTACTTTCGACGCTCGTACCCGCAGCGCGAGGACTAATTTCGACGCCCGTCCTCGCCACTATCCCCTCCAGTTCGAGGACCTCGCTAGCCGTCCCCTCACCGCCCCGACTCACCTCTTCGACGATCTCGCCGTGAGGGTCATTAACCACTTCCTCACCGGGAAAACTAACCCCGGAAAAGCCTGGAGGTGGTTTTGCCGATGTCGCAATTGGTGAAGAGCCTCAACGAACGTCGCGAAGCCGGAGCCATAACGCCGACAGTGCGCATGCCGTGTCAAAGAACCTTGACAATATTATCGACCGCCGCGACTGGACGGCGCTCGTAGGCACAGGAGCACACTATTCCGTTTTGAATGGGAAGTTATCCTTTAGCTTGAGCAAAGTAACAACGCAGTGGGATGGTTCCGATATGGGCGCCGCTGGAGATCACACTGTGGCACCAATGACGCTGCACCGCCCGTGTCGAAATCAATGGCGAAGCGTGCCTAGTGAAGTCCCTTGTACTGGAGAACTGCTCCAGGGACGATATCCTTGGGATAGATTTTTTTGACCAGATAGGGCACCGTAATCGACCTGGAAGTGAACATGCTTACACTCCGGAGACCTGCACCTATTGGAGCGATCCATTCATTGATGTCATCACCACCGGCACGTGTAGTAGTCAATCACATGAAGCTGCCCCCTCGTTCCAGCTTATTCTTCTCTGTACAGGCAGACATGAGAACCTGCGGATAGGCTGTGATCGAAGGAAGTGGCCAACTTCACCTAAAAAGGGGGTCGCCATTGTTTGAGCATAGCACAGATCCATGAAGGACATGCGGACGTCCTTGTTACGAATTTCCGAAATGAGCCACAGCATTTAACGAGAGGAATCAGTGTAGCTTACCTGGAAGGAGTTGCCGACTCCATTGCCGATCCTTTGTTATCCGAAGTTACGACACAATCTAGAGCCCGGATACCGGACGTGACTGCGCCCATCGAATTAGACGTCCACCCGAAGCTTTCGCCCTCAGAGCGGCAAGAGCTATCCCAACTGCTCGACGAGTTCCGGGACTGTTTCCCTGCCTAGACCAGTGTTGGCAGGACCAGTGTAGCCAAGCACAGAAATATTACTGACGACGTAACACATCCTGTCCGTGAACCACCCTATCGCGTTTCTGTCGCACTGAGGGATTGATCACCACCTTCTGCGGCTGTTGTTCTGATGTACATCCATGTTTCAAAATTTCTACTCATGCTAGAGATCCCCAGTTCGTCCAAACTAGTTTGTTGTCTTGGAACATACTGTACGCAGCATAGCGCGCGAGTTGGTCGGGGCAGCAAACGCGCCATTTTTTGACAAATTTGTTTACAAGAGAAAACAAAAGGAAGAGGCCCACCTCACGGTTTTAAACTAGTCCGCTCGCAATTCATACGCGAATAAAACACCAAAATGTGGAATACGCGCTAGACATCCTTTCCGTCGTCCGAACTTTCACAACCAAACGTGTAATCACTGGGAAGGCATAGAGCGCTGTGATGCAAAAATAGTCAGCGATTTTTAACGGATCTAAATAGGGGTAACAGATATAGCAGAAAAACGTGCAAGGGTATGGTAGCCACTTTATCACTTTGCAAGAAAATGTATCCTCTAACTTCGTAGGAACTCCGTATTTCGTTTGGAATAAAAAAAAATAAAGCCCCTTTCTTCAGATCAAGATGGTTTAACGCGAAGCTTTCTCCCATGCAGTCTGAGTCAAAGTCGAAAATCGAAATACAATCTTATTCGACCGTGTCAGAATGGCGCAATCGGATGGACGCACGTTTCATAACGCGAGGGACCGTGGTTCGATTGCGACCACAAGAGGAGTTTTTTTTCTTGAGGTGCTTAATGTATACTCGTAGATCATCATCATCGTTTTGCGAAAACCATTGTGTAAAGTTGACCTTTGTGCAGAGCGTTTTGGCACGATATCGAATGCCATCAGTAAGGCACAGAAAGCTTCACTTTACAAAACAGCACAAAGTACATTTCACATGCAGAAAGCGTGGCGGCCCGTACTATCCCGTTTTCCCAGAACTCATCGTTTCTGCTTGTGCGGCTGTTTTGTCTCTTTCAGTACTGCTCTGTCTTCCGAGGCGCACTTTTACTGATTAGTGTAACTGGCTACTCTGCTGCTACAGCTACTCGTTCCGGAGAGGAGTACTGCTGTCGACAAAATGACAAGAATTTCCGCAAAAGAGCTACATTTCATGCTTAACGCGTCAAATCACCCTTTCAGTTTGTAATAGCATAATGAGGAGCAATGGCGGAGTTCTAGCAACACGGAGACGTATTCGTACTGACGCATGCACAAATCCGTGATAGCTATCTCAAATGGCATTCGAAACATATTTTTAGATTACACCCTCCAGAAGGCGACTCTTGCCCTTTAGTGTGATTTAAATAACGTTTCTTGGTGCAATCTTGGCTTATGAACATTAAAACAACTAAGTGCAAGATTATGAGAATTTCACGCGAAACCTGTGTCATTTCTTCTGAATACATACTGAATAATTATTTCCTCAACGAAAATACCTCTTTCAAATTTCTTTTTGTTACCATTTCCGACCACCTTTCCTGGCAGACTCACACTGACATATTAAAAATAATGCTAACCGCGCTTTTGGCTATTTACGCCGGAACTTTACAAAATGTTAGTACGACGTAAACTCTAAATTCGTCATCTGTATAAGACCCACGGGTTACCATTCATGTCATCAGCTTAGAATCCACTCACAATTGTGCCACACGCTTCATTTTCTCAACTTACTCCCGTATGAGAAGCGTAACTCACATGAAATCAACTATAAATCAACCCAGCTTTACACCGCAAATTTTCGCGCCTATGCCTTTTCCACAAGCTTTACCATGCTATGCCCTCACTAAGTAGCTCACCTTATTTAGCCGCCAACCTAGATTTCATCCCGCAGTGGACATCACTTCAAAGCCGAATTTCCAAGCAGCCGGAAAAATCATCGTTTTAACTCATCCGTGCCCACAACAAGCTCGGACTGGAACCAGCCTCCGGCTTTCATCGCATAAATCACCGACGCGACTAACTTGAAGGCGGCCGTACACGCGTAACCCATTTAATATTTCTCCGTTTCATTGCAGTGTTTGTAATATATTTCCACCACTCTTCTCTGTAACGCATTGCCCAAAGAGTAAATAAAAAATATTAACAAATTATTCTAGGGGACCAGCATAGGCAACCAGCAGCATTTAGATGGCCCTGCAGGATTTCTTTTTCTTAAGCTATAACTGAGAAAAAGGTACAGTGCTGGTTCTATTATTACATGTCCGTGCTAATATACGGAGGTTACGCGCCGGTATTCAGGCCCAATTTTAGGGACATAGCGGTCAGCGTGGTGGGCCATTCCATAGAGGGGATTTCGATTTTGTCGAAATACGCAAACGGTATAAAACATATTCCACAATCATGTCTCTAACGCACTCCCTAGGACCAATTAGGGCTTTACGACAAAGTATCTGGCAAATCGTGGCTACTTTACCTGTTTTCCTTATTACCTAGCCTAACGGCCTTTATTGCACAAGCCTTTATTGGAAAAAGCCGTATTTTAAATGAACCAGAAATGCCTTTTCTTTTAATGGTCGCACTCTAAAATACACAACATTTTTTCGTACTTCGTTAAATATACTGATTAAACCGGTTCACAAACCGGTTAGAAAACTGGTTCAGAACGGGATTTATTCAAACCGTTACAGAACCGCAACGAAATGACTTCACCTGAGCCAGAATAATAACCAAACCGGTCGTCTTTTTCAGTTCTACACAAGGTTTTACCATATCTTAAACTTTTGCTGCAGGTATTTCGGACCGCGCCGGTAGAACCCATAGTCACTGCCGTCATATGGTTGCAATGAATAGCACTTGTGTGTTTATGTGTACGCGCAAGGGTGTGTTACCAATTTTAGTCATTAGTTTATTCGTGTGAGAGTTGTGCGTAGGGATGTACAACGCGTTCATGTATAAGGTATTTGTTCTCTTATTTTTTTCATCGTGCAGTAACCCACACATCCTCTAGCTCATGTGTACATGCAAATAAACCATTTAAATAAATGGTGATTCAATCAATCGATTCCACACTAAGAGATGTCACTGCTGCTGCAATGCTGCAAAATAAATATCCGTCAGTGAGACTTCGTTATATTAAAACAGTCAGATTGAAAGTGCTTGTCATAAGGGGTGTACTAAAAACTTGCTTCTTACCTTTCAGTGCTTACTAACTATGCCGACACCGTGTTCCGACCTGTCAAAGAAATTCCTAAATTGCACCTGCCGTCCATACTATCTTCCCACTTACTCGAGCCAAGTCGGTATCTGCGTGAATCCAAAAATGCCATATTTGCCTGTACTCCCAAGGAAGCGATAATGTGACCAATAAAAGAGTTTGAATATTACTATTTATTGCAATCTATTTATTACGTAACGGCGCTCCGCCTAGTTTCATTTATTAAAAACAACATTTTTCGGAAGAGGCATGTGTCTAAAATTTCTCTTGTACGCGTTATTTTGAAGTTGTCATGCAGTTAACGCCAGCACAAGCATACAAAGTTTAATATTTTACCGGCATACTTTGTGTAGAGCCGTGTAATTAGTGCTAGGCGAGCCACTCTCTTAACTATGCTGCGCATCTCGTAGTTCCGAACCCCCTACCCAACAATCCCAACATTATTGCACCCATATTACATATTTGTAGGTATCCTTCTCGTATCTGCAGGTACGGCTTTGGGGGCGGGGAGGGGGGTTTTCTGTCCCTTCGACTTTTCCGAAGCAGCGCCCACAAATTCTCTGCCCTTTTTTGGTGATTTTAAGTACGTATTTGTTGCGTTAACGACCTTCAATCTTTTCTATCTTCCAAACTATTTTCCCCCAATTTCGTCCACGCAAGACTTCCCTTTCTATGGCGTACTTTTTACTAATTAGGTCATATAAACGCGAAGACATTCACTTTTGTTCATCAAATCCTTCCAGACTACACCCTAATTATTCTGTATGAAACGAGTGTACATTCTACCATCGCTTGTCATCGTTTAGTGACGTCAATGACGGCTTCGCATCGGGGAGGCGTTCCTTCTCCCGACCCGTATCCGCCGGCTTTTGCAGCCACAATCTTTAAGTGCAGCGCAGCAGTTCGTTTTGAGCTGACCACGCTGCTTGCTGTATATGCACCCCACACCCAAGTTTTCAGAACTACATCATGAACTCACGTAGTAGCTACGACCCCTCGCGACCAGAATCTTGTAAGCGCAACTGCGAGCTTCTTGCGTTTTCAAAGATTTGGGGTGGTATAGTGGCCGAATGAACTGAATGAAACTGACTGCAACACAGATTGAAGGCAGAATGAAACTCTTAATTAATGCAAATAAGGTATTGGTCACCAGACATGGCACTATTCGAGGCCAAAGACTCGGACAGGGAAGGCAATAAACAACTCTCCCCTGCGTGCGGATCAGAAGGCGTGGTTTGGAACTTGCTCACCGGCGATAGGTCCACGCCTGGTTAGCCCCTGGCGTGAGGCACGAATTCAGACGGAGAATTCCCGCAAGACAGCCAAACACATGTACTCTACCTGAACACCGGAAATACACAGGCACAATCGTACAACAGACCTCAGCTTCAGAGCTGACAACCGACAAGCACAGAGTGTATTGAAGGCAAAGTAAAACAGAGCGCAGTGGAGTGAAAAAACATTTATTAAGCTTGCATTAAAGTCTGCTGCACACTTCAGACGTAGCCTACCTCGCCTTCCTGGCCCCAGCCGCGGCCGGAGCCCCGTTAGCCGTTCCCGGCCAGCCGAGCTCCTGCCGATCCAGTGCCATGATGACCCGCTGGATGGCCTGTATTTGTACCCTGTCCCGCGGAACATGCACCCATGCTACAATGTCGGCACACGCTAAGGAAGGGCCAGGGCGTTGAGGGACCTGCAGGCCAGCGACAACGGCGCTCGATACGTAGACGATGCGGAATACGCAGTCTCTTCGCGCATTCCTCTTCTTTTGTTGGACACTCTCTGCAGGAGCCGGTAGCCGTTGGCCGCCTTCCCCACCACTCGCGTGATCGGGCATCCGTTGTTACCGTGCTCGCCACTCAGCACGCCCATTACACGTATGTTCTTTACCTTTGGGATGCTGCTGCCGTCGCCAGTGCAAGCTTTAATTTCCTCATGATCCTTTCTTTGGCACGGTACCCTTTCCTTGGTCTATGGATCAGGGACTCGGACTTGCTGGGCGAGGACCGGAGGCCCGCACCCGCCAGGCTTTCCTTGACTCATTTTACCACTCGCTGTAATGCAGCCTCGTCGTGGGCGTCGCTGCCTCCTGTTATCCATAGCGTGATATAGTCGGCATATATGGTATGTCCGATGTCTCCTAGCTCGCTCAGCTTCTTAGCTTTTCTGATAATGACGAAGTTGAAAAGATAGGTGAGATCACCGACCCTTGGGGGTTGCCATGGCTACCCACTCCTTTGGCTTCCATTTCGATGTCTGCAACCACGTTCTCCGCCATGCGTCCCGTTAGGAAGGGTAAAGGCCCCTTGCAGGTCCAGCCCAGGGTGTCACCAACATATGATCTGATGCATCCTGTCTGCTGAGGTGCTGGCGGAAGCCAATCACGGTCTCAAAATACAGAGCGTCGTTTTCCAGGTACTCTTAACATCGAATGAGCAGGTCGTGTTCCACCACCTTGCCCACGCAGGACGTGAGAGCGATCGGGTGGGGGTGGTCCGTGTGCTGTGGCTTCCCCAGCTTTGGAATGAGGATCATCTTGGATTTCGTCCATTCCGTCGGCAGGGATCCGGCCCTCCAGCGCTCGTTGTAATAAGCCGTGAGGGATTCCACGGAGCAGTCGTCCGAATGCTTGAGCGCTCTGTACGAGACGCTGTCACGCCCCGTTGCCGACTTGCTGTTGAGCTGGTGAAGAGCGTTTCTGAGCTCTTCCACATCTATGTCTTCCACATCTTCCAGTCCCGCGTTTGGTCTCCCAGGCCATGGGCTACCGTCGCCGTAGTGTAGGATGTACCTGTTGAGGAGTTTTCTTTTCCCCGCATAATTGCCGTTTTCCGCGGTCTCCTTATGCAGAATATTGGGGATTCTGTCTTTCTTGTGCGATTTAGTCTTTGTCTCGTCTAGCAGGTCTCGGAGCAGGTCCACGTCATTCCGTTATGTAGCTGCCCGTCTGTCACATTACTAAGTTTGGTGCAGTGTTGGTTACTGAGCATTCGGCAGTGCCCTTCTATCACTTGATTTAGTTCTGCAATCCGCTTCCTCAGTCTCCTGTTGAGTATTTGTTTCTCCCACCGTAGCAGCATGGACTGACTGGTTCACCTCATAGAGGTGGGCTAGTCTGCTATCCATTCCGTCACCCTGTACTTTCGTTTTTATTTCCCTGGTCGCTGCCTTGACGTCGCTTACGATCTCCTTCATCCATTCCTCGATGTCTTCGATGTTTTGAATATCACCAGCCCCTTCACTCCTTAGTTTACTGAACCCTACCCAGTCGACCCGAGTGTGCTTGCTTGCGGCATCCTACTTTGCTCCCGGCGTGAGTACCTCGATCGCCCCGGTCATGTGATCGCTGCCTAGCTCATCCCACGAGTTTTTCCAGGTGACTTGGTTGGCATCGATGTCCTTGGTAAACGTCAGGTCGGGGGTTGCGTCTCCCCACACCAAGTCTCCTATTCTCGTAGGGTTGGGCGGATCCGTGACGAGGACATACCCGATGTCCAGTGCGTCCTGCGCCAGGTTCCTGCCCTTGGCATTGCTTATGATGTATACCCATGATTGGTCCATAGCGTTAACGTCCCCGCATACGAACAGTTTTTCGTCGCCCGCCGCCATACTCGCTTTCTGCAGGATCGTCTTGAACCGCTGCAGGGTCGGCGACGGGTTGCTGTAAATATTTAAGACAAAGACGATTTCTTTCTTCTCGCTGCACACCACAACTTTAGAAAAAGTGCTCCATCTTCACCCTTTTAATTTGGTGCTCCACTATTGTGCGCCCATTTTTGACCAGGGTGCACAGTCCTCCGCCATCGGCCCGTCCTGTTTGCACCCTGCGCCAGGAAGGGACGTTGTTGCCGTGGGTGTCTTGTAGTAATTTGATGTCGGGCTTGCGTCTGGCATGCTGGGTGTGTTGTTGTAAAACAGCTCGCATCCCTTTCAGGCCGCGACAGTTCCACTGCCATACCACTATGTGTGTTACTGTTGTGACCATCATTGATAGGGTCTGGAATTGCCTCCCGACGCCGCAACTCGGGGGTCCCGTTTCTGGACAAATATTGGACTGCTCATGATCAATGGTTTGCTTCTTTCCAACGCTATGTATGTGTTGGAGAGTATCTTTTTGAGGGAGAGTCTCAGATAGCCTCTTTTCCGTGGAGGTCTTGATTGACGTAAACATCTTCTCAATCGTCCTCTCGAGCTTGTCGAGCCTGACATCACACGCCTCTAGTCGAGCGTCGATGTCGCTGACTTCCGGTACCACCCTCCGCGGTCACCATCTTCTTGTGCGCCGGTTCTTTAGATTCCTGGGTTTTTCCGTTTTCCCTGTCATGGGCTTGTGGTAGTCGGTTCGGATGTTGCAGTCACCCCAACCTCCACGGTTGCTCCTTGGCTCCGCTGTCTGCTAGTTTCCCGCTACCTCCCGTGAATAAGAAGCCACACATGACCTCCGTGAGTCGCTGGATAGCTTTCTTCATTTCCTCGTTTTCCTCGCGGAGGGCTTCTATCATGTCGAGCTCCTTGCTTTTCGTTTGTTGCTTCGTGGTTCCGTTACTTTTGCTCTTGATTGACTCGACCTTGGTTCCCCTGGCCGCATCGGCCCAGCTAATGCACTCCTTGGGCGGAGCTCTTCCGTTCCTCACGGCGCTAGCGCTGCGACCCTGACGTCGCTGCTTACTGCCGTCTCTCGACAGAAAGCAATTCTTAGAAGTTATCGACTTGCTGCGCGCAGCCAGCGAGCTGAGTAACGGGAACTCGCGTTCGAGTAGCACCTGCTGCTCTGCCCCTGCTGCTGCACGTCGCTCCCGTTGTCTCTTGCGAACCGCGTACTGTGTCTTGTGCCTGGCCTTGCATTTCTTGTCGGTCGTTCAATGACCACCGCACCATTAGCTTACACTTTCGGGCACGCGGATTATTCTGCTGAGGGTCTAGGTTGCCACACCCTGTGAATCTCTTTTCGGAGGTTGGGTACACGTCCTTTCGATGTCCGACACGCCCGCACTGATAGCAGACTTCTACGTGCTTGCGTTATGAACAGCACCTTAGTAGTTCCTAGTTGTATCTGACGTAGGTCGGTACCTTCGTTGCTTCGAAGACCACAATCACCATCGTCGTGTTCTCGATCTGCTTGGCCACGAGTGCGAGCGGGTTGTACTCGTTGGCGATGCTTGTCGATGTTCTGGGGGATCTCGCTGAGCGGGATCCCCCAGTCAAGAAGATCCCAAGAGGGATCCTCCTTTACTGTATCGTGCGGTGCAGTCCTCAATGCGCACACTTCGTGTTTCCTGCCCTTGATTTTGATCTCGCTGATCCTGACATATCGGGTGGCCCGCTCCTCCATGGCGGTGCTGATCATCACAATGTTCTGCTGAGCGTTAATGCACAAAATATCCCCACTTCCTGATTCCTTGGTAACACCGGCCACAGGGCGAACGACTCCGGTCACCTCCACGAGTCCAGTCTTGGTGACGTTCAGACCGCCCGCAGTCGTAAAACTCCCACCTCCCCTCGCGGGAACCCCTGTGTAGATGCGACGCATAGGGGGTTCACGTTGCAGCGTTGGACAGCGGAGGAACGGCGCTGGAACGATGGAGCGGAGCGGCGCAGGCACCGCGTTTTATAGCGCGCATAACGGTGAGGGGACGCGCCGGCGCCAATGCGTCTGCCGCAGCTATGACGCAACACAATCCAACACAATCGATTTTAATCCAATCTAATCCAAATCCAATCCAACCCAGGCCAAGCCAAGCCAAGCCAAGCCGATCCAAGCCAATTCAATCGAATCCAATCCAATGCCCCTCGCGAGAGAGTGTTCGCTATCGGAGAGGAGAGGGGGTGAGCGGCGGAGAGCGCAGCTGGCGCGACGAGAATGGGGGAGGGGCGGACGCCGACGACAACGCCGACGACGCCGGATGCAGGGATAAGGCGAGTGAATGAGATGCAGTCGCATCTAAAATGATCTTAATTTTGCCTCTCGGTAGCGCCGGCTTGCGCGCAACTTTTTTAGGCGACGCTCTTATTTTCTTGGCATACGCAGCCGCCTTCCTAGTAGCAGCGTCAGCGTCTGTCAACGGCATCGAGGCTTCCCGGCGCTGGCTCAGCGAGAGTGTGTCGTTCACCAGCTTCCACCGAAAGTCTTGCTGAAATTCTTCAGGCGAAATATCTTCCCCTTCTTTTTGTATGCTCATCCTGGCTTCCCCACTAGTCGACGGGGTGAACAGCTACATCTCCGCGCCGTTGCTTAGCATCCTTCGAGACCGGTCGGGCCTCAGCCGGTGCGGCGTTAGGCCTATTCTGGCCTCCCACCGGCAATGATACGAAAAAGTCGAATAAATCGGGGGAAAAGCCCTTGCCCTGGATGATGCTGGTACCAATCGATGCCATTCGACTTCGTGAACACTTTGGCTAACACAGCTTGAAATTTTCACCTGATTAGCATTGCGAAAGGCTCTTTAGAAGACAGAGCCGACGTCAAGCGCGTCCGCTCGCTTCGTGACTCGAGCGCCCTCCAGTAAAACAGGGTTTGCCGATAAGAGCCCAAGAACTAGATCCCCAGATAAATGAACTCGATGGGGGAGGGTCGAGTCGACTGGCGAGTTCAGCTTACCTGGAACCTTTCCGCGTTTATGTGAACCCCGTGCAAAACATTTCGACACACCCCATCCGCTTATACGTGAATAGAGCCCCGTATACATGGACACGAGGAGGAAGAGTTTGGTCGAGAAAAACAGGTGTTTTCGGCTCAACGCCCCCAGATATAAGCGGACGGAGTGAGTCGAAAAGCCGTCAGGGCGACTCCGTTCGACTCACACGCAGGGGGTTGGCTGACGTGCTCATCGGGCAGAGTCGGTAAGCCAGTAGGGGCTGAAGAGCTCATTTTCCAAAAGTCCACCCGGTCCCCTCACCTTGATTATTTGAACGGAGTTCGTATAAATGCGGGAGGCGGCAAAGTAAGCTGAACCCGCCAGTTGACTCGACCCTTCATAGTAGAGTTCATGTATACGGGTCTTAGGAGATAATAAGCGGAAGGGCGGAGTATAGTGTGCAATAGGAGGGGCTGGGAGCTTCCCCCATCGGCTAACAGAAGCCCGCTAGAAACACACACAACACAGGGCGCTAAAATACGTGATACACGAGTCCTTGCAGTGCACGCAAAGAAGTACGACAATGGGAGGAATGCATGGACTCGGACAGGTACACCGGTGGCGTAGAGGCAGAGCATACGCCTTGCGTGCAGAAGGACCGTGATTGGAATCCCAGTGCTGCGCAATTCCCACCGGATAAAAAATACGCGTGTTCATGGAATTGCAGAGGAAGTCTTGGAGAATGGTCGCCTGATCCCGGCGACCATTACCCGTAACGCACTCTCTCACCAGAGCAGGATTGGCAACCTTGGTGTAGTAACGGCCACAACCTCCCATGACTACGCCAAGCAATTCTCGCCCCTCGGTCCCCAGCTGCCACAATCCAACTGACCACGGCGGTCAAACCTGTGACGCAGCACAGGGCGCTAAGAATCACTGTATCCGAACAGGCCGCCATTGTAATCTGACCCTGACAACGCTTAACACAAGAACTTTATATAGCGAGGCGAGTCTAGAGGTGTTCCAGGAATTAGAGGGCACTGAATGGGATGCAATAGGGCTTCGTGAGGTTAGGAGGACCGCTAAAGCCTTTACAGTGTTGAAAAATTGCCACGTCGTATGTTACCGTGGTCTAGTAGAGTAGAACGGAATAGAAGGGAAGTGCAATAGAACGGAAGTGGAATTTTAGACAATAAAAGCATAGCTGGCAGCATATACAAATAACGAAAGGGTATCCGGTGTTGTAATTAGGCTTAATAAGAGGCAAAAATTCAAGCTGGAACAGAGCTACGCGCCTACATCCAGCCATGACGACCAGCTAGTTGAATGCCTCTATGAAGATGTGGAATCGGCAATGGATATGAAGATGTGAAGTCGGCAATGAACAATGGTTATCTTTCATTGCTTTGTTTCATCCAATTTAGGCCCGTTTTAGATGCGACGCTCAGAGCATCTCTTGTCGGCGGCCATGTCCTTCCTGCGTGCGTCCGTTGTTCGCGTGCGTCCGTTGTCCGCAGCCACTCTCCCGCTCTCCCCTCCGATAGCGAACACTCTCTCGCGAGGGGCATTGGATTGGATTCGATTGGATTGGCTTGGCTTGGCTTGGATTGGATTGGATTGGATTGGATTGGATTGGATTGGATTGGATTGGATAGGATTGGATTTGGATTGGATTGGATTAAAGTGGATTGTGTTGGATTGTGTTGCGTCATAGCCGCGGCAGACGCACTGGCGCCGGCGCGTGCCCAGGTGAGAGCGTGTGCAGCCCAGCGCGCTCTCGCTCCGCCGGTGGGCGGCGCTGCGCGCGGTGCTGCGCATTTGCAGTACTCTCTCTCTCCGCGGTTTCCCCTCCTTCGGGCGCGCTGCGCATATATAGCGCCTAGAATATAACCGGTGTGCCGCTCTCCGGCGGTCTTTCGGTCGACGGTTGCTCTCCGCTTGCGCTTGAACCCCCTCAGCGTCGCGTCACGCCAGGGTTCCCGTGAGGGGAGGTGGGCGTAATTTTTTTGTGGCTCTTATTTATTTCAGTTCGAATGGTTTCGTGTTCTTTAGGTAAGTTCCTGCTGTGATATAACCCTCATCATCATCATCATCCCCTGTCTACGCCCACTGCGGGGCGAAGGCCTCTCCCATAGATATCCAATTACTTCGGTCCTGTGTGAATTGCGACCAATTTATCCCTGCAAACTTCTTGATCTTATCTGCCCACCTAACTTTCTACCGCCCCCTCCTGCAGCGCTTGCCCTCTCTGGGGATCCACTCTGTTGCCCTTAATGACCAATGGTTATCTCGCCTTCGCATTACATGCCCTGTCCACGCCCATTTCTTCTTAATTTCTACTAATATGTCCTTAACACGCGGTTCTCTGACCCACTCCGATCTGCTCTTGTCCCTCAACGTTACTTACTATCTTCCGTTCCCTTGCTCGCTGAGTCCTCAATTTAAGTTGAACCCATTTAGTGAGCCTCCAAACATCTGCCCCGTTGGTGAGTACGGGTAAGATGCAGCTGTTATACACTTTCCTCTTCAGGGACAATGGTAGACTGCCAATCATTATCTTGGAATGACTGCCGAATGCACTCCACCCATTCTTATCCTTCTAATTATCTCTGTCTCATGGCTGTGATCCGGGGACCCCCCATGACTCCGCTAATAACCCCCATAGCAAGTTCGGATGACGGCTGGCTGTGCTGATTAGGAAACGCATATACGCCTCCAGGACGGGCAGAAACGAGCAACGTGACCCGGGAGGTCACTATTCCTACCGTGTTCCCGCCTACTTCGTCAATCCCTACGTAATGCGCCAATCCGACGACCACAAGCCTGCCGGACTGCAACGTAGCTCGTTTCTATCTGTTGGACAGAGCTTGAGCCACAGTCGATTGACTTCACTGCGTCGACACTCCAGCGCAGCGACAGAGGAAAACTGATGAGCACAGTTCTAGAGGCCACTGCCGATGAGACAGTATACCGTAGTTGTGGGAGACTTCAATGCTAAAGTAGGCAGGAAGAAGACTGAAGACAAGACAGTTGGTAACTATGGCGTGGGCTGTAGGAATAACAGAGCGGACAAAGCTCGCAGAACGAAATAATCTGCTCATCATGGATACCTTCTTCAGCAAACGGGGGAGCCGGAAGTGGACGTTGAGGAGCAGTAAAAGGGAGCATAGAAGTTAAATTGACTTCATACTATGTGATTACCCTGGCGTCGTGCGGGATGTGGAGGTTCTCGGAAGGGTGTGGTGTAGTGACCACAGAAGGGCAAGATCACGAATTAGGCTAGATTTCAGGAGGCACCGCAACCAGCTAGTACGAAAGAAGCCGATAAATGAGCTAACAGTAAAACGGAAAGTTGAAGAATCCAGAATCACGCTGCAGAACCGATATTCAGCTCTAACCGAGGAAGCGGAGTTTACGACCCAGGAAGCCAGCGACAATCTTACATCCATTATCACCGAGCGTGCAATATAAGTAGGAGTTACGACCGCTAGACAGGATACTGGTAAACTTTCCCAGCAGACGAAAGCTTACATTAGGCAACCTCAAAGCAGACAGAATAGAACTAGGGGAGCTTTCGAAGGTATTCAGTAAGTATAAGACAGCTGCCATTCCGAAGTATAATATCGAGAGGATTGAGCGTGCTGTAAAAAACGGCGGCAGCCTCAAGCTAGTGAAGAGGCGTCTACGCGTGGGGAAAAATCAGATGTACGCATTTAAAGGCAATCAAGGCGATTTCATCACAATTATTAATAAAATAGTTATACTAGCCGAGCAGTTCTAGATATCGGTACAGTAGCTGCGGCAGCCAGGATAATACCGAACGAAGAAGTAGTTTAGAGGAGGTAGACATACCACCAGTAACTACAGAAGTAGTAAAGAAGGCTTTGCAAGAAATGCATGGTTGCAAAGAACCTGGCGAGAATCAGAGAACAGCAGACCTCTTGAGGGATTTCGGTCAATTTGTACTACAAAAACTGGCAAACCAGGGTACACAACGCCTAATGAACACAAGTGTACCGATCTTGGAATAACGCGAACATTATTGTAATCCATAAGAAAAGTGACATGAATGACCTGATACATTACAGGCCGATCAGCTTGCTGTCAGTCATTTACAAGGTACTTACCAATGTTTTCGCTACCGGAATTTCCGCCACGTTAGATTTCAATCAACCTAAGGAGCAAGCACGTTTTCGTAAAGGCTATCCAACAATAGACCATGTTCACACGATCAATCAGGTGGTACAGAAATGGGGGGAGTGTACTGAACCCCTATATATAGGCTTCATAGATTAAAGCGAAAGCATTTGACTCGGTCGAAACCTCAGTAGCCATGCAGGCATTGTAGAATCAGGGTGTAGACGAGCATTAAGTAAGAACACTAGAGGATATCTACGTTGGGTTCACAGTTACCATACTCCTCCATACGTAGAGCTGTAAAACACCTATAAGGGCGTCAGACAAAGAGACACAATCTCTAATCTCTAAAGGCCTGCTGATTCCCCAGCTCGAAGGGAGCCACTAGGGTCGGGCCTGCCCGGCGGCCTCTGCGTCCACACGGAGTGGCACCTAGAGAATTACGCTACGAATGGAGTTTGTTGCTCAGACAGCCTGCAGAGGCTATGTTGCTCAGACAGCCTGTTGCTTGTTGAGCAGGCTGTCTGAGGCTGTCTGCAGGCTGTCTGAGCAACGCTTGTTGCTCAGACAGCCTGCAGAGGCTACAGCACAGAGGCGCGGGCTAAAGCTGAACAACCCCGCGAGTGGCCTACGCAACCTTTGAACATTTAAATAACCATATATACGCTGACGATTCAGTGAGAAATATCGAGTCGATATCAATCACGCTTACGCGATTCAACTAATCCACTAGCTTTATTGAACGGGTCTTCATCGCAATGAACTTCCTTGTCAAGCGCTATACATTGGAATTTCTGGCAGAAACTGTGAATGAGCCAGTAGGGCACTGCTTAAGTCGTCAATAATTACTCAGGCTTAAACAATTTACAATGTTCGTCTTACATTATGTCATTATTCGCATGCCTGACCCTTTCTTATACCGAAACGCGCGCGCGCCGAAACGTCCGCGTACTTAGATCTCCGTGTACCGAAAAGACTACCGAAACGACCTGTGCCGAGAAAGACGTGAGCCGAGCTCGAGGCCTTTTAAATGCAGAGCATCTCATTCACTCGCCTTGTCCCTCCGGCGTCGTCGTCGTCAGCGGCGGCGTTGTCCGCCCCTCCCCCATTCTCCTCGCCGCGCCAGCTGCGCTCTCCGCCGCTCACCCCCTCTCCTCTCCGATAGCGAACACTCTCGCGAGGGGCATTGGAGTGGATTCGATTGGATTGAATCGGCTTGGCTTGGCTTGTATTGGATTGGATTAAAGTGGATTGTGTTGGATTGTGTTGCGTCATAGCCGCGGCAGACGCGCTGGGGCCGGCGCATGTGCAGTACTCTCTCTTCAGCGGTTTCCTCTCCTTCGGGCGCGCTGCGCATATAACCGGTGTGCCATTCTCCGGCGAAGCAACATCCACGCTTGGCTCAAACACCTAGAGTCCACGCCGCTTTACAAGTACGCCAACGTCGTCATCGACTGGGACTGGCTTACGCAGTCCCCTCAACATTATATGCGCGCTATAAAACGCGGTCCCTTCGCCGCTCCGCCTATGCGTCGCATCTACACAGAGGTTCCCGCGAGGGGAGGTGGGAGTTTTTATGTGGCTTCTTATAAGGCCCGGTCAGGCTGTGTACCCACGACTTTTGGTCCAAGACGTCTTCTCATAAACCTCAGGAAAACAAAGAAGAGCAGTAGGAATAACTAAATAAATTGAAATGGACTCAAAGGTTGTCAACCATAACGTGAGGGCCCCCCCCCCCTCCTCCCCATTTGTCACGAGTTAGTCAGCTTCGGTGTGAAGGTGAGGTTGAAGGTATACCTTCAACTATCTATGCGGACAGCGAGCACACTCAAGATATTTTTTTTTCATATGATCGAGCGCGGCCACTGACAGCTGGGGGCCCGGGGCTGCAGCCCCGTAGCCACCCCCTTATTCCGGCCCTCCCTCTTGGCATTCCCAGTGAAAGACCCACTTTCGATTGATCTGACATACAGACAGAAATCAATACCGCAGGTTACCTCTCTCAAATATCTAGGAGTGTTGTATGAGAGCACTCTGAATTGGCGTCCTCATATTGACTTCATTACGGTGAAGGGGGGGGGAGCGGTTTCCGTGTTGAAGACATATTGTAATAAGAAATCGGGTATGCGCAGAGACGTCCTCCTTATGCTCTATCGCATGTACGTGCGCCCTATTCTGGAATTTGGCTGTATCCTTTTTTCCAGTTATCCGTTCTACAAGCTCCGACCATTGATCACTTTAGAAAGGCAAGCTTTGCGATTGTGTTTGGGATTGCCAAGGTACGTCCCCATTTGGGTATTGTACTGGGAGGCTCGAATCCTTCCTCTAATTTCTCGCTTCAATGTGTTGACAGTAGAAGCAAACCTACGTGCAATGGAATTGCCTATATCACGATCACAAATGATTTTTCTACACTCCCCAGCATCCTTTTTTGCCCAATCATGGCCCATGTACAAGCGTCCACAGGTGGTGTTCGTCCAGTCCTTGCTCGCCCCTTTAAATATCAACATCTTATCTTTACCTACGTTTGACTATCGCACTGCGATGGCGGACATTTTTTTCGTCAACATTTTTCTCTCCAATGCCAAATGCTTGCCGGAGAGAACGATATCTGGGCTTTTAGCAAATTACCTAGAACAGTTCCCGACACATGTGGTTTTGCCACAGATGCTTCTATTCGAGACAAAAAACCTGATGTAGGTATCTTTTCACCTCCGCTTGAATGGGAATTTCCTCTTCGTCTTCAAATTTCACGTCAATGTATTTGGCAGAATTTTTGGAAATCGCGCTCGCTCTTCGGAAGCTCAGCGAAGAGCATTCCTAGGTGATCATTGTGACAGATTCTTTTTCGGTCTTCTCCACTTTATCTTCACCAACCGTTTCTCCCCTTCGCCGATCGCTGTCGATGCTTATACCGGCACATGTTAGGGAAATCCGTCTGGTCTGGATCCCAGAGCACAGAGGTGTTGAACTTAACGAAACCTCTGATTACCTGGCAGGAGTAACACTGAATGGTCCTCTCGTTGATACTGTGCCCCCGATATCCTATGTTGTTGGAACTAGGTTTTGAAGATTCAGTTCGCTGGACAGCTTCCCACCAGACAGCATCGCTGGCTGCCCTGACATTGAGCATCTCCGGTACTCTCGGAAGTGTGACTTTGCGCAGTCTCGGCTGTGCGAGGTCACACTGACTTGTTTTCGATGTCGAACACCTAATTTGAATTTTTATCTACACTGCTCACACATAGCGCCATCGGCCATCTGCAGCTTCTGTCAAGAGGAGGAAACACTTGACCACTTCCTGTTGTCTTGCCGGCGGTTCTCCTCCCTCAGAAATCGTTACCTGGAGGTTCCCCTGCGGCGCCTGGGTCTCACCTTGTCGGTGCCTAATTTATTGTCATTTGGGGCAGTCGGGCTTGGTTGGTGCAATGGGGATGTTTTTCGCGCTCTTCACTCATTTATTGCCGAAACAGGTCGCTTGCCTTGTTAATCAATAGCATCAACCAATTTTTAATCGTTCATGGAAATACCTGTCGGTACAGTAGTATTGAATATCTTTTTGGTTCCAAAATTGTTAGCATCACTGTACCCTATTTTCCCTTCGTTTGAAACTAATTACTAGGCTTCTTCAACAGCGAAATCACAATAAGACTTGGTCAATCTTCCAGTGTGGGTACGTGCCATTCTTGTTCCGGATCCAGCCAACCAACCAACCAACACCCGGCCCTTGTCTCCTTCTCGCGTTATTTCACATCTTGGTGCCGAAATCCCGGCTTGATTCGGACCACTCCGACCTTTACATAGACCGAGAAGCGAGACCACAACGATGCCGGTTGAAGCGACCAAGTTGAAGCGGAAGATCCGCCGCGGCCAAACAAAGAGACTGGTCAACGAGGTTAAGTCCGCCATCCAGTCTGGCACATCTGATGTGGTGAGCCTCCAGTCAATGCTTGATCGTCTAACCACTTTCAACGCAGATCTCACCGCCCTTAACGCTGAGTTAGAGCCCCACCTTCCGCTGGACTCTATGGATGCAGAACTTCAACACTGCATGGATGTAGAAGAACAAATTCTTGATACAATGTCGATTCTCCGGACTACGATAGAGCAAACAAGAGCTGTTGTACAAACAGCTTCCGGAAATAGCGCAATGTCACATGCGCAATTGGAATCTAGGCACATAGGACCTACACTTCCGCCACTTGAAATAGCACCATTTAGGAGTGACATTATGAAGTGGTTGCCCTTCTGGGAGCAGTTTGAAGCAACCATCGACCGCAACAACACCTTGACACAAATCGAGAAGTTTTACTATTTGCGAAACCCTTCTCACAGGTAACGTAGCAGCCTCTGTAGCAAATTTGCCGACGACCGAGGCGTGTTATCTGACTGCCAAAGATATCTTGAAGCAAACATTTGGCGACACCGAAAGAATTGAGCAGCATTATTTATACCGGCTACGTTCCCTGCAAGGTGTTTTTTCCTCGTCGAATGCTTTAGCTTTAAGAAGGCTTTATGATGAATTGATGAGCCACATCGGAGGTCTCACAGCGTTGAACGTACCGACTACGTCGTATGCTTCTATGCTCATTGATATTCTTCTTAGGACCTTCCCCCAAGATATAATAGTGGACTATCACCGCAAGAAGGCTCGCGAAAAAACTCCCTCAGCTTCTTCAAGAACGGACTCAGCCGAGGAGCGCTTGCAGAATCTCCTTAGTTTTCTGCGCATTGAGATTGAGAGCCGCGAGAAATGCGACGCAATTCCTGATGGTTCCACGAGGGGACATGATCCACAACCCGAGCCGAATACTCCTCCAAATAAACGTCGAGTTCCAACCATATCCGTTTTCCACAATTAAGACAACAACGGCAAAGTCTCGTGCTGCTTCTGCAACGATGCCGATCACCGACCTGAAGACTGCATGTCTCCTGTCTCAGAGGATGATAAGAAGGCTATTCTTCGCCGTGAAGGACGATGCTTTCGTTGCTCGACGCGAGGACATAGAGCTTCAGACTGTCGCTCGCAGAATTGTTTGTCGTCAGTGCAACGGACATCACGCTTCGTCACTGCTTTCCGGTGTCTCCTAAGCAGCCAACTTCTCAAGAACACATTTCACGCGCTGCACGAGCGTACTACGCTGCAGACACATCGGAAAAGTCCACCGCTGACGATACCGTTCTGCTGCAGACATTTCGAGTCTGGGCTGTATCAAAGGAAAAAAGGAGCTTCATACGAGGACTAATTGATGGGGGAGGTCAGCGAAGTTTTATACGAGAAGACGTGTCGAAGACGTTTATGCTACCAGTCGTAGGAGAAGTCGCATTATCCATCAACACTTTTGGGAAGACAAGTGAAGTTAAAAAGCAGAATTACCGAATCGTCAGAATCACGCTCCAGAGCCAATACAACGAAAATGAATACACCTTGGATGCTGTGGAGGTACCAGAGATATGCCAGGACATTCTCGGAGATATTACCGATGTACCCTATGTGCACAGGTTTATGATGTCGGGAAGAGAGATCGCGGATCTGAACAAGTTCAGGCAGGGCAATCAGACACCTGACATCAGTGTATTGATAGGAGCTGACCAAATGTGGCTGGTCATGGCGCCAGAAGTCTGCCGAAGCACCAGCTCGAGCCTGGCAGCCATCAAAACGATATTTGGATGCACCTTTCAAGACGCCACAACGACGAAATCAGATAACGTGAGTTCTAAATGTATGGTCTGGGTTTGGCCTTCTTTGATGGCCCCTCAAAGAGATTTGGACACTAAACAGAAGCGATCCACGTACTCTGAAATTGAAAGCACGGCAATAGAACGAACTCATGATGCCGAAAACATTGGCCGTACAGTGTTTCAAGACTTCAAAAATAACTTGCCCAGGCACAACAAACAGTACCACGTTAGCATTTCACAAAAGTGTACGCTGGCTTGTCCACTGAAAGGAAACCCGTATGGATCTCCTCGTCAACCGGAAATATTACATCTAAAGTTTGCTAACGAGGACAAGTTTTCTCAACATGAAGCCTTCATGCGGAATGTTTCCCGAGGCCGTCAAGTCACTTTTCTCCCGCACACATCAGCTCAACAGCGGCGGATTCCTGTCAGCACGAAGCGACCTGAAGGTATAATGATACCTCCGAGCAACGGCTCGGACAGCTCACAAGCAAGAGTTAATTTATGGTCAGGGGAGAAGAGACAGACAACGCTTACATCAAACCAGGTGCAACCAGCGACAACCATCAACGAGAATGAGAACTCTATGCGCTAACCAGATACGCAATTACGGACCGTAGTGGCTAGTGCATCAACCTTAGTCTAACAGATAAGCAAGTGAAAGAACTTTACGACAAAACCGAAATCTGAACAATTCCTTGCTCGGAGCATTTAAAGTTCCCGGGGGAGGATGTTGAGAAAGAGGCCGCTTAGTAACGGCTTCCGGTTAGTAGTAAATAAACAGGAAGAAGTGGGTGTGGCGATATTGGAGAACACCCGGCCCTTGTCTCCTTCTCGCGTTATTTCACAGCGGCATCGCCCTTGTACTGTGGGGGTGGAACAAAATCGGCCGCCTCCGTGACGGCCTTCGGCCGTCACTGCGGCGTCGCCCTTGTAAGGGGGGAGGGAGGGGGTGAACAAGGGCGGCCGCCTCTGTGACGGCCTTGCACTGTGGGTTCCAGTGGGTTCCAGTGGTTCCAGAGTCGCATGATGTAAGTAAGTCGCATGTGCTTCTGTGTATATGCTACTACGACTGGCCCCCCATTGCGACTTCGAACTTAAGACTCCATGTTCTCCGGCAGGCCGAAACGCGGAGCCTCCATGCATACGGTGCGAAGGTGCCAAAAAGTGTGGTGGAGTACCCTCAAAGTACTCCATTGCAGACTAACTAAAAGTGCTACTCCCCCCACCAACCGGTCAAGTCACTGCGGCGGCGCCCTTGTGCTGCGGGGCTGTCACGCCTTTTTAAAACGTCATCTCTTACACTTTAAAAAAAAAAGGGAGTCGAAAGGAAGTCGTTGCTGCAACGACTCCTTTAGACTCTACTTGTGGTAGGTTTCAGGGGATATAAAATTTGTAGACTGGCCCTTGAGACTTCGAATTGCTTGTGCCGCTTGACTTCTGTGTAGAATTGTCATTTGTTGCTACTGCTCCCGCCCTTACTTTTTGCCTTCACCTTTGGTTCAATCAGACATGGCTCCTCTTAATCCTCAAGTCCTGTGGATGTCCATGCTCACGGTGTACTATGCCCTTTTACAGGTTTGTATTACACTTTTCTCTATCTCAGTTCATTCACTTCAGCTCATAACCGCCATTTGCCGTCCCAGAGATCGCATAAATATTGCTGATTTCAAATTAATTCCAAGTATCGGTTGGCTACTGTAATTGCACGAAGGCATCTTTGGATGTTATAATGCTGTGCAAGTTGTTAAAAATTGAACCTTGGTGTCACTCCTTTTTATTCGCAGAGAGGTTGTGTGAGTTCTGTGCTTTACGTTTACGCACCAAAGGCTTCGCATAAAAAAACCAAAGCTTCCTAATACTAATGGGTCATTCATTCCACGTGAAACGTCCCAGCCCAAAAATCGACGACCACCAATTTCATTGAGAAAATTTGTGCTACTTCACGATTAAGTGTAACAGGTCTTCATGGAGTATTTCCCTTGAAAAAAAATTTTCCGTTGTCTGAGGGCTCCTTGAAATTTCGGCAAACGCGCAAAATGTGGTTGCAGATAATAAATTTTAAATAAAGAGTGAAACTATATAGAATGACAAATACTATTTTAGAACACTCCGCTTACATTGTTCTTTGATGTGGGACCATGACTGAAGCCGTGTAATAATTTTTGGCGTTGTATGAGCAAAGTAAAAACGCAAGAAATGGCGCTTTTTCAGGACTTTTCTGCAAAGGCACCATAAAGCTCGAGTCAGAATATTCCAATCGTGCGTTGATATGGTCCTTGAGTGCCTACTAAAAATAATTTAAATCGATAAAAGAGCGTATTTTTTCAGGCAAAGTGCTTACAAAAATGCAAAAAAAATGCATTTTTGCCAAACTTAAGACCTAAAAAACGCACCAAGGTCCTCTAGGTAAAGTTACATAAGATGGTTCATTATATGCATCAGCACTTTAGCTTCTAATTTAGAAAATTTTCTTCAAGTAAATTTTGCTTGAGGTGAGAAAAAAAGTATTAGTAGCTTAGCTCTGCTCTGCCAGGATATACGTAGCGTTAGCTAAGGTTCAGCAATCCAGTCCAGTCCAGTCCAGTCACTGCTCCTCGCGCATGCTCAGCTCGGCTCTTCACGAGCCACGTGAAACGGCTATCAAGCGGCTCCGGTGCAGCGTCAGACTTGGCTACTGCGCAATTGAGGCGCACACCTGGGCACGCGCCGGCGCCTGTGCGTCTGCCGCGGCTATGACGCAACACAATACAACACAATCCAATCCAATCCAAATCCAAGCCAAGCCAAGCCAAGCCAATCCAATCCAATGTCCCTCGCGCTTGCGCAGAACGGCCCTTTACGGCACACGCGAAACTGCTCAACCTCGGCCAGTGTAGCTTACGCTACAAAACTTTTGAAGTTCACAATGAGCCACACTTGTGTCCTCTGTGGAACTGTGTCCCCAACTCGGAACGCGTACGTGCCGCCGGCCTTTTTTGTGGCACGCATGTGCACACCTGGCTCTCCGCTAAACGAACATGGTTTGTGTCGCTTGACATTACTTACAAAAAACACCGTAAATTGCGTACTCCAGTCCACCACTTTTTATATTTGGGTTTTTCACACTCACAGGAACGGAACGAGCGTTTTGTAGTAGCAGTTATCAGCGCGATTAACCTGCCTCTGTCTGATGCGGAGAAAGAAGGATCACAGAGCCATTTTTCCCTGCCCAACGCCCTTCACCTGGCCTATAGAAATTCACTGCAGGATACCTTTCACTGCAAACATAAAATTTCTTGCCACTTGTTTATTTTGCCTTTCGTTTTTTTACCAGCAGATGTTGAGCGCTTTACCAGTTGTATAGTTAGCATCGAAGAATGCTGCCTAGCTGTTCATTTTTTTTTTACCTGAATTTCCGAGGAGCTTCAGTAGGGCGCGATGGTAACACGAAGTGTTGAAAGTGTAGCTGGTCCGGAGTGATGAATTGTTGCGCTCCTTTGACTGGGATTGCCATTACGAATCGTGAACCATGTTGTGCCCTTTTTTCTTGTTTTGAGTTTGGAACCCAGATAACTGTTATTACTTTGACGTTTTCAGCCTAGGCACACAGGTACTTTCGGATTTGAATGTGATCTTGAAAAGGTTTCTGGAGTCTTCCGCTTGCTGCTGGACTTTTAAGTGTGCCGCCGACGCCGTCACATGCACTTTTTTCCGCGTGAAGTGGCTAATAAATTCCATTCTGCCGACAGTTTATGGTTGTCTTCGTGGTAGCAGGGATTTACGAATTTCTTTTTGGTTGTTATGGCAAAGCTCTGTCAGAGTAGTGATGAATTTACTTTAGTTGAGGCACATCTTGTTTCTGTATTAAAGCACTGCGCTTTAAAATATATGAGCAGCAACTGTACGAAGTGAGTGTGGGAAAACCCCAAAATAAAAAGTTGTGGACTGGATGGAGTATAGCCGTTTACGGTGTATTTTTTGCAATGTCAAGCGACACAAACCATCTTCGTTTAGCAGAGAGCCAAATTTGCACATGCGTGCCACAAAAAAAAAAGGCCAGCGGCACGTACGCGTTCCGAGTTGGGGAGACATGTTCCATAGAGGACGCAAGTGTGGCTCATTGTGAACTTTAAAATTTTTTTCTGGCGTCAAAATTTACTCGAAAGAAATTTTCTAAATTAAAAGCTTAAGTGCTGATGCATATAATGAGCCAAGTCATGTAATTTTACCTCGAGGACCTTGGTGCTTTTTTACGTCTTACATTTGGCAAAAATGCATTTTTTTTTGCATTTTGTAAGCACTTTGCCTAAAAAATAAGCTCTTTAATCGACTTAAATTATTTTTAGTAGACACTCAAGGACCATATCAACGCACGATGGGAATATTCTGACTCAAGCTTTATGGTGCCTTTGCAGAAAAGCCCTGAAAAAGCGCCATTTCTTGCGTTTTTACTTCGCTCATGCAACACCAAAAATTCTTACACGGCTTCAGTCATGGTCCCATATAAAAGAACAATGCAAGCTAAGTGTTCTAAAATAGTATTTGTCATTCTACATAGTTTCACTCTTTATTTAAAATTTATTAACTGCAACCACATTTTGCGCGTTTGCAGAAATTTCAAGGAGCCCTGAGACAACGGAAATTTTTTTTAATGAAAATACTCCTTGCAGACCTCCTACACTTCATCGGCAAATAGCACAATTTTTTAAAATGAAATTGACTGTGGTCGATCTTTGGGCTGGGACATTTCGCGTGGAAGGACCCTAATGTGAACTTTTTCAGCAACATGACAATTAAATGGTAGCATAAGCTATCATATGTCATTTATGCATCCTAAATGGTAATGAATCTGATTAACTTTTTTAGAGTGTAGGAAGTTTGGGGTCATTGTAGTGGCTGACTAGGAACACGTAATGCAGCAGTTTGCAAGACATTATTTCGTGTACTTGATTTCACAATGCTTTGGATTATTATTATTATTGTTATTCTTTATTCGGAAGGGGAGACTCAAGGTCTAGTCAGGGATGGGGTGAGAGCGTCTGCATTATCTTCTCTTCTTCTGCAAGAAGGTGAGAGCGTCTACATTCTCTTGTGTATCCCCGTGGTACAAGCGAAAGTCCACAGGGACATAACAGTCTCTCTTGGGTGAGCTCGGCCCAGAGGAGGCGATGCCCACTCCTGGAGGGTCTTGATGTACGGCGGAAGATGGGCTCTTCTCTCCGCCGCGAGCCCCGAGCACTCCCACAGCATGTGCTGCATTGTGGGCCTTGTTGGCGCGTGACACGAGGAGCAGGTCACGATGGTAGTCTCCCTGGAGTTCTCGAGGGGTTCTCTCAGGTGTCGTGAGCGTCGGGGAACGTATGCCCGCCACTTTGCGAGCACGTCCTCCGTAAGGGCAGCCCCTGCTCTTATTTTGTGTAGCAGTATTTGGGCCCCTCTGGGAAGTCCTCCTGGCAGTGGTCGTGGGTCATGGGGTGTAGCAGCACGGAGCTTCGCCCTGCTCTCTTGCTTGGCAGCAGCTCTGTCGTCCGCAGGGTCTGGGTCGTGCCGTGCTGGGGGAACAGGGTGTGATGGGTCGGAGCGGATACTTGCTTCGTCGCTCGCCCACGCGTGGGCGGCCTCGTTCCCGACGCCACCCGCGTGTCCCGGCACCCAGTCCACCCGCACGGTAATGGATTTCGTTGTGCGAAGTCTCTTCGCAATCGTCTTGATGAGGTGGCTTGTGGATCCGATGACTGGGGTGCCACCGAGTCTTGCCACCGCCTCTCTGCTGTCAGTATATATGATAAATTGCCGGCCACGGTTCTCCTCCGCCTGGTAGCGCTCTTCGATGTGGTTCGCCGCCAGCAGTACCGCCTCCAGCTCGCATCGCACTGTGCTGGGCGTGGTGTCAAATTGAAACGTCCGCCTCGCCCGCGCTGGCCCATCTGCACAAGCAACGGTAACGCGGTTGGTGGTCGCATCGACGGCGGCGTCCACGAATATGGCACCTTCTTGCAGGTCGGCTCGCGCCGCGGCGGCGGCGCGCTCCTCTCTGTGGTGGTCCTTCCTGCAGACCCTCGACATGGGTTTGGGGGTGCGGATAAGCTCGTCCTCCCAAGGGGGGATTGGATTCGGCGGTGGCAAAATCGGCGACTCGTCGCTCGCCGTGTCGTTGATGAGACGCTGGATGTATGCCCCGGCATTGGTGGTAGCTCGTCTCGTTGTGTGCCCTTTGTACCGCTCCTCTATGATGTGGCTTAGCGGAGGAAGCCTCGCAAACCGATAGAGCTCCTCGGTTCAGGTGTGCCTATGCTTTGGATAAAATTCCATACATTTACGACCCATTGTTATAAGCAAATGCGTATGAATGATAGTACGACTGTAGCTGCAGACTTTGTATTTCATTCAACTGTCATCAACTTTCTCTTATAGAAAAAAATTTGTGCAGAGTTTTGATATCCAGTGTATTTTGGGATACTCAACAGCATTTTGCGCAGTCATCGTCAGTTACAAAGCTAATTTTACCAAATTTTTTAACTGATCAGGTAGGAGAGAGTAATACCCGTGCCACACGTACACAAAAAATGACATTACGTGCTTAAGGCTTAGGATACTGAATGACATTAATTGGGCGGGCTGTGCTACACGCGAAAACGCAAGGGCATAAATGGTTTAGTCATGATGGTGATAACGACCAAAAAGAGAAATGCACTCATTGTTTGCAAGTTTTAAAGGTAGAGGAAAACTCCTCACAAGGGTTAAAAATGTTCTTTTGAAAGAAAACGTTCTGCGAAATAGTGTTTTCTTAAAAATGGTGGGAGACATTTGTAAAAGTGGTTTAAGTAGCTGCCGTCGCCTGCCAGCAGTAGCCAAATCCGACAAATTGAACACGTCGAGTAACACGATGTTTTGCCTTCAAGTTGCCGCTGTTTTAGTGAACTTTGTCTTCCTCAGAACTTCACCATGAAGGGTGCAGAAAAAATCGTCTTATTTCGAAGTTCAGCTACGTTTCCGCGTCAACACTCTGATGCTGAGAGTTTCGTTGGTTTCATTTCGTGCTCGTCGCGTTCGAGAGGAGGCAGATTTAAGGCATTCGTGAAGTCGAAGGAGTTGTGCGTAACTCCTTAAACCAAAAATGACATCAGAGTGAATGGTATTCATTTTTCCATGTAGCAGCGAATTAACGGCATTACAATTTAAGGCATTAAGCACTTAATGCCATTTTTCATGTTCTTCATGTGCTTGTGGCACAGGTATAAATCCACCTTTTGTGATTCTAATTACTTTGTTTCTAAAAAATACAATATTTGTAATTTTCATCTTTCATCTAAGTTACATGAGAGACCCGTCATGTACCGACACATGCACATACATATGGAATGATGGAGCTTACAAGATAGGGAGCAAACAGGACACAAATATGGAGGAGCAGCCTAAACCCGAGCAACAGCGGTGATCTTTGGCATGCCTAAGACGGTTGGTGAGAGAGAAGCAGTGTGTGAAAGGAAAGTTGATTTGACAAAAGCGAGTTAGCAAAAGACAAACCAGGTGTTACTGCAGGTGCTTTTCAGCGGAGCCAATTAGGGAAAGGGAAGCCATGTGTCAATATCTTTTTTTGCATTTCAGAAAGGGCGTGGGGGATGGTTGGGCGGTGCTAGATTGTGATGCTGCAGTATTTCGAGTTATGCTTTGGGAGACATTATTACAGGAAGGTACAGGAAGTCCAGTGGTCTTATCCCTACACGCCCTGGTAGTGCGATAAAAAAATGAACGCGTCCAAGAGCAGTGCTTGCAACAATAAATGCTCTTGAGGGAAGTATGCCACTTAGGAAATGGACATCTGCGGGTGAAGGACATTAGGTTTATATTCTTCCAAGTGGGGCTCTTGAACGTATTTTTTTATATCGCCCTGCCTGTGCATGTCATGCTTCGATAACATACTAGTCATGTACTGTCGTACTTGCCTTCCTGCTGATGTGTCCCAAAGCCTCACAAGAAGTTCTGCGGTGTCACTATCCAGTGCCTTCCTCTCCCCGCCCCCCTTCTACACTGAAAAGAACTATTTCGACACATGGCTTCCCTTTCACCTAGTGTCTCCCCTCAACAGTACATCCAGCAACACCTGATTTCTCTTCTGCTAAGTCACTCATGTCCGATCAACTCTTCTTTCACACTTTGTGTCAGTCTCACCAATGCTGTATCACCGAGGCAACGTATCCCTTAGCAAGGCATCCCGAAACTGACTGTTGTTTTCTGCATTGATGCTGCCGATATTTGGCCTCCTAAAAAGTATGTGTGTGTGTGCTTGATATGTACAGACATAAAGCAGGTGAAGGAATCCTGAACTACTGTGAATATGTCAAAACTTTCATACAACAGCTGTAGAAACCCTAACGGGGATTTGAATATTCAGACAGATTTGATCAGCGGACAGAGCTTCCTCAAGGCAATATTAGACTAAAATAACGCCGAGCACGGCAAACACTAGTTCGGAAAAGTTTTTTTTCACCCTCTGGTTTTGTGAGCAATGTAACCAACATAAATGGAAACATGCAAACCAGTTATTCTCCAAAGCTCAAAGGCAAACGAGACAAGGAGAGGGTAAAATGGGGGACAGAAGAAAAGGAGAACTGGTCATCCTTAAGAGCAGAAATTGACTAATGAAACAATAGAAGAACGGTAACTTGAAGGGCAGACTGCAAAAACGCCTTCTCGGAGGGCTCAAATTGGTGTGAGGGGCCAAATATGGCCTGCCGTCAAAACAAAATCTAAGTAAAATTATTAGGCTAGGTAAAACTTTTTCCAGACAGAGCTCATGATGTGCCGTGTGGCTTCTGTCTTCACTGGCGGCAACTTTGGCTATGCATAATGCACACCTGATGTTATTTTTAATCATTTTTGTGGGCCACAACACAGGAAGAAGCGGTTTTCCTCCCTTCAACGACCAGGGCAGTAGTCTTAAGTGTCGAATCTAGAAGCGAACACATGCCCAGAAAACGCTAGGAAAACACCTAAGAGGACGTGGAAAAGCGCCAGCGTGCCGACGCTAATGTAGCAGGGCCGGCAGAAGAGTCTTCTCTGACGACACTTTTTAGTGCTAGCCCATATTGCGTCTCTCATGCCACAGCCTCGGTGAGAAATTTGAAAATATTCCATGTTGCCTGCGTATTTCCGGCTAAATAATGTATTTCCGGCTTGGAATGGAGCCGAGTAAGTACCCAAAGGCTAGTTCTTTCAGACTGAACAAAGCTGTATTCGGTCTTTATGGACCCTTTACTGCATGTGTTATTACTTGCTTGCTGCCTAATCAGTGCTGGCGTCATCTGTCTGTTTACAGCAATTCAGCGTTTTTCATAAACTTGTGATCCAGTTCCACTTCTAATATTGCTAAATGAAAGTAGTGTGAAAGTAAAGACCCTGATAATAAAGCAACTGTTAAGACACCGTGAAAATAGGAGGAACGTAGCAATTGTCACATTTCATTTGTGAAGCTGGTGCCCTGTGGGGCTTTTTCCTTATGGCCTCCTCTATAGCCTTTTGTTGGTCCCCCACACCTTATTACTTTCTATGTCACAGTGATATTCATCTGTTTTTATCATTAGATGCAAGAGGGGTGGATACACTGTCCTGCGGCCTGTTTGCTGAACGAAAGGGGTGCCGAAGCCTTCAGAGGAGCACTGGTAAATATAGCAGTAATTACTTTTAATGAAATCACTTCGCAGGAGCTTTGGAAAAACTGAGTGTTGCTTGTTTGTGTGGTTTTAGGATTTTCAGAAAAACGGTTGTTTCTTGAAATCGTTCCCAGTCTTCAAAAATCATCTACCGATTTCTCTATAATCTCGCTCCGAATAATCTTCTGAAAAAAAAACTCAAAAAGCAGATAAAAAGGCGTATTGTGAGATACTAGCTACCAAACTTGAAAACAACTACCTGGTTTGTTAACCGCGCCACCGCTGCGACACCGTGATATACCTCCTAAATTTCCCATGCGAACCCTGGCATCAATAAATGTCTTGATGTGTGGGTAGTTATTGCATTTTTTAAGCTATTTTGGCAGTGATAATGCTCCTTTCTCACGAAATGGTCTTCCAGATCAGCCCTGTCATGCTAATACTACAAACAATTAGGTTAGAGCTTCAACTCATAAAAAGCTCTCGCACAGTTGCGATTTCAACAACTTCAGCCGACGTAGTTATGAATAAAATGAGCCACTAGAAAAACAGTTGTCTTTAGTAACAGTTTTCTAAAAAAATAGCTTAGTTG
The DNA here is from genome assembly GCF_048455015.1 of Haemaphysalis longicornis. Lineage (NCBI taxonomy): Eukaryota > Metazoa > Arthropoda > Arachnida > Ixodida > Ixodidae > Haemaphysalis > Haemaphysalis longicornis. The sequence goes on from NW_027526384.1 coordinate 2,167,214, forward strand.
AATTTGTCTCATAGCAGCCGACTACGCCTAAAGTTAAAAGGTGCTTGTTTTTCTGTGAATGAAACGATGCTTCCCACTACTAAAACCTGTCCCCAACGTCAAAACGCTCGAGACGGTCCGAAAATCCAGAAGCTGCCGCATGCATTGCGATGCTCGCTGAGTACACTATTCTGGCGTCGATGCTGATAGCTTCCAAGGATAGACTTCGGAATATGGCACGCAGACAGGCGGACGGTAACTTTCTTTTTACTGCAGAAGATCAACCAATTTTGGGGGTCTAAGAAAACATTTTTGTGCTAAACATATTCATTAGGCACATACTGAAGCAGCTCAAAATGCAGATTATTCGATGCCCTTTCCAGCAAGAGTAGATTTGAAAATTAACAAAATCAGTTTTTGTCCAAACGTTGAAAATATGGATAAGAAAGAAGTTGCGCATACCAATTCGCCAATAGTTTAAATATTTTGGGGTATACATTCTTGCCAAACATTACAAAAACACATCCTAGAAAAAAATTTAGTTGCCCGGTGCAATTTGTCAGATATAAAAAAGGTTACCATGTGTGGTGTCCTCGTTCTGCAGTAAAGCCCTACCTCTGTTTCATTATGTTATATTACGTATAGTTTTCTGGTTTGACATTATTAGAAGCACTAATTTGTCCCCACATGATGAAGAAACATCTTGTCAATAGTTGACATTGCATTGATGGTCAGCTAAAAATTCGAGATGTGGCAAAAACTGCTTGGGGCTGAAAACAAAAGTCGTTCACTGTCAGTTTACTATCACGCATCTCTTGAAGCTTCCCCTTGCTGGTTATTATAATCCTCTGGCTCACTTTTCGAACCCTGCCTTCAGGAATGAGGCGCAATGCGCTGGAACAGTGCCCAGCTGGCTATCCCCGAGTAGCTGTTGCGTGACAAGTGAAAAAGGCGTCCAGCCCTATGAGCCTCCTGCATTGCAGCTCCACCTAACATTTTCGAAAACAAACAATACCAAACTTGTTGCAGACTCTGTCAGAATACGTAGTTCTACTGAGGAACAACTCTAGACCTCCGAAAATATCCTCGAACAGAATCAAAACTGAAGCCAATTTGAAGCTGTCTCTCTCCTTGTCTTAACTGATGTCCGATGACTTCAGGTTATCCATCGACTTTCAGCTGGAACTGTTATTGCACAAGTAAGGCATGGATGAAGTGAAATCACAAACGGCATGCTTTTTTCGAGGAACAGTAGTGGGCGACGAAGGCGTTATGGCAAATCGGGTTGAAGTTCTGTAACTGTGTAATAGTGCCAAACATGAATTGCGCAATGCAGCAATGAAACAAATTATTGGAAAAGGGCTGAAAATGTTGGCGCACTTGTTAGACATGCGGAGACCTTCACAAATAATTTTTTGTTTTGACTGAAAAAAGCTATCTGTCCTCCAAACCAAAGCTCACTAGTGAATAGCTGGTGTCATTTTCTGGTAGTTCTCACCTTTCAACACTGTTGGATTGCAAAGCTGACGACATCATTTGATACTTGACTTTCAGGGAGCCTTTTGGTCAAAAAATGTAATGGTAATGCAGCGTAACCACGAGTGACATTCTTTTTTGTCTAGCGCAGCAGCCATGGCACCTATCGAAAACACACATGCTCCTCAATCCTCAAAAAACACCGTCAGAAATCTCAGTGTAGCCAGAGCAGGAAAATTAGAACTGAATTTAAAACTTCAGTGCCTACACTAACCAGTGGGATGCATTAGGTGCGAGGGAAATAACATGAATATCGGCAATATGCAGCATTGATCACCGGTGATCGGTGCTTTATATTGCCGATTTTGGGATGTTGTTGTTGTTTCTCATACACTCCGGTAGTTAGTCTAGGCACTGCGCCTTTAAAATTGGTTTGAATTTTTCTGCTTAGGCAACCTTGAGATTTTCGGCAAAGTTTTTTGCAGGCTGAGGGGTGTGTTTTCTCGGAAGAGTGCGTGGCTGCTGTGCTTGACAAAAAAGCATGCGGCTCGTAGTCATGCTGCATTACCATCAAACTTTTTTGATCAAAACTCTCCCAGCAAGTCAAATACCAAATCATGTTGTCAGCTTTGCAATCCGAGGCGGTGACAGATGATAATTACCTGGGAATGACACCAGCGTTCCAATAGTGAGCTTTGGTTTAGAGAAGGGGTCGTTTATTTCGCAAGATCTTATTTCTGAGGTTGCCCGCATGTGTATCAAGTAAACCTGAAATTTTGAGCCACTTTCCAACAGTTTCCATTCTGTTTTTGTGTTGCAAACTTCATATTTCGTGCTACTAAGCAGTTACCCAAATTCAAGCCGATTTGCCATGGCACTCCCGTCGTCCTCTACTATTCCTCGAAAAAAGAACGCCTTTCGTGATATCGCTTCACCCATGCCCTACTTTTGCGATAACAGCTCCAGCTGAAAGTCATATATAACACCAAGTCATCGGATATCAGTTCAGACCAGGAGAGATTTCCAATCAGCCTGGAACACTGCCAGCTGTTCACTGGCCAGTTTTGTTAGTACAAGGGTATTTTTGGAGGTCTAGTGTTGCTTCTTACTGGAACTGTCTATTCTGACAGTCTCCAAAAGGTTTGACATAGTGCCTTTTTGAAAATGTTAGGCAGCACTGCAATGTAAAAGGCTCATAGTGCTGAACTCTTTTCGTCGCGCGAAAGTTTGCTGGGCACAATTTTAGTGCATCGCAACTTATTCCTGCAAGCAGGGCTACCATAGCGAGTCAGAAGATGACAATAAACAGCAAGTGAAAGTTCTGGTAGACAATTGATGACCAGAATGTCAACACAAATGCACCACTGAGTTTGGTTTTCAGTTCCAAGTGGATTTCTTTGCGCATCTTTTGCTAGCCCTCAATCCGGTGCTTGCTGTAGTCATTAATAAGATGTTTTACATCACGAGGGCACTAAGTTGGACCTCTATTAATATCAAACCATTTCAGAGAACCATACAAAAATTGTGTATTTTGGTATGAATGTTCCGCTTCACCACGAGACGCGGGCACCTTGCGTGCAAGCACCACGCAGGCACCACACGGAAAAATTAATTTGCAGTACTGAATTTTTTTCTTGGACAGGATTTTGAAATGTGAACCTTCAAAATGTGTATTCTGAATTTCTTCCACTATTGGTGGCTTGTTATTTTCATTTGTCTTTACGCCGACAAAAATTTTGATTTGGATTTTTTTGCAATCATTATTTATGCAAACATTATACAACTGGTGTTAGAAAGGGCGTTTAATCATCCGCATTTTTTGCCACTGCACTATGTGCCTAACCAACACATTTAGCATAAAAGAATGTTTTCTTAGAGCCCTAAAAACTGGTCAATTTTCTGCGGTAACAAAAGAGTTGAGATCGACTCTTGTGTCAGCTTTACTGCATCACTCTGAATTTGTGCAGAGAAGCCCCTCTACTGCATGAGAAACTTGAGAACAAGTTGGACATCCAAAGAAAATAAATTGGGATAGGGAAACTAATCATTGTGGCATGTCCCATCGAGGCTATAGTATCAGCTTTACTGCATCGCTCACAATGTGCAGAAAAGCTCGTCCAGTGCATCAGAATCTTCGGAACAAGTTTTGTGCAAAATCGAAAAGTAAAACAAAATAGGGGTACGGAAACTAAATACGTTGACATTAATTCAAGTAGACAAGTGGTTTAAAATTTTGTTTTCTTGTGGCCGCTGAAAACGTGAAGAAACCGACGCACATAACAAGGCAGTGGTGCCCTATGTACTGACAACTTCGGTTTCTTTTCCATCAGTGTTAAAGGGACACTGAAGTGATATGTAAACATTGCGGGATTACTAGCGCAAATTGTAGCCCGGAGTCCCCAGGCCATGTTTCGACCACTCTGGGCACGTTTACGCGATTTTATTTAGTAGAAAAATTAATTCGAAAATGCTGTCCTCCTCTCTTTACGCTCGCCCATTTTCTGTGGCGTTTTCGTGTGACGTCAGGAGGTGACGAGCTCGCAATTGGCTGCGCTACTGCACGGCTCCCCGGCCTTCAGACAGAGTCAGTCGGCCCAGCGTTTCGTCCGCCGGCCGCCGACGGGTCGTCGCAATTCGTTCGCTCAGTTGAAACGAAGCCAGGACACCTTTGTGAATGGAAGAATGTGCCTTTCTTTATTTGCTTAGTTTGTACACTGTATCTAGCTCCAAGTCAAGGTCGCTTCACACAAGCGCTGCACAAGCGCACATGTGACGCTTCGCTGACTGGTACGCCAGTAGGAAAATATAAGGCCTCTTGAAGGCGGGAGAAGAGTCAGCGAAGTCAATATAGGTACTAAGCAAATAAAATCAACTGATATTTTTACCGTACAGCGTAAAACTAGGGTGCGGGAAGCACTTTTTTGCGCTGGGCGAACAACCACAGCGGTCAGCAGCACGACTACGCATCTGCGAACGCTTTTCCGTCTACGAAATGCAATTGCTAGACGTGAGCTATTGTGGAAACTCGGGGTACGCTTACTGCACGAGCGCAATACAACAAATACAACAAATAGTCACCTAAGCTGCTTGAAATGCCAAAACTAAATAAAAGTGTAAACGTGTTGTACAATAAATACCTTATATTATGAAGTACTGCTCCGCCGGTCTCGTGGCCTAGTGGTCTGGGCCGCTAGGTGTGTTGTCGCGAGTGTTTTGCAAGTCACGAGTTCGAGTCCCCGCGGGTACATGCTTTTTTTTTAGTTAACTTTTTCGTTTTCTGCCGATGTTTTCTACATTGAGTTCACCTTTTTTGGGGGGCCGCAACGTTCATGGCTCCACGAACTAGTTCACAGAACGCGCGCAGGCTGGCACTGGCGCGCTAGCGAGTTCTTGTTGGCGTGCTGTTGCCATAAGCACCGACTGCTTGCGGGCAGTGGGCACAGGCCAGAATAAACAGACCCTTGGCCTGGTGCGAACACGCTTTTTACGGTACAGGCATGAGTGAGGCAAGCTCCAAATATTGGGGAAAAGCACATGACATTTGGGCGTCTGCGGGCACGCGGAGGGCGTCCATGCACTTCGTAGGCCTCGGCTAGTGAATGCTACGATTCCAAGCCGTCCTGGGAGGCTTATCTTTATGCATTTTCACAGCTGACAACATGGCAGAAGCGCGGTACGATGATTACTGAGTTATTGAGAATGCCCATCCAACAACGCCACCAGTTGTGTTTTACAGAACCAAAACCGAAACCGAAACTTGTTTGGTTGCTCACCTTGGGCATCGTCCAATCACGGTGCCCGCTCCTCCTAACGTCACAGCTTTAGTTGGTGCGGCCGCCGCAAACCGCGCATGGTAGTTTTTCTTCTTTCGCGCTTTGTAAAATAATTACCGATTTGTCAACCGGATAAACGATGAAAAGTGTGCTAATTTGAGCCAGTCTACGCAGTCCAAGCAAAAACGGGAGCTTGACAAATTCACTTCAGTGTCCCTTGAAGTGTGACCTCAACAACCATAACTGTAAGCATTAGTCAGTGCTTTATGCTTTCACTTAGGCTGTTGAAGAAAAACACTAAACGGGGTGCAGACATTGCACGCAGAGTAGCAAATATAGTCAGACTTGCTGAATAACTTAAAAAAGTGTGAAAGTTTTATAGTAAGTTTATAGTAAGTTTAAGGGCATGCAGGGAGTGTTGGAGCCCCTTCGAACCCGTCCGAAGCCGGGCTGGAGGAGCCCCAGGAAAGTTAATCAGTGAAGCGTAAATTGAAGGTTCAGGCAAATTGCTATCAACCTTTCAGGCTTGATATCAAAGAAAAGCGCGAGAAGCAGCGCACCCAGCTGTTTTTGCCCAGGGATTGGGAGGGGTGATCTATGATGTGTCGTTCTCATCTGGAGAAGTCGATATCCTATTTGTCTCTTGGCAATGAGGCTTTTGGCATGTACCCACTCATTGCGAATCATGCAAGTACAAGCCTTTCTTGGGCCAATTTTGACTTCTGGACAGAAGCTAAAGCACTGATTGGGAGCTCTTGGATGCTTATTATGTCAAGAAAAGGATCACAGTAAACCTGTATGGCAATGGACTTGAATATTTAGAAACTTCGCTATGATTCCTTTGTTACCATTGTGCGGCCCACTAATAAAAGGTGTTATTTGAGACGATGCATTCAATAAACTTAGTTCCAATCAAGTACTTGTCCTATCATCTATTTGAGACGATGCATTCAATAACCTTAGTTCCAAGCAAGTGCTTGTCCTATCACTTTTTGTCATGTGCTTCGGACTTGAAGAAACATGTACCAACTTGCCTAATGCTTTTTACTGAACAGGTTGAGTTAGACTTTGTACCCCTCCTGTGTTTTGCAGTATGAAGCATGCCCTTTGTGCAGCAGGTGTCTCAGCGCACTTACTGCTTTGTTACTCATGCTGCTTTTAAGCATTACATAGATATTTTCATACCATCAAAAGTGGGGAGTAGCAGCCTTTTGCACTCCTAAATTCTTAGTCTCCCTCCCTGGAGCTTTAAGATCCTCTTTACGGATGCAATAATTTTTGAAGCCTTTACATTTCTAGGGTGTCCATATGTAACTTGATACATTGTACATATATTCCCCCATACAAAACATTTCATAACAAAAGGACAATGGTGAAGCAAGGAAATGTAATGGCAAGGGGTGTGTTCCTTGCTATCTTTTTTGTCAGGCACTGGGCAGTTAGCCTGTTTTGGTAATTTTACTGTGCTGCTACAATTCCATTTTGCTTTTGTCTTATCATTCAATTTCTTTTAATTGACATTTCTGGCAAGTCCCAGACAAGGCCTGGTCCGAGACGGGAGGAACCGAGGACACCTTGCAGCGCTTGTTCACGGCCTGTGAAGATTCCTGGATTGACTTCATGGACTTCTTGTGTAAGACGTCTGCCTTAGAAAAACAGCAAGCAGGAAAGAAGCCTTTAAAATTATTGCAATTTATTTTCACATCAGTTTAGCCTTGCAACATCAGGTATACAAAGCTGGCTAACATAAAACTTGTTCAAGAGGACTGTGATTTGGGCGAGTTGGTGAATAATCATGATTGACAATCCAGCGCGCAAAAACACGGCACAAAAAAGAACGAGAGTTAGACAGGAAAGCGCTGTCCTGTCTAACTCTCGTTCTTTTTTGTGCCGTGTTTTTGCGCGCTGGATTGTCAGTCATAAAACTTGTTGTTGTAATTTATTATCATTCCTGTTAGTCTAGCAAACCTGTGTTGTGACAAGCCATAGCAAACAGTGAAACATGCTTTGTGTATCTGTATTATTTTTAAGCTATTTGCTGTTTATTCTGTAATTTAAAACAGCTGGGATACCCTAAGCAGGCTTTTCATTCAAATGTTTTTTCGTCTCTAATAAAATAATTTTCAAATACTTTTGGTTTGCTTTGTTGTGCTTGTATGAAACAGCTCATGAAGCTGCATGCATGTGGGCTAAAATTGCAGTTATGTGAGCTAATTTAATGTTTCCCAAACAAACCAGAGAAGTCTCTTAATGATTACAATGACTACATTTGTTTGACAAAGTTCGCAGACTTTCTTGACTGGCTGCCATAAGATTTGTACCTCCTCAAAATGAAGAAGTGGTCATAAAGCAACAATCATTTGACTCTCTTAAGACGATAGGGTTAACTAGGGGGTCGGTGTAGACCACCTACATCAGAGTTGCACATATACTGCAATGATTCCGCTGGCAGTAGCACTGGCCGTCGCTTGGATGGTCACCCTTACACTTCCACGACTCTTTCGCCATAAGCATCACGGGACTCTTCATAAAAGGGGCGTCCTCACAACTCTTGTTACAGTGTCGCGATGAGCATCAGGAAGGAGTCCTGTGACTCTCTTTTTTCATTAGATTAGGGTCGTGGCAGTCAGTGCTGACTCCAAGAAGGTAGTCACCCATACTCTACTGTGACTCTACTGTGATGGGGTTCGCATGACTCCATTTCAATAAGAGTAGTGTGACTCTGCGAAAGGGGGTCGAAGAAGAGTCAATTCTGTGGAAAGTAAATACACCCTGAAGAGGGTCACGGGAACTCCTTTTTTTTTCTTTGTGTGTAGATGTCTTGCAATCAACGTCATGTATACGTGTTCAATAGCTGAACGTCTGACACATCTATTAGTGATATCTTTCAGCTGTCTACACACAATGTACTGTACACATCTCATGATAGACGCTTTGTAGGTGTCTTAAGAAGCTTTCAATATCAGCCAGTGGGCCTGTCAAAACACCGATTACCCCCAATCCCAGACCTTCCCCAGAGCAGTGGGAGGGCCTGCTGACCAGCTTCCGTCATGCTGACCAGATCTTTCTGGTCACCCGTGCCAGAGCTGCAGCCAAGGCCCAAGGGTTTCTGGACTGAGGCGAATCCACCCCACCGAGTGACGCCTCAACCACCACCGTTTGCTCTATTACATGTTTCTTCTCTCTCTCACCATGTCTAACAACCACCGTCTGTCACAGGAAACAAAAAATTTAAAAAGTAGCGAAAATAAAAAGGGAGAATGAAGTAACGAAATCACAAAGCTGTACTCAAACAGCATTCGCACTCGATTGACTGGGAAAATACACAACGCACTGATAACCGACTCGTGGAATCGCAAAGGTGTCTCAGTCCAGAGCCATCAGTCGTCGAACACAAGCAAAAACAAAGAAAAAGACGCTGTCTGGGTTGAATTACAGCGTTCGTGCAGTGTCACTAACAAAACGATCGGTAGTGAAGAAGTACGCATTCGCAAAATTTCTGTAGTTTATTTTTCTGGTGGAAGTGAGATACAAAAGAACCAGCGAAATGTAGTGCAGGAATAGAAACGCCTGGTGCCCCAAATTAATTCACAGTCCTCCGGTGAACGGCGTGCTTCATAGTGATAATTGCGTTATTGCGTCAAACCACGCAGTGTTTAAAGGATCCGTGCCGCCGCTCCAATGAAAGCAAATGGGCTTTTTTGTAATGGGTCTATAATTTCAAATCAATTCAGCCCAAACCAACTCTGACCGATATCTCCGCATTTGCTCGCCAGCCAGCGATCTCACTCCCACAATGAGAAAACACGCGGCCGACCGCGCAAGCCATGGATCTAACCCGCACCCAAAGGTGTAACAAAAAACTAAGAGAACTAGGGATAAACATATATCAATAGGAACGAAGAGAACTCCTGGTGTCAGGTGCTAACGCTGTTGCTGCGTATCGTCTTATTTAAGCGAGGGGGCTATGCACAAGCTGAGAGGCCGCGCAAGCTAATGTCTAACACCACCACAAAGAAAAGAACAAAAAAAACAGAGAAGGAGGGAAAGGGAGACACTTTCTGTATTGAAGTGGTAACACTGCTGCGGCGCCATACAAAGTCCGAGATGTCTAGGCCAGCGTCGCTACTTTCCTGTTTGTAGTTATCGTATGACGCCAACGGTGAAAGCCCAATATTCATTTCCCAGCAGCAGCCACCACAAATTATCAAGCAACATCTGCGGCAGATCAAGACTGGTTTCGTGAGCTGTTACAACCCCAGTTAGTTCAAATAATTTATAAATGTATTCTGCTTGCTGTTGTACGGGTGCGCTAAGACCATTGAATTTACTGCGTGGATGAAAAAAACACAAGTTCTAAACTTTCGGTGCAAAAATAGAGCATCCTACGTATGTAAACCTCATGAACAAACTAACCGAATTGCTTGTTTCTGCTGTTTAAATCAAGCCTCCAATATTGAATACGTGTAACAAAGCTATGGCCCGAAGGCTTCCAAAACTGTCTAATGGACCACCACTCATCTGAAAAGTTCGAAGTTCAGCCTTCAGAAATGATCTTCATTTGCGCGCCAGACAACCTACGTGTGCTTGTGTGAGCCTGAATCCGTTATTTTCCTTGCACAAATTTATTGCATCAAAGAAAGTAAAAAATAAAGTTTGTGATCTCGTCGGCGTTTGCGATACGATCTACTTCATTTTCGACAGTTGTAAGTGCTTGTATTCGCACACACCTGTTCGCGTACGTGGGTCTAATCGTGAGTCATCAAGACCGTTTTTCGGAAAGAGTAGCAAGTAATCAACCTTGCATAATTTTCTGCCATTATACCAATGGTGTAAATGGGAAAATACATCCCCAATGGGTGTATTTTCCCATGCGCTGTTGGTTCTTGGTCACAGTCGCCAAAGCGCAGTTGAGGTGAATCGGTGTGGAACGTTGCAGCCTCTACGAGATACTCTAATCACTCGCAATCTTCCTTGCATCGCCTCGCAGGACACCCCACACGTCTCTGTGTGTCACGGATGTCATTACGGCCTAGAACGCTAAGTGGAAAATTTTACACGTTTTTAAAAGTGTATGTACATTTATAGAGTATACGACAAAACATGCATAGAAACGCCCAAACGACAAAGCGCAATCATTGACAGCTCAATTACTGCGTTGTCAACGAAAGCTCGGCGCCCTACGCCTTCCGGTCGTTGTCCGCACTTTCATCGCACTTAAGCCATATCATACAAGCTTGTCAAGTTTGTCAGCTGTGGGTACTGCTCTATCTAATGAATATGAGCAATTCTGCTTACCTTCCGGCGCCTCCAGGACGGCGCGACATGAACCGGAGCACAAAGGAGACTTCGAAGTTCTATACGTTGCACGAACACAACATGGCCGAGCACGGCAAGAATGGTGCAGCACACAACGCGCGCAGACCCACAGCTTCCCGACGAGACTGAGGTCGCGTGATTGATCATGTGGTCAAGCACCCGTGGAACCGGAGCGCAAAGGTTACGAGTTCGGTTAAGAGGTTACAAATTAGTGGTTACAGCCGTAGCACCACAAAACAACCTCTACGTTCAACTAGATCTTCGGCCGTAACCGTTACTCTAGGTAAAAAAGCTTGTAACGTTTATTGAATTGGCTTGTAACCGTTGATATAGAAGTTAAAAGCGTTTATATGTAGTCATAAAGGTTACGGCGCTTAGAGTGTCGGGACGGCGTTAGTGCCTCGAGGCCTTCCCGGATGGCTGTGAGCTTCACGAGCAGGTATTGAGGATGCGGATTATTTGGTAGTGGCAAGTTTGAGAGGCGCGTGGGTATACGGGACACAGCATCACAGTAGATAAAACGGAATCCTGGGCCCAGCTTCCACGAAGGCCTCTACCGCCTCGTACTGGGTCCCAGCCGTCAGAAGTGCTTCTCTTGCACCTGCTTTTCCGGTCGACCGAGTATGAAGTCGAGTCAGTGGCCGGTTGTCGGTAACCTGGTGATACAGCCGTGGCGGCCTGGTTACAGGGCGATCTGGTGAAGTGGGAAGGGGACAATTCATGTAACTATATAAGGCCCCTGCCTCCGCAACAAAAGTAAGTTTGTGGATACGGGCTGAGCGACGTTGTTAAACCAGTTCGTCAAGAGTGTTCAGCTGAGCCTCAACCTGGAGAGATGGTTTCTAGGTCATCCTAAGGAGGCAGATGATCGTGCACATGGCGGCTCTGTTAATAACCTCGAGTCTGGCCCACTCCATCTGGCTCATGCGCTGGAACTGCGCCTAGTAAACCAGTCGAGGCTGAAGTACTGACCTCACCAAGAGACGGGCCTTCTTGAAGCAGGAGCCAACAGACTCCTGCGAGATGGGTTGGATCAGATGAAACATCTCGCCTGCCTTTTGTCGGGTAGATCGAAGTCACATGGCAGCTGACCCAGATGCAGTAATTTCCAACCCTTCCACACAACTAGAGGTGGCAGTGCGTACGGGATGGCCGGAGAGTTGGAGTATAACTTTAGAAATACCCAGCACCGGCGACAGGCAGAACGGCTGTCTTTTCCACTAAAGGTGTCAGTCCAGCGTATCCTGCGTGTCTTTCAAGGCTTGTTGAGGGCACGTGCTTTGCCGTTGCAGGTCTAGGGGGATGGTACATACCGTTCTGTCGTCCGCGTAGACAAGGAAGTGCAGGTCCGGCATGGAGCCAAGATGGCAGGCAAGCGGCAACATCATAATATTAAAAAGAAGTGGTGAAGTAACCGACCCCTAAGGTATACTCCACGAACTGGCGTGTAGTGGCCATTCGTATAGAAAAGGATCTTTTAGTCAGAAAGGTCTGAATGAAAGAGCGCAGCCTCTCTGGGAGAAAAGGCTTCGGAGAGTTTCCAGTATAGCCTTGTGGCTGACGTTATCGTAGGCCGTGTGGATGTCCATGACAAGCACAGTCAGCACTTTGTATGAACGACCGTCAAGTATATATACAGCGCCATTGAGGACAGATGGCCACGTCCATCCTGTGTACCAAGACGAGGTTTAAGCCCAATCTGGGCCGGCTGCTACCACAGGAAGATGTCCGTCTACCATTGAAGGCGGGTTTCAGCGTGCGCTCCAAGAGCTTGCAAAGCGTGGACGACAAGGTGATTGGGCGCAAATTAGGAAGACGGTCGGGCTTCATTATAGGCACAGTATCAGCGTATTTGGGCAGAGTGCCAACCCTTGTTGATGTAGTCGAGGAGATGGCTAAGCGCTGGTTCATCGAGGTTTTTGCAAGCCTCATATGTAACAACGTCTGGTTACGCAGCTGTCCGAAGTTTTGCGTGGCCAATCGCAGCTAGGAAATCATCCATGGTGAAAGCTGATCTAATTTCATGAGCCGCGTCTTCAGAAGGCGGGGAATCGACCTGGTGTGTCAGAGGAAATGGTTACGGGCTACTGGCTGGAAGGATGTCAAAGGCAGCGCACAAGGCGCGGGCAACATCGGCGGCGAATTGGTCGGGATTCGTGCCCGATGCCAAACATGCACTGGCGGCCGCATCTGGCATGCGTCCACCAGTTTCCATCGCTCGAAAGGTGCGCGTTCGTAGTGGTGCAGTTCGGCTGGTACAGTTCATACAGTTCGACTGGTGCCTGGACTGGCACCAGTCCTTGTTTCCGTTGCGCACCCTCACGCCAGGCGTCTTTCAGAGCTTGCATAACAACAGTGGTGGGATCTGGGCTGAGCGCCATAAGGTTGGTAGGAAGCTGGCGAACTCCAGTGCGTAAAGGTAACGAGGACTGGTGGAATGCGCGGCGATGGCACTGTCGACTACCCCGGTAGCTCTGTTCTAGAGGTTCCTTGAGTAAATAAAGTTTCTTGCTTCTCCTTCTTCGTGCATCTCGTCGAAGTCTGTCCAAAACCAGTAGTTCCTGTTTGGGTGCCGGTTAGAGGAGACCTTGGTCACGGAGCCCAGCTCCGTCATGAAAATGGAAAACAAGTTTCTGCAAAGGTATGAAAAGTGGGGGCACTAAGAATGTTCTATTGTGTTTTGATTGTTGCTGTAAACGTTTATGATACAATGAGGTAAGGGGAAGAGGAGAAAAGGCTGCGGGCAGCGAGGGGCCATCTTAGTCCGTTAAGCTGCGTTCAATAGTCACACATATTGTCACAACGATAGTTTTGTATACAGTCCTCACAGTGGTAACAGCTGAGTCAGAAGAGTCTTCTAGACTTCAGATGAATGTATAGTTTGGCCATGGATAGTTTGGCCATTGGGAGCATCGTAAAGCACGCGGCAACATGGGGACAAATTTACGACAGTCGCTAAACTTATATGGGGTAACCGCTACCGTTTAAAAGCGGCATCGATTTGGAGCGTTTTTAACGCTGGTCACACTCGCCGTTGTGCAAGCCATTCTGAGAAGAACTTAGCGACCAGCAGCCGGACAGCACCGAAGCCCAAATCCCAGTGACGTGACCGGGCGGTGCGGCTCCGCACGAAGGATAAAGCCACCAGGCGACAGGCGGGAGCCGTGTGTACGCGGCGAACGTTCGCTGTGAGGCGCAAAGACGAAGGCCTGTCAGGAGCATCGTTATGAGGGAATGATCGTACAACCCGCCTCGGTTGCTCAGTGGCTGAGCAACCGCTGTGCTGCGGCGAGTTGTGCTGCTGAGCACGAGGTCGCCGATTCGATTTCCGGCCGCGGCGGCCGCTTTTGTGATGGAGGCGAGAAGCAAAAACGCCCGTGTGTACGAGATTTCGTTGCACGTTAACTATCCACAGGTGATCAAAATTAATCCGGAGCCCTCCATTACAGCGCGCCTCATCGCCTGAGTGTCGTCGGCCCGTTAAACCCTACAATCAATCAATTAATGATCGTACAGGGGGCCGAACTCGAAAACGATGAGCCGCATCAAAGCATGGCGCTCGTGCGAGATAGAGAGAGAATAAACTTTATTAAGAGCATCGTAATGTGGTGTGGGGTCCTCCGTCCAGGACCCCATTGCAGACCCCTGCCGCCACGGCCCTTTCCACCAGCCTAAGCTGGGAATCGAGACCGGAGCGGGACAGCTCCTTCTCCCACTACTCACGGGAAGGGTGTGCGATTTTTTGAATTTCGGATTTGCTGAACACTCCCATACCATGTGGTACAGGGTGCCCGGGGCAGCGCATAATTTTCACTGCGGGAAGTACTGCGTTAGATGAAGCAAGTGGAGTTTGGTCGGATGAGGAAAGGTATTTGTTTGGAGGAGCCGGAGGCAGTGCTCCTGCCCTTTGGTCACAAATTCGTGAGCGGGAGGGTAGATCATTATTTGGTACTTATAGAATTCCGTTATTTCTTGATACGTAACCAATTAGGATACGCAGTCTCTCACCAAGACCCTTGGGTCGCCTGGCGGGATAGATCTCGGGCGATGTCGTTGTCGGCCGTGTTGCCCTGGAGGTTTGAGTGGGCGGGTGTCCAAACAATCTTCACTTTTCTTCAGGGTGGCTTTTGCAGCAGGATGTCCAGAGTCGTCTTGGAAATTCTACCATGGCTTCTGAAATTGGGCCTACATAACACGGCCGCCGAACTGGTCGAGGCCCACCTCGCCAGCCAGTGTCCGCGACGAAGCACGACACACTGCGGGAGGAGTCTCCTCACCAGTCAGGGAATGGCATCCCTCGAAGAAAGGCTCAGCAACTAAGTTCGCGCGAGGAAAGGGATTACATGTGTAGCAAATATTTAAGTGCACATGCTTTATTGTTTTGCGAAGTATTGGAGAACAATCAAGAGGAATACTGAAGGCTACTGCGAGTCCGCCAGTGGCTGACGCGATTTAGTTCGAGAATTGTCCGGTGGGATCATGCGACGTAGAAAGTCAAATGCGAAGCTTTGTTCCGTGCAACCTGAGTCCAGCTCAAAGCCCAAGATCAAAACTACTTCGACCGTGGCGGAATGGCGTACAATAAAGAAAAAAGTGTCGGAATAGCGAGGGACCAAAGTTTATTCCGGCCACGGGTAGCGTTTAATTTTTTTTTTCTTTAGGCGCTTGTGTAAGGTGGCTTTCATGTAGTGCGTTTTGGCGTGACGATGGACAGCACCAGTAAAGCATACAAAGCTTCGCTTTAAAAGTCGTGCGTCTTGTCGACACATTTCAATGTTACTGTCAGAGCCGCCAGAGCAGTACGTTTCACGAAAATGCCCCTGGCGAAAAAATCATCGTATTCCCCCCCGCAAACGACGGGCCCGGCGACAAAAATAACATCCAAATCCCGCAATTTCGATGCGTCTGCTGTCTTGAGCAAAGCGGCGTGGTCGTGCTAGACAGTCTACCGCTGCGCGGGCCAGAAGAGCAGTGCTATGTGTTTGATTCCCCGTCAGAATCTTGGAATGAAACGAAGCTTCGTCAGTCCGCGTAACCTAATCTAGTAATTCATCATTACTAAACAGCGCAACAAAAACACGGACTTTAGCTGAGGTACACAGGACGAGCGCTGACTTTCAACTGAGCTTTTATTGAAAAAACACATATTTATACCCCACACACCTACACACACGTGCTATAAATGCACACAACAAAACAAGCGATTCATCATAGCGGTGCTATGACGCACCACACACTAGGTTGGGGGAAAATTGCGTCAGTGCTTACCTTCGGTTGCTCTGTCAGCCAAGGAACTTGATTTTTTACAAGGGGGAAGGAACGCAGCATAGAAAGTAATCTGGGGGCGCAACACGTCTGTCATGACTTGAGAGGGCTTATTATCATTTCAAGTGCGTGTGTTCTTAATGGGAATTTGTGGAGCGTGTGTGGCGCGTCATAGCACCGCTATGATGAATCGCTTGTTTTGTTGTGTGCATTTATAGCACGTGTGTGTAGGTGTGTGGGGTATATGTGTTTTTTCAATAAAAGCTCCGCTGAAAGTCAGCTCTTGTCCTGGGTACCTCAGCTAAAGTCCGTGTTTTTGTTGCGCTGTTTAGTAATGATGGATAACCAACTCGCCCAATACTGCACTTCGCTAATCTAGTAAGGTTGGCCCACGTCGTACACTGTTCATCCGCCAAAGTCAGAGATCGGCGACGTGGCGCGACGCATTCCGCGGTCGTGCCTCCCGGCACGACAGACTGGAACGAAGGCTCACCGCAGAAACCAAAGTGGAGTATGGACTTGCTGAGCATTGCCGGACACAGTTCAGTTTCAGTGGTATTGTTTATTTGAATAGTTGCACTGGTAATCGCCGTCATGTGCGTCGAAAAGGTCGTCGTCTTCTTCGCGGCGAGTGGCGGATGCAAGTCATCCTCAGCGTTGGAGACATCCACCAGCTCGTCGTCATCGACTTGAGGCAGCGGGGGGGCGGGATCTGCAAGTAGACTCGGGAAGGAGTGGCACACTCGTAGCCATGTCTGATGGCTTATTCTACAGAAACGCGGCGGCCACGTGACCTCTCTTAAGCAGGATGCCTGTGTCTTAAGCAGGATGTCTTAAGCAGGATGTCTTAAACAAAGAGCTGGAGTTGTTTTTTACATGGGCGGTAGCGCTTGAAAACAGCGGTAAAGCTTTTTTTTCTTTTTTGCTAAAGCCACTGCGCGAGCGCGATCCAAAGACTGCGCGGTCCCTGCGAGGCACGGGCTCACGACGAGCGCTCGCCATTTTGTCGCTCCGGGGGGTTTGCCAAATCTTCTTTTTTTTTTTTTTTTTGCTAAACCACTACGCGTGCCAGTAACGCTCGACGGTCGCCGCGAGGCACGCGCTCACGAGCGCTCGGCATTCTCGTGGTAGTTTATCCTACAGCGGCGAACTTACGGCCAGTAACAACTCCTCCGCTGTTAAAAATGCAAAAATGCCTAAAAACAAACACAACTAATGTGGAGTCCCGCATCCGCCCACATCAACCTACAAATCTTTCACTAAGCACTAAGCCTCCCTGTGGAACAGCGCGCGTGATGCGCAAATTAAGTGGCTTCAAAAATATATTGTAGAGCAAACCACTAACTTCATCACGCTGGGACTTTGGCCAATGGCCTAATATTTGCAACTCATTTTATTTCGCAATCTAATGAAAACGTGTTCGCTTATGTACGCAGCTAAGTCTTAATCAATTTCCGGTCCGCGTATTTACAAGGCAGCGTCTTCTGCCACGCGTGATGTCATAATGACGTCATGAAGACGTCACAACACTAATAATTGTCATTATTTTGTGTAGTGTAGTCCAAAATACACATTTTTTTTTATTTGCCGTACAAAATAACGCACCATTGAACTGCTAAAGCTTTTCTAAACAAACAATTTTTGTTCTTGCGGGAGCAGCCGGCGATGCTGCTGCTGCTGCCAGCTGCCGTATCGCGTGCATGGAGTCAGGCCTCTCAAGCTTGGACGTTCCCTGGTTTCCCTATAGGCGGCGTAAAAATCGACGCCCCACGTGACCAACCTACAGGGCACTTTTCGGCCATCAAGTCCACCAGACAGCGCAAGCGAAAGGTTACTTTTGGTATAGAATACAAAACATTCATTCCGTGACTCAAAGAGCCAACACAGTTCGCTTACAATGTGTTGTTTAAAAATATTATTAACAAGTTCCGCATCAAACATCTGTTGAGCAAAAATGTACGCAACTTTTTACGAACAGCCGACTGGTGCACCACCTCGTTTCTGAATTCGCAACCACAAAGCCGCCAATTCAAATTGAAATCGCTGCAACGGCCCACCGTTTCTATGTGCGCGGAACACTGTTTTCGTGACTGTTATTGCTGTTATGTGCTTTTGCGTCCATCAGTTGTTGAGAGGACTGGCAAAACACGGGAATTGAGTGCTTGTGGAGTGACAAATGTGGGAAATTCCGCATCGGAAGACAGCTGTCGAGGCCAGAATGTTTGATTCTTCTAACAGAAGGTGAGTGTTATGCACTCCGCTAGAAAGACGTTGCAAACGAAACCGTTGTCGCCGTCAATACCTCATTTGTGCCCTTCGTTCGAAATCTTAGCGCAAGTGAACGAGTTGTTATGGCAAAAAAAATGTTGTCACGAAAGCGACGTACAATTGCAGCGATCGAAATGAAATGATGTCCTGGCCTCTGTAAACCTGCGGATGTCAATAAACGATTTGTTCTCACTTGCTGCTCACTGTGGTCTGTGCCAGTCGAGGCCATCAGGTCACCTGGCGTAACATCACTTCACTAGCGCGGCGCAAGTAAACACGCGGCCAGCGTGCCAGCCAGGAACCAGCAGGAGCAGCCACGGCCGGACTCGACGCTCCTTTCGCGCGCGGGAGGAGGAGAGTCGAGTCCGGCCGTGGAACAGCGAGCCGGCGGCCGCCGTGCGAGGGCAGCCATGTTATTAAGGAGCTCAAGCGGCCTGTGCAAAAAGTATCCGCCATGTTTACAAAGCCGTGTTTACAGCGCCATCAAGCGGGCATACTCGGTAGTTCACGACGCCGCCACTACGCTTTTTCTGGCACTACAGGCAAAGCTAGACTAAGGTCCCTAACTTAAGCTAGACCTTTGCTTCTCTAAAATCCTCCCTGTTCTGTGATGGAGTCGCGTATCCGAAAGCGGGACGAAGCTCCGATTTTCTCGGGCCGACAGCGTAGATATCTGAAGACGTGAAGATATCTGAATACGTGAAGACGTAGATATCTGAAGCGCTATCTGAAAACGTGAGAAAGTTGCTTGTGATTATGTATTGCGTGGGGACCCAGCCAGCCTTTCCAGACCGCAGCAAAATAGCCGCTCTCGAGTAATGTTGACCTGTTACCGCTTGGTTATGCTTGGTGTACGCCGATGGTACCTGCGTACAGTTTCAGCGTACGTGAGACGACATCGCACAGCCGACTGGCCCCGTTCGGACAAGCTACGTTCCACACAAGAAAAGACACCGTCCGAGCGTTATTCTGTAAACCTTCCGATGCATGTCGGCACAGCGGCATCTGCTATCAACAGTTTGCACCACGGCAAGTTCAGAATGCTTAAATGGGCGACCTGAAATCGCGGTGTGTGTTCTCGAAATGAAGACAACTTAGCAGCGCCAAAAGATAATTGGAATGTACAGTGCCGAGGACGAAGGGTAGTGGCGGTAATTGTTTTTTTACTAGGCACATGTGCGCATTACAGTTAGACAATTGCGCCAAGAATAGGAAAGGTAATCTTTGGTGTCCCCACACATGTACCGCGTACGTACCACTACAGTAGATCTCCTCTTCTGAAATATTAGCAAGGAAAACGTCTGAAAATCGGGAAGTTCTTATTTTCTAGTGGGCGAAATTGTAGCTTAGAATTTGTTTTACACCCACGATACGTTTTATGAGCAGAAAAGTCTTGTGAGCATGCGCCACAAGCATCATAATTGCGTGATATTCAGCGCTTAAAAAGATTTCCTAGTCGAAACCAAAGATTTCGTAGTAGAATACATGATTCTACGACAGTTTAGGACCTGCGACCTTCAAAAGGTAGACTAGCTAGGCGCTTCATCTCATAGCTACTGCACTGGTATAACTTTCACGTCTCACTGTACCATGGTATACGCTATGTTGGCCAGACTTGACTGAGTCCCTCATGCAAATGAAGTTAATTCAGGACACCCAGACGATAGGGTCAGATAAGAGGCTGTACAGACGGTAATAGGAAGGGTGTACACTTGGCCGGCCATCATGTCTAATACACATACATGCACTCCAGCATATGAAAACCTATGGGTTCTGCACAGGCTCAATAAGCAACGTCAAAGAGAATCTTAAGATGTGCCTGGAACGTGAAAGCATCTACGGATTGTTTGTGTAAACAGGTATAAGCAGCGAGCATGCTGCAAATGTAATTGATACGCAAACGTCAAGGCTGTCATTGGGCAAATTTAACAAAAAGAAATGGTGAAAAGGATCAAAATTTCAAACTACATTGATGTTATATGTGCATGCACTATAAACACAGTCATCAGTATGTTAACTGTACGTAAACAGTCAAGTGATATGATCAAACGGAACTAGAGGCCCCACTACAATCGCCCAGTTATGTTTCTTTGCAGTGGAATAGGTCGGTATCTGTTAGTCGCACAAACAAAATTCTGTGATGGCATGGAGAAATAGCTGGAAAGTGGCTATGGAGCTCTGGCTGCTTTACACATTTTCTGTAATACCAAATATTTGTTTGAAGTTTGCAATAAAATTGATGTCATTTGTTAGTCTTTTTAATGAACGAAACTTTTCGTGGCCACAAAACAGTGGTCGATAAACAATTCTCACTTTCTTTGGTGGCTTGTAACGATTCACTCGAATTTCCCATGGCCAACCCAAAGAATTCATGGCTCGTACACAGCAGGGTAGTGCTAGTCTCCAAAAACATTTGACAGGAGGACTGAAAACTAGCGCCGCCCACAGGCTCCATAGGTGGAAACCAGTAGCCCACCCACACAGTGCCATAAAACAGCTAATGAATGGAGTGAGTCTCTGCTAAATATTAAGCAGGTTCAAAGGGTAGGTGCGCATTCATAGATTTTATGCCATTGTTCACTGTGCGTAGATTAACTATTTAACGGGCACAATAGTCATTTTTGTTATTTCGGACAGTTCTTGAAGGGTTGCCTAAATGTTGTTTAACAAAACGAAAAGTGAAAGCTCTCAGTTAGGGATTTTAAAAACACTGTTTTGCCTCTCCAGCAATTGTCCCAGCCTGAAGGAACTCGGCTGATAGTTGGTGCCGACTGTCGTCCTCGCTTGCTAGCTCCCTGACCAAGCACATGAATGCAGTGACTAAGAAAGATGGTGACCAAACAGAGAAGAGAAAGTGGATCCCGTATAATAGCCCATGATCATCTAAACACCAGAAAAAAGCGCCGATGACTCACAGGCCACGACTAGGGCGTTAAAATACCTTTTGACATACATTTACAGGGCATTTGCAACCTTTTATCAAAAAAATGTTATGATTACACAGTCCCTCCATGGAGGGGGGTTTGTTTCTGACAAGGTCGTTGAAATTTGTTATTAGTGACAACATAAACTCATCATTGGTCCCTTCCATTCAGCACACTTACGGGCTTCGTTTTAAAAACCCTGCTGTTTCTATTTCACGTATAAATGAACTGCTTATGCAATATTCTCTTATTTACCTATGTTCAAAGTAAACTGTGTTATACCGTAAAATGTGATGTGCCGAGTGCACGCAGGTGTAGCATTCTTCAATGGGACATGCAGAACATGAAGCTCAGTGCTGATAAACATAAATCAGGGAAAATAAAGCTTCTCATGTTGCTTCTTTATTTTTGTAACTATTCTCTCTACCAAATACCTTGGTGGTAACTCAACTAAGCTCACCTTTTCCCTAGGCCTTTATAATTGTTTTGCTCTGCAATTATACATTATCAGCTGGAGCATGCCTGCTGAATTCAGGCCCCAACCACGCTTTCCTATTTCTCAATTGCAGCTGTATAAAAATGTTGGTCTTTAGGTTTTGCCAATGATTTCCAACAGGCCATTTAATTGGTGTCAAAACCATTTTATACCTTTAATTGCTATTTATAGCAAACAGTACTATATCATTGTTCATAACACATTTTGTTGTAACCTCATTCAATGATTTTGTTACCCTGCCAGCCTGGTTCAAAAATCTTTGCGTGAATATGCCCGTCTTGCAGCTAATCTGCAGTAACAGACACCACACATTTTGGCTTTCCAGCGTAGCTTTGGTGTCCGCAAAAAGGAATCTTTTTCTTGGCTCCTCTGCAGCGCTTTGTAGAAAAAGATCACTTGCTGGTTTGACTTTCTCGCAGGACTCTAGTGTAGTGCAAGAAAGTATCGCTTGCTTATTCCTTTTTTGTTGAGGTTTTAATGCTGTTCATCTTCCAGAAGAACCCTGGTATATTGTTTATAAATGGAGCTTCACAGCACAAACAGTGCACAGAAAGTAGAGCTACTCACTTTTTGCATAGACACAGAAGTTTGGCAGATCACTTGTCATTGACAAGCAAGTGTTTGACTTCTGGCTTAAGGTGCAACGCTGGGATAGTTTACTAGTTGGGGGAAAAAAACACAGCACTGATAAACGGAACTGAAGTACTAAGAAAGGTGCCGTGATCAACATGGTTTCCATGTGTTGGCAGCTTTTTGGTCCAGTGTTTTTCATGAATATTTGCCAGGAGGCCTTAACATGGCCTGCTTTTGTGTAACAAAAATGTCAACAGTGAAGCACTTATCAATGCTCACATGCTGCTCATTGATACCAGAGCAAAAGTACGTTCAGCAGTCATTTTATTGTTAAAGCCACCCATGATCCACACACCTTCCAGCTGTACTGCAACTTTCACAAACACCAACAGACATTCACATCCACGCACGTGGCCTTGGCTCCAGTTCTTGCACAAGGTATTAAGAAGTACTCTTGGGAGTGGGCAATATCACGCTCGACACCAACCATTCCCAAGAGAAAATATTCTGCTGGTTTCTGCTGGTCCCCGTTGAGGTGGTTTATGGCCAAATTCCCAGCTGGGACCAGCAGGCTGCTGGTCCCAGTTGGGACCAGCAAGCAGCTGGGACCAGCAGGCTGTTGGTCCCCGCTGGGACCAGCAAGCTGTTGGTCCCAGTAGGCTGTTGGTCCCCGTTGGGACCAGCAAGCTGTTGGTCCCAGCAGGCTGTTGGTCCCCGCTGGGACCCACAGGCTTGCTGGTGCTAGTTAGAACTAGTCACTTGGTGGGTAAAATATATATCGCCAGTGGCATGTGCCTCCAGCTAGAACAGCATGATGTACACATTACACATGATGCATTCAGATGCATTTTATTTACCAGCAAATGTTGCAACTGCCATGCACACTTCCCTTGTCGTTTTTACAGCGAATTAATTTCCTGGCGTCTTGAACTCACAACTTATACAATGGATATTGAACAGAATTCCCATTATGAATTTATATCAGAACGGCATTCACCTTTGCACAGCAAGCGATGCAGGTAGAGTCTTTTCGTCGTCATCAGGCATTTAGTACACAGCCCCTGAAGTTGTACTTGATAAACTATTTTTTAAGCCTGTTGGCTTAAAGGATTGTTTAAGTGCCCATTTTGTGGAAGAAAAAGAAACAGCTAATGGGCACACAACACACACCCCGTGGATGTGTTTTCTAGCAGCTGGCTTCTCACGACTTGAATCATTGCGAACGAAATATGGGACATTTTATAATGCCCCTAACTACTAAGTAAATTCACTTGAACAATTTTCCAAAACAGTTTACACAGTGCAGAGTTAAAAAGCAATAGAATGTGAAACGTCCCCTCACAATTGGAAACTCTTCCTGTTCACTACCCCAAAGAATCCGTGCAGGGAGCTGCGCTCCCTGCACGGATTCTGCAGCGCCGCATGCACAGATCGTTTCTGCGGAATAGTCAGGATACATTTCTCGGCGATAGTACTACTGCCAAGGGGGAAAAATTGCAGAAGCTACATGCGAGGTCGGATTGCGTTCAATTATGCCGTGCGCTACCTGACGACACTCGATTCGTGCACACGCTGACACTACGTCGCTCGCGTTGACATGTCATCAAAGACAGCTACCTCGTTAGCCACGGCGCGACGCGATGGAAAATACTCTAGAATTAGAACACAAGGCTTGGCATGGAAGAAGCGAGGTACAAGTAAACAACGAATGCAGGCGCGTAAAGCCGATAGCACGCGAACTGCAAGACAACGTGAAGCTTACAAAATATAAAACTACACTACAATTCTAGGAGCATGTAAAAGCCGGGGCGAAGCAGCGTGCAGAAAACAATGTGTTAGGCTTACCAAGACGTGCAACAGCAAGTTCACAAAAAATACCCAATCTAAATAATTACAAGCACAACTCCCAACAAGACAAAAGCGTCCCGAGGCAGCCGCTGTACAGGGAGATAAGGCCGTAACGACGCGTCAGGCCTGCCATTCGAACCACGGGCGGAGAACATCGGGACACAAGACGCGAACACCCGCTGCCGTCGTCGTTAACACAAACATAGAGTTTCATACAAATAACTAGAGGGGAAACTGGCGCTAGTGTCAACGCGAACATGGCAGATGCGCTTACGCTTCAATGGGAATGATGGGTAGTTTTGAAACCGGATTGCGTAGGATCAAAACGGGCTTATGGCTGCGCAAATTGTGTTTTTTTGACAAAAAAGCTCTTATTTCCCGGTTCTCCGTTTACAAATTGGTTAAGTCTCCTGCCACGCGCGTGGCACGAGCTACGCCCCCCTGGCAACAGCTGCTGCCACGCAGAAGTGACGTCAAGCTAAAGTAATCACGTGACTTCCTGTGACGTCACAAAACAAACGTCATATTTACGTCATTTGATCACGCCACTTTTTTTGTGTTAACGACGAGGCAGGCGGGTGTTCGCGTCTTGTGTCCCGATGTTCTCCGCCCGTGGTTCGAATGGCAGGCCTGACGCATCGTTACGTCCTTATCTCCCTGTAGCGGCTGCTTCGCGGCGCTTTTTTCTTGTTGGGAGGTGTGCTTGTAATTATTTAGATTGGGTATTTTTTGTGAACTTGCTGTTGCACGTCTTGGTAAGCCTAACGCATTGTTTTCTGCACGCTGCTTCGCCCCGCTTTTTACATGCTCCTAGAACTGTACTGTTGTCGTTTAATATTTTGTAAGCTTCACGTTGTTTTGCAGTTCGCGTGCTATCGGCTTTACGCGCCTGCATTTGTTGTCTACTTGTGCCTCGCTTCTTCCATGCCAAGCCTTGTGTTCTGATTCTGGAGTGGTGGCTCAATTATAAAACGTAGGGATCAGTATTTTCCATCGCGTCGCGCCGTGGCGAGCGACGTAGTGTCAGCGCGTGCACGAATCGAGTGTCGTCAGGTAGCGCACGGCATCATCGAACGCAATCCGATCTCGCATGTAGCTTCTGCATTTTTTCCCCCGGGGCAGTAGTACTGTCGCCGAGAAATGTATCCTGACTATACCACAGAAACGATCTGTGCACGTGGCGCTGCAGAATCCCTGAAGGGAGCGCAGTTTCACTGCCGTGGAGCCCAACTGCCCGTCGAAAGATATATCTATTCAAGATACCACTGAAACCATTCGCTGACTGGCTGGCTTCTTGTGCAAGGAGGCTCAAGCTCCAACTGTGCAAGCATGGGAGAAGTGCAGCCGATAAGATCGCCGTGTGAGCCGTTTGGAACTTCTGCTAATGGTCCTTTAAAAGTCTGGTGTGCATAAGGTTAACAAGTGACAACTCGGTTATTGTTCATCTATGCTCAGATTTGTTGCTTAGTACCATTGTGCTTTCAACTTAGGAAGTCTTAATGAAATGATAGGCAAGGCTTAAAATTACTGCTTGGCTTTTATTTCCCTTTCCTTCGCTCCAGTACCTTTCGCCTCCCCTAACCTGGTTAGGCAACAGAACTTCCTCCTGCATCTGCTTTGAGTATGTATTTTGATAGGCTCGTTCCTTCTTTACTCTTGTGTTTGGCTTGGTTGGAATTGAACGTAACCAGCCACAATACTTTCATTCACTCTCAGCAGGATAGGCTAATGATGATGAGAGCTTTTCTCGGAGGCTTGCAGTCTATGCACAAATTCCAAGTGGCTGTGACATCTATATGCCCGTCCCAAGCACTCTGCGGAGTTCAACTTGACACTAATGCTTGTATTCGCAACTGGTGAAGCGTGCTTAAGCGTCTACTGTCAAAGCCTTTGGGGTAGTGAACAGGAAGAGTTTCCAATTGTGAGGGGACGTTTCACATTCTATTGCTTTTTAACTCCGCACTGTGTAAACTGTTTTGGAAAATTGCTCAAGTGAATTTACTTAGTGGTAAGGGGCATTATAAAATGTCCCACATTTCGTTCACAATGATGCAAGTCTCGTCAGAACCCAGCTGCTAGAAAACACATTCACGGGTTGTGTGTTGTGTGCCCCTTAGCTGTTTCTTTTTCTTCCACAAAACGGGCACTTAAATAATCCTTTGAGCCAACAGGCTTAAAAAATACTTCATCAAGTACAACTTCGGGGTAATGGTTGGTGTCGAGCGTGACATTGCCCACTACCGAAAATACTTCTTAATACCTTGTGCAAGAACTGGAGCCAAGGCCACGTGCTGAATGTGAATGCCTGTTGGTGGTTGTGAAAGTTGCAGTACAGCTGGAAGGTGTATGGATCATGGGTGGCTTTAACAATAAAATGACTGCTGAACGTACTTTTGCTCTGGTATCAATGAGCAGCATTTGAGCATTGATAAGTGCTTCACTGTTGACATTTTTGTTACACAAAAGCAGGCCATGTTAAGGCCTCCTGGCAAATATTCATGAAAAACACTGGACCAAAAAGCTGCCAACACATGGAAACCATGTTGATCACGGCACCTTTCCTAGTACTTCAGTTCCGTTTATCAGTGCTGTGTTTTTTTCCCCCAACTAGTAAACTATCCCAGCGTTGCACCTTAAGCCAGAAGTCAAACACTTGCTTGTCAATGACAAGTGATCTGCCAAACTTCTGTGTCTATGCAAAAAGTGAGTAGCTCTACTTTCTGTGCACTGTTTGTGCTGTGAAGCTCCATTTATAAACAATATACCAGGGTTCTTCTGGAAGATGAACAGCATTAAAACCTCAACAAAAAAGGAATAAGCAAGCGATACTTTCTTGCACTACACTAGAGTCCTGCGAGAAAGTCAAACCAGCAAGTTATCTTTTTCTACAAAGCGCTGCAGAGGAGCCAAGAAAAAGATTCCTTTTTGCGGACACCAAAGCTACGCTGGAAAGCCAAAATGTGTGGTGTCTGTTACTGCAGATTAGCTGCAAGACAAGCATGTTCACGCAAAGATTTATGAACCAGCCTGGTGGGGTAACAAAATCATTGAATGAGGTTACAACAAAATGTGTTATGAACAATGATATAATTCTGTTTGCTATAAACAGCAATTAAAGGTATAAAATGGTTTTGACACTAGTTAAGTGGCCTGCTGGAAATTATTGGCAAAACCTAAAGAGCAACATTTCATACAGCTGCAAATGTGAAATAGCAAAGCGTGGTTGGGGCCTGAATTCAGCAGGCATGCTCCAGCTGAGAATGTATACCTAATTGCAGAGCAAAACAATTATAAAGGCCTAGGGAAAAGGTGACCTTAGTTGAGTTACCAGCAAGGTTTTATAGAGAGAATAGTTACAAAAATAAAGAAGCAACATGGGAAGCTTTATTTTCCCTGATTTAAGTTTATCAGCACTGAGCTTCATGTTCTGCATGTCCCATTGAAGAATGTTACACCTGCATGCACTCGGCATCACATTTTACGGTATAACACAGTTTACTTTGAACATAGGTAAATAAGAGAATATTGCATAAGCAGTTCATTTATACGTGAAATAGAAACAGCAGGGTTTTTGAAACGAAGCCCGTAAGTATGCTGAATGAAGGGGACCAATGATGAGTTTATGTTGTTACTAACAAATTTCAACGACCTTGTCAGAAACAAACCCCCCTCCATGGAGGGACTGTGTAATCATAACATTTTTTTGATAAAAGGTTGTAAATGCCCTGTAAATGTATGTCAAAAGGTATTTTAACGCCCTAGTCGTGGCCTGTGAGTCATCGGCGCTTTTTTCTGGTGTTTAGATGATCAAGGGCTGTTGTACGAGATCCACCTTCTCTTCTCACTTTGGTCACCATCTTTCTTAGTCACTGCATTCAGGTGCTTAGTCAGGGAGCTGTAAGCGAGGACGACAGTCGGCACCAACTATCAGCCGAGTTCCTTCAGGCTGGGACAATTGCTGGAGAGGCTAAACAATGTTTATAAAATCCCTAACTGAGAGCTTTCACTTTTTGTTTTGTTAAAAAACATTTAGGCAACCCTTCAAGAACTGTCCGAAATGACAAAAATGACTATTGTGCCCATTAAATAGTTAATCTACGCACAGTGAACGATGGCATAAAATCTATCAATGCGAACCTACCCTTTGAACCTGCTTAATATTTAGCAGAGACTCACTCCATTCATTAGCTGTTTTATGGCACTGTCGGTGGGCTACTGGTTTCCACCTATGGAGCGTGTGGGCCGTGCTAGTTTCCAGTCCTGTCAAATGTTTTTGGAGACTAGCACTACCCTGAAGTGTACGAGCCATGGATTCCTTGGGTTGGCCATGTGAAATTCTAGTGAATCGTTACAAGCCACCAAAGAAAGTGAGCATTTGTTTATCGACCACTGTTTTGTGGCCACGAAAAGTTTCGTTCATTAATTAAAAAGACTAACAAATGACATCAATTTTATTGCAAACTTCAAACAAATAACTGGTATTACAGAAAATGTGTAAAGCAGCTGGAGCTCCATAGCCACTTTCCAGTTATTTCTCCATGCCATCAGAGAATCTTGTTTGTGCGACTAACAGATACCGACCTATTCCACTGCAAAGAAACATAACTGGGCGATTGTAGTGGGGCCTCTAGTTCCGTTTGATCATATCACTTGAGTGTTTACGTACAGTTAACATACTGATGACTGTGTTTATAGTGCATGCACATATAACATCAATGTAGTTTGAAATGGGGATCTTTTTCACCATTTCTTTTTGTTAAATTCGCCCCATGACAGCCTTGGCGTTTCCCTATCAATTACATCTGCTTATACCACAAACAATCCGTAGATGTTTTCACGTTCCAGGCACATCTTAAGATTCTCTTTGACGTTGCTTATTGAGCCTGTGCAGAACCCATAGGTTTTCATATGCTGGAGTGCATGTAGGTGTATTAGACATGATGGCCAGGCAAGCGTACACCCTTCCTATTACAGTCTCTACAGCCTCTTCTCTGACCCTATCGTCTGGGTGTGTGTCCTGAATTCACTTCCTTTGCATGATTGACTCAGTCAAGTCTGGCCAACATAGCGTACACCACGGTACAGTGAGACGTGAAAGTTATACCAGTGCAGTGGCTATGAGATGAAGCGTCTAGTTAGTCTACCTTTTGAAGGTCGCAGGTCCTAAACTGTCGTAGAATCATGTATTCTACTACGAAATCTTTGGTTTCGACTAGGAAATCTTTTTAAGCGCTGAATATCACGCAATTATGATCCTTGTGGCGCATGCTCAACACTTTTCTGCTCATAAAACGTATCTTGGGTGTAAAACAAACTTTAAGCTACAATTTCGCCCACTAGAAAATAAGAACTTCCCGATTTTCGGAAGTTTTCCTTGCTAATATTTCATGATGATGATGATGATATCTGGAGTTTAATGGCGCAAGGCCAGCTAAGGGCAAAGAGCGCCAAACAAAAGTGATTTCATGACAGCGATGTGAAAGTAAAAGTAGAGGGTTTCAGTAAACATACACAAAACAAAACAAGCTAATGAAGATTACTGGTGTAAAGGGCCAGGTTGTCATGATGCATGATAAGAGATGAGATGTAAAAAATTGACATCGGTGAGAAACTTAAAAACAAGCTTGGTGGAAAACATGGGCTCGTCTCCTAGAAAGTACAATGGGTGAAACGGAACGTGTTGTCTGTATAGTTGTGGGAAGTGTTTGCGTCGTGTTGTGTCAAGTGCCTTGCATTGGATGAGTACGTGGATTACGGATAGGCCCTCTCCACACCTGCTGCACATGGGTCTTGGAGACCCAGTGAGCAAGTGCGAGTGTGTTGCATGTGTGTGGCCTATCCGTAACCTTGCTAGGGTCACTTCGGTGTGTCTGTTGTGTGAGTCAGTTGTGTATCGTCCCAAGTGTGGCTTTATTACATGTAGCTTGTTGTCTGACTGTTCACTCCAGTGTGTTTGCCATGTTTTACGTAGGTGTTGTCTGATGACTGGCTTCATGTCAGTGTACGGTACTGTTGCAATGTCTAGAGTGTTTCTCAGTGCAGCAGCAGCGGCCATTTCATCAGCAAACTCATTGCCCGCGATGCCAGCGTGGCCTGGAACCCAGCAGATGGTAACATTCAGACCTGACGCATACGCTGACATCAAAGATTTAAAAACCAGATTGACAATGTAATTTTTGGAAGACCTTTGGGATGATAATGTGCGCACGACGCTTAGTGAATCCGTAAAAATGATGGAGTTTGCGATATTATGTTCATTGATGTGATTTAAAACAAGGAGTATACCAAATGCCTCAGCTGTAAAAATGCTAGAATTCACATTCATGGTTTTACAAGCACTGAAATTGGGTCCGTGTGCAGCACAAGACACTGCAATGGATGTTTTTGAAGCATCAGTAAAAAATTCTGTTGCCCCATATTTCGCCTGGAGATGCATGAAATGCTGCAAAACGGCAGTTGTGGGCACCGTGTTTTTCTTAACTTGCGTAAAGGACAAATCACACAATACAGGACGAAGATGCCATGGGGCTATAGAATCAATGAGAGATGTTGTAAAAGTGTCTAAAAACGAGACAGAAAGTTCAGAGGCTTTCTCCCTCGCCCTGAGCGAGAAAGGCGCAGAAATAGATGGACGATTTAAAAACAGTTGGGATGTAGATGTATCGTTCATTATAGACTTAATGGGATGGTGAGACATTGATGAAACTTTAAAAGCATATAGCAAATCGACGTACTCGCGCTGGTACCCCAGGCACCATCTGTCACACTCGACGTATAGACTTTGCACGGGGCTAGTCCGGAAAGCACCAGACGCAAGTCGAAGGCCCAAGTGCTGCACTGGGTCGAGCATTTTCAAAGCAGTTTCCCTTCCTGAACCATACAAAACACTCCCATAGTCTAACCTCGAGCCTACCAGGCTGGTAAACACTCGCAGCAGCAGTTGTTTGTCAGCACCGTACGAGTGATGCGACAAGACCTTTAGAATATTCAGTGTTTTAATACATTTTTGTTTTAGTTGTTTGATATGGGAGATAAAGGAAAGTTTTTCATCAAGGACTATACCTAGGAACTTGTGTTCTTTTTTGACTGGTATCGAGACACCATTCAGTTTGATGTCTGGATCTGGCCTGATCCCACGCCTTTTGGAGAACACCACACAAGTGCTCTTAACTGGGTTTAGCTTAAAACCGTTCTGATCAGCCCAGCCAGCTAGCTTATTCACACCAAGCTGGACTTGGCGTTCGCAAATTGACATATTACACGATTTAAAAGATATTTGGACATCATCTACATACATGGTACAGGAAATGGTTCGTGGCAACGCCTTTCGAAGTGAGTTCATCTTGACTATGAACAACGTACAACTCAAAACGCCACCTTGAGGCACACCATTTTCCTGCACAAAAACATTTGAAAGGGCAGTACCAACTCTTACACGAAAGGTTCGTTCTGCCAGGTAGCCATAAAGAGTGTTAAACATATTGCCCGAAACACCGAATGATTTCAGGTCTCTAAGTATCCCGTATCGCCAAGCAGTGTCGTAGGCTTTCTCAAGATCAAAAAAGACCGTAGCACAAAACTGCTTGTGGACAAAGGCATCCTTTATATACGACTCAAGGGCGACGAGTTGGTCGTTTGTGGATCGACCCACCCTGAAGCCGGCCTGGCAGCTCTCGAGAAGACCATTATATTCTAAGAAGTACACGAGTCTCCTGTTAATCATCTTCTCGAGAAGCTTGCACAGGCAGCTTGTGAGGGCGATGGGTCGGTAACTGGCGGGAGAAGACGGGTCCTTACCCTCCTTCAAGAACGCCACTACAATAGCCTCCCTCCAAGATTTCGGAATGTGCCCCGAAAGCCATATGTTGTTGTATAAGTGTAGGAGTGTTTCAAGAGTATCTGGGTGTAGGTGTTGTATCATTGTGTATGTAATCTGATCTGCGCCTGGAGCTGAAGGTTTACATGTGCTCAGGGCAGCCTTCAGCTCATAAAGAGTAAATTCAGAGTTGTAACCAGATTTTGACCTGTTATTATCATGTAAGGACTTCTTTTCACAAGTGGTTTTATGTCTCAGGAAAGTGTTTGTGTAGTGTGCAGAGCTGGAAACGTGTTGAAAGTGTTGTGCAAGTGTGTTAGCCTGGTCTTCCAGTGTGTCCCCAGTTGTACTAACCAGGGGCAGGCTGTGTGTCTGTTGTCCTTTTAGTTTTCGTATTCGTGTCCAGACTTTGTGTGTGTCTGTGTACGAGTTAATAGATGTAAGGAAGGTGCGCCAACTCTCTCGTTTTGCCTCACGGCGCACACGTTTTCCTAACGCCTTGGCCCGTTTGAACAAAATAAGGTTGCCCGACGTGGGGTACCGTCGAAGGATACCCCACGCCTTGTTCTGGGCCTCTCGCGCCCGCCTACAGTCCTCATTCCACCACGGCCTCCTCTGATTGCGCGGAGCACCAGAGGCGTGGGGAATGGACTTCTCAGCGGCGTCGAGGATGTGCGCCGTGAGGAGTTGGGTAGCTTCTTCAACGTGTAGGTGTTCAATTGATGTGTGGTGTAGTTTAGCTGTTTCTGTAAATGTACTCCAGTTCGCTCTATCTTCATTGAACCTGTTATGGGAAGATGGACTGCTCGGGCCTTTACCTAAGTATGTTAATGTGGTTGGGAAGTGGTCACTGCCATATGGGTTAGTGCCAACGTCCCATTCTAGAGATGGAAAGAGTACTGCAGAGCCAATCGCCAAATCGAGGTGTGAATAACTGTTGTGTCCTATATTATGGTATGTAGGCTTGTTTGTATTGAATAGACAGGCTCCCGAAGATGTTAGATATTTTTCGATAAGGCGACCTCGGGCATCTGTGCGAGCAGAGCCCCAAAGAGAGTTATGTGCGTTGAGGTCGCCTAAAAGAATGAAAGGTGTGGGTAGCTGATGCATAAGGCCCTCGAAATCCGAGCTCAAGAGCTGGAAATCAGGAGGGATGTAAACTCAGCATAGAGTTATTAGCCTATTGAAAATTATGGTACGAATGGCAACAGCCTCAAGGACGGTCTGTAACAGGATAGAATGACACGCCAAGGACTTTCGGGCAATGATGGCCACACCCCCGGAAGATGTACCACCACCAACCCTGTCTTTCCTAAATACCTGGTAACTATTCAAAAAGTTTGTATGTCTGGAATTTAAGTGTGTTTCTTGTACACACATGACACTTGGCTGATTGGAATGCACTAACTCATAAACATCATCAAGATTTTTAAGAAGGCCTCTGCAGTTCCATTGCATGATATTTTCTCTTCCCATTATTGAAGGTTAGATCTACTGGAGTATGTGTGTGTTTACGTGTCGGCTTTCGGGGCTTGTACTCTTGGAAGGGGCTTTTTCATTTTGTCTACTGACCTGGACGCTGGAGCCCGTTCCTTCCGCTGTGGTGCATGCCGGAACGGCTCGACGTCCAGGTCGTCATCTGAGGGCAAGGGGGTGCCCAGCGGACTGGGCCCCCTTGACTTGGACTGGGCACCCTTTACGGTGCCCTTCGTTTTGGCCGCAACCGCCGAGGGCGTCAGGAGCGCCCCGGGTGGTACAGGCGGTGCGGCGGAGGTGGGAACTGCTGCGGTTTCCTCCAGCTCCATCTCCTCCGGGCCCTCGCAGGCGCTTCGGGCCGGTGGAGAGGAGGAAACAGTGGGTGCAGCAGCATCCCCACGAGACGTGGTTGCCACCACAGCCGCTGCTGGCTCAGCGAGCGGTGCGGAGGCGGGTTGGGCTGCCTGAGGCAACCCAGAGGGGGGCGGGGGCGGGACCAAGTCCGACTCGCGGTACTGGGTCCCCGCCGAAACAAGACGCCGCTCCGCTCCCCGGCGAGCTGCGTCGGCGTACCTCCCCAGGGGGAAAGAGGCGAACCTCTTTCGCGCCTCGGGGAAGGAGATGTTCTCGGTTACTTTTACGTGGATTATCTTCTTCTCCTGGTGAAACTTCTCACAGCTGCGGGACCATGCCGCGTGCGGCCCCTGACAGTTTGCGCAGGTGAAGGTGGTGGAGTCACAATTTTCAGTGGGGTGGTCGTGTGCGGCGCATTTTGCGCAGGTCTGTTTGCCGCGGCAAGAAGTCGTAGCGTGCCCGAACCGCTGGCACTTGTAGCAGCGGCGCGGGTTAGGTATGTACGGACGTACACCACACCTAATGAAACCAGCATTGATGTGCTCAGGAAGTTTTGAACTGCTGAATGTTAAGACTACGTGCTTTGTTGGTATTTCTACATTGTCGCGATGGATGGTGATTCTCCTGACAGCTGTTACGCCCTGATCCTTCAGGCCTTCCAGAAGGTCGGCCTCTGTTTCACTTAGCAGATCTGGCTGAGATATCACCCCCTGCGAGCTGTTGAGGCTGCGGTGGGGTGTGACAGTGATGTCCAGATCTGCCATGCGGGTTTGGGTCAGGAGATTTGTGGCTTGCTGCTGCGTCTTGACTTCAACCAACACTTCGCCTGTTCGTAGTTTTTTCGCCTCGAAAGATTTGCCAATGATTCCTTCAAGGAACTTGGAGACGAGGAATACAGATTGGGAGGAGACGGGTTTGGATTTGTCTATTGATTCGAGGACCAAAAAACGGGGATAGTTGTCATGTTTTGGAACGTTGATAGTTGGTAGGGGTGGAAAGGAAACTTCGGTGCGGCCCCTTTTCGGGGGCCGATCACGTCTGGGGGGGGGTTTCGAAAATGCCATATGATACATTGAAAAGCAGGGAGACGGGGGTACTTTCTTCTTTGACCTTACCCTGGTAGCCAAAGAGGTCCCGGAGCTCCCTGCCTGGTGAACAGACAGGGAGCCCATCCGCCGGAGCTTGACCTGGGCTCCGACGGCCACCGTTCGTGGTTTCTAACCCTCCACCCATAAACACATTGCCACGGTTGGATCCAGCGTATGTTTGGGGGCTCGGGGTCCGCGGTATCGCCAGTACCGTCACCAAGATTGCTCAAGGTGCCCCGTGCGGGGTGCTAATATTTCAGAAGAGGAGATCTACTGTAGTGGTACGTACGTGGTACATGTGTGGGGACACCAAAGATTACCTTTCCTATTCTTGGCGCAATTGTCTGTAATTGTAATGCGCACATGTGCCTAGTAAAAAACGGTTGCCGCCACTACCCTTCGTCCTCGGCACTGTACATTCTGATTATCTTTTGGCGCTGCTAAGTTGTCTTCATTTCGAGAACAACCGCGATTTCAGGTCACCCATTTAAGCATTCTGGACTTGCCGTGGTGCAAACTGTTGATAGCAGATGCCGCCGCGCCGACATGCGTCGGAAGGTTCACAGAATTACGCTCGGACGGTGTCTTTTCTTGTGTGGAACGTAGCTTGTTCGAACGGGGCCAGTCGGCTGTGCGATGTCGTCTCACGTACGCTGAAACTGTACGCAGGTACCATCGGCGTACACCAAGCATAACCAAGCGGTCACAGGTCAACATTACTCGAGAGCGGCTATTTTGCTGCGGTCTGGAAAGGCTGGCTGGGTCCCCACGCAATACATAATCACAAGCAACTTTCTCACGTTTTCAGATAGTGCTTTTAACAATATGAACTCCGGTGGATCTACGTTGTCGGCCTGAGAAAATCGGAGCTTCGTCACGCTTTCGGATAGGCGACTCCATGGGCCCTATTCTCGACTGCACAAATTGCCGGCAATTCAGGCAATTTTCCGGAAGTCTTTTCTGATTGGCTTTCAATTTTGGTCACGTGCTTCCGGTTGACAAAGCGGTTGTGTGTGCTGTCGTCATTTTGACGTTTCATGTCGTCTACGACACCAGTTCTAAAGTTTGCCTTACTTCTCGTTACTAAAGGCGCATAATTCTTTGCCGGCAATGAAAAACCAGACTAAATGCAGCGGACATGACAACGTAAGCCTGTCTTTGCTATTCAACAACAATACTGCTTGTAATACACACCCCCTCTGTGATTGGCTGAGAAGGCGTGACGTAATTTAAACAGTGGCGGGAACAATTACGTCATGCATTGGCAACTTCAGCCTGCGTAAAAGTGACGTAATGCTACGTAACAGCTTGAAAATGGCGGCTGTTTTTGTCGCAAAATACAAGTAAAATAGGGCCCAATATTGCCCCGGCTTACGGCGCCGCGAAATGTGCGGCAATTTGCAGCAGGCGCAGTTTCGCATGCGCGCTGTTTAAAGCATGTTCCCTACCGAAACAAATTATAGTTTCAACTGCTTCCAAGTCAGCGATCATGGAACATACAAATAACATGCAGTATTTTGCTTTTATGTTTGGCAATGAAATAAAAATTATTTTTTTGCCGTATAACCGCAACATAAGAGGGCAGTACAAGCCTCCCCATGACAAAGAGAACCCAATGCATGGCATTTGTCCATATTTGTCCTAGTAAGCTGTTGGGTCACATGATCGAACTCAAGAGAGAAATAACAATGAAAAGTGACTATTTAGTTCATTACAGCGCTGATTGCAGTCGAGCTTGACGAATGAGTGAATCGGCGACATCGGTGCGCTCCGCGGTTATCAGGCGTAGCGCTTCGCTGCTCTTATGTGTCATAGAAGCGGTGGTCGCGGCCGTCTTTTTCTGTGATCACGCCATAAACTTGTAACATAGCAGCAGACTATGGCGTGGCGGCGGTGGCGGCAGGGAAAGTGATAACGCAACAAAGCTTGCATTGAAGCAGAGAGCCCAGCTATGTCACTAAAAGCGATTGAAAGAAATAAATAAATACGGTAAAAAATTGTGTGATGTTCTTTAGCTCGACATCCGCCTTTCGCTCGCTTTTGCATCAACGTTACTCGATCGTCTTGTGGTGTTGACGCCAATTTTGACTTCCAGAAATATGTTTTTCTTCTCAGCCTCAGCTACCGTCTTAATTTTTATAGTACATGCCAACTGTTTTTATATCTTTCTTGCACAATATTTGATACCTTGGTAGCGATCTTTATGAGTGACTCGTCAAATTACACTGCATGTCGTCATAGCTATAGGTGCAGCACGTCACTGATTGCTTACGTCGTGCTTACGCAAAAAAACATGGGCGAAATGCCGGCAATTTGTGCAGTCGAGAATAGGGCCCCATGTACACGATACGGCAGCTGGCAGCAGGATCGCCGGCTGCTCCCGCAAGAACAAAAATTGTTTGTTTAGAAAAGTTTTAGCAGTTCAATGGTGCGTTATTTTGTACTGCAAATAAAAAAAATGTGTATTTCGGACTACACTACACAAAATAATGCCAATTATTAATGTTATGACGTCATTATGACGTCACGCGTGGCAGCAGCCGTTGCCAGGGGGGTGTGGCTGGTGCCACGCGTGTGGCAGAAGACGCTGCCTTACAAATTACATGGCAAACAAGAAAGTTAGTGACAAAAAACTGGTTTTGTACGAAATAAAACGGCGCGTTTAAATTAAAAGCAGACGCGGAGTCGAGGAGGTTTGTGGAGCAGGTTTGCCATTTGCCGCTAATTACAGCAGGACGCAGACATCTTATAAAATCTATTTGTAAAAGTTTCGGCGCTTGTCGTTTGTAATACTAAGAAAAGCTTTGTGCTCCTAAAAAGAAAAATCAATTACCTTTGAAGAAGTCATTCTAGCCTGAATTAGTGACATCCATCAAGCTGCGTTCCTTTCAGCCGCCGGTGCTGTTGTTCTATGCCAGTAATACCCCTGTCACACGCGCCAACCTAATGTCATTTTAGACGAATGAGATTCGTTTCAAATGACATTCGTTTTCTGCATAGGTGTTATACGAACAAACCAAATGTCATTCACGGGTGATGTCAATGGCAATCGGTAGTATACTTGGCGCACTCGAAATTGCATGGAATGGTGATGTAATCCAGATAAGCGTTTATACTTTCAGAAAAAGTATTTAAAATGCTTTAGTATGCGTTATGCGCACTCTTTTTAGGCCGTAATTTGTTGCATTAAGTCATACGAAGCCAAGACAAATAACAAGCAGATCCGCCATGATCCATTCCGCAATTTGTCCACAAACATGGCGGCGCGCGGGGACGACGCCGCGATGAGCGACGTGAAAAAGGCTGTCGCTGCAGCTTTGAGCAGTCGAGCTAAGCGTATCAGCGGCTAGATAGAGTTGCAACGAGATCTAGCGGGCGCGCGCATTTTCCGTCCCCATTAGAGTGAACTAGAATAGGGGAGTGGCCCGAGCGGGCGGAGACGGCGTTGCTTTCGGCGTGCCGCGCGCCGTCGACCACCGCTAGGGTGGCTAGTGGCGCTGGTGCACGATCTCGCAGCCGGTCAGCCGCGCCGGGCGCCCGCACCACTGATCTCCACAGATCAGTGGCCCGCGCTGTCGCCGCAGCCCTCGATCAGACCGGACGAAACGTAGAAATTGGAAGGCGGTGGGCGCACGTGCGTTCGGTTGAATTGGTGCGGAGGTTCTGACGTGTTTTTCAAAACAGTGAGAGAGTGCATTTCGTCAAGGACCAGCATGTGAGGAAGACGGCGAAAAGAAGGACTGATGCGCACTGTTTTGCCCAGGCTGTCACGCCGGCTATCAGGGCGCTCCAAAGGCTTCTTTGATTGCCGCCCCAAGAGACGAAGAGGTTCGAAAAAAGTGGAAGCGCAATTTGCGCCGGCAGGAGAGAGAGAGGCAAAACTTTTTTTATCGATCGCTTTTAGGTGGGGTGGTTCCTCATTTCAGGTAACCATGTGCAGTTTCGGCTCGACTGGCCCTCTCGAACAGAAGAAGTTGATCTTGAGGGAGGGAGCTGGACAGCAGTATCTCCCACTGCTCAGGAGTAGGGGAAGGAAAAGGAGGTGGGAGGTCTGGGTTCTTGGCGCACTCCCATATTATGTGCCATTAGAGTGCCTGGTTGAGTACAGAATTTACATTGTCCGTCGAATTGTATGGGAAATAGCAGATGCATCCTGACTGGATGGGGAAACGTATTTGTCACTATTAGGACAAGCCCCTCACAGAATCGTCGGCTGCAGTGTGCGAGCTCCACTTTGTGTACAGGCCGTTCTTCACAGGTTTGTGCTAAACACGGAGAACGCGTTCACTGAATGCTTCAGTCTTCTTGATGAGCTTCATTGGGATAGCATCCTTTACATTTTGAGTGTGGTGAAGGCTAAGCAGCAGTGTGAACTTGGGTGCAGTGATCATTGTAAGGCTGTTGCGGCAGAGGTGCGTTTTACCTCACGACCCGCATTCACTTCTACTTAAAAATCAGCAGAAGCAATGCAAAAAAACGGCAATCTGCAAAGTATGCTAAACTAGGTAAATGCCCGTAGTACTGGACCAAATTGCGAAAGAAACTGTGACAGCTAGCACACTGAAACGTAATCTCTCGTTCACTGTGTGTATATTATAAAAATTACAATCGGGTTTAAAAAAGGTGAAGCTGGACCATTAGCTGTACACAACTTTGCTTGAAATGTAGCATTGCATCTAAGTGTTAACATTAGTTAGGTACTGTTCTTTTTTTCTAGTAATTATAACAAGAAACAACTACAAAATAATTTGCCTTTCGCCATGATAGCACCTCTGATCTCTGAAAAATCGTAAAGACTCCATACCATGGCATATTGGCAAGCAAGCAGAAGTTACTTTCATTTTTGTGCTATGCGGCGCGTCTAAACTTCCTTTTAGGAGATTGAGGGGGAGGGGGTCAACGTGCTTATTTGCGCACATGCGCCGAATAAATAATACATGAGAGTTGACTGCAACACCTCGGCTAAAAAATTTGTCGCTCTTAAATGCTGCTATACGAGCAATGACGTGTTTTTAGAACCGCGATCTGCCCTGTGCAGGGCCTAACGGTCCATGCTGAACACTTGCCAGTTCGCGAAAAGTAAGTAATTATCGTTCGTCAGGCAGTATTCGGCGTGTTGCGCGGAGAACACAGGTGACAGTTCATTGACATTCAGAAGCGCCCGCGCCAGATACAAAGCTCGAGGTGAATCAAAATCGCGGATAGCGGAACTAAGGTGCCTGCAACCAGAACGGACCACCACATCGAGGCCACAGTTCTTGTGCTCGACCTGGAGCAGGAGTAAGTAAAGAAAAAATCAGGCTTGGTCGTTTAGAATCTTGCTTAGCTTCTGAATGCCTTTGAAAACCGAAAGAGAACGCGAGAA
This sequence comes from Haemaphysalis longicornis, assembly GCF_048455015.1. Classification (NCBI taxonomy): domain Eukaryota; kingdom Metazoa; phylum Arthropoda; class Arachnida; order Ixodida; family Ixodidae; genus Haemaphysalis; species Haemaphysalis longicornis. Next base: position 2,207,234 of record NW_027526384.1, read on the forward strand.
CATAACAGTGCAAGGCCAGACGCGCAGTCTCGCTGCGCCAGACCAGCTGCTGCTGATGATGATGATATTGCGGTTGTACCCTTTGCAGCGGGCGGGTGAGAGGTCTCGACCCTAACAAAAAAAAAAAAAAGTTTAACATTACACACGCACTCTATATACAAGAACTCAGGACCCGTGAAGGCCCAGTGGCCGAAGAACCCGAACCCACCGTCCTAGTCCCACGCCACACTATGACCCATACTACTGTGTGCCAAGGGTCGCCCTCTTCCACATTTCAAGGCGGCACTTTGTCCGCGCCACAGCGCGCATGTCCACCGAGCCACCCTCCTCAAACCCAAGAGCAACATGCAGAGGAGTGTTGCCATCGCTCCCCACGCCCTTGCGGTCTGGTCCAAGCTGATCACACTGGAGGACCACATGTTCCATCGTTTCCTCCTCATGCACACACGCACGACACAGGACATCCTCCACCGAATCGTCCAGCCTCTTCTGTCGAACTCGCGTACGAAGTGCCCCCGCTCGAGCCTCAAAAAGGAGCGTGCTGCCCAGGCTGTTGTCATACAGCCGGACCGAGCTGATCGCACATTTGTGGGCTCTGTAGAGGGCCAAAGAAGATTTTTCGGAGCAGCTGCGGCGCCACTCCTCCTCTTCTGCCGCACAAACTCGCAGCCGCACTTCTCGTGTCCACAAGGTTGCCGAGTTCGCCTCGACAGGCTTTCGGGAGAGTCCATACTTTTGTTCCAGCCTGTACATTCGACGCGTCCACTTGGTGCGCAGGCACGTCGCCGACAGGTACTCGAATACTCGGCGCGCCCAGCGTTCACGGCTCATAAAAAGCAGGCGGCCCTTATAGACAAGCTTGCTGGAAGCTTCCCTCGCTTCAAACGAGGACCACCCCACATCGCCCTGCACAGCTTCGTTGGCTACGGTGCCATGACAGCCGACTGCCGTGCGGCCCACCTCACGCTGGCGTCGCTCCAGCCATTCCCTAGTCTCCGATGACAGGCAGACCACGGCGTTGGCGAACGTCAGGGCTGGTACGTGGACGAGCTTCCACAACTCGCGTACCATAGTGAAGCGGTTGCAGCCCCACAGCACCCGGCGTCTGAGGATCCCTTGGGCTCGCAGTGCTGATTGCCGGAGCTTCTCCTCCTGCTCACTGTACAGCCAGTACAGCTGCGAAAGGGCGCAGTCGCGCCACCTCGCGGTGTCGACGCCAACCGGAGTGTCTCGGCGCCGCCGCTCGGGACACTCCCTTATTCTAGTTCACTCTAGTCCCCATGCCGACGGCAGCCATGTTGAAATGGTTGAAAGTTGGAAAAGCCGGGAACCCATGCGGTCACACTGAAAGCGCAAGTAATTCATTCAAAGTGCTCAATAAAGCAAGCGAAAGCTTTTAAAACAGGCAAGATCAAATAAAAAGTGGGAAACAATAAGTTTCTTTTTTTTTTTCAGATATTTTTTTCTGGTCTTCTGCTGTTGAGAGTACGCAGTTGGTCCGAATTCGCAGTCGAATGAGTTCTCTGGACTCATTCGGTACCGAATGTCATTCGCAGCGAATGTCATTAGACTGAGCCCGTGTGACAGCAGACGAATGTCATTTGAAACGAATCTCATTCGTTTAAAATGACATTAGGTTGGCGCGTGTGACAGGGGTATAACTCTGGTTCTATGCCGTAGGAGCCGGCGTTCGCACGAAAGGTGTGGCTGTTCCCATAGAGTTTCATAGTATGCAACTCTATGGCTGTTCCAAGCGATTCGCAACCGTCGTCAGCTTTGACAATACATTGCTCTGCCGAATGAGCAGCGCCGCAACTCTTTATTAGCAGGCAACTTCGCCGCACAGAGCGCCGTCATTTGTGTTTTCGTGCTCGCTGTGCGGCAATGCATTGATAACCCACCCAATTCGCACATCTGGTTGTAAAACATTCCACTCAGGGCAGCGTCAGTGCACGCGAGGCATGCAGTTCAAGGAGAAACGTATTTTTGATCACTCCTCCCAACACCCCGCCTAGGCAAATGCGTTCATGTAAATCCAAAACGAAAACGAAACTGCCTGCAATTCATAGTAAGTTCCACGAGCCATCGAGCGCCAATCCGAATCCACAACTTTTCTTTCCTCCATGCATTTAGACCTGTGCGCCGCCGCGCCACGCCGCCGCCGCCGCCTGTTTTGGTCGCGCCGTCTGCGCCGCCGCCGAAGTCGCGGGAATGAGCACGCCGCCGCCGCCGCCGCCGGGCAAAATTTTCGGCGCGCCGCCGGCCCAGCGCCCCGCCTATTATGCGACTCTTCTGAACAACGAAGGAGTATGAAAGGAAAATACGTCGCTTCGCTGGAAGTTGTCGTTTCTCGCTCTGCAAGAAATGCCTCTCTCAGCGGTGCTGTTCGTCTGGAAATAATCGCGATCCACCATGCATAAACGGATGATTTGTACTTTCAGCCTGGAATCAGTCATTCTGCTGCTCTTGTGGGGAGACTTCTAGTCCCCTTCCTTCTCCTCCTTCTCCGAATACCTTTTCTTCCCGGCCCATCCGCCCCGCACCAAGCCTCTTGCATGCGTCCCGCGACCTTGTTAACAAAGGATAAATGCGTGATTGCCTACCGTCTCGACGCGCTTGACTCGGAATCCTCTTGAAGCACCCCAGCTTTTCCCTCTGCCACGCAAGCACGACATCTTTCTTGTTTTATCCGCTTTCTCAGGAACTCTAAAATGACCAGGCAACCATGTTACTCCAGGCACCCATGGTTAAATAGGCCCACCCGACTCTCTCTGTGTCAATAGCCCTCTTTCTTTCTTCTCCAAAAGGGAAGTAGGATGGAGGACAGGAGCGAACGCAAACTTAAGCCCCTCAAGCCATATTATTTCTACTGTACAAACATGACCAAAAGTGTTTGACCACCTTCCTTCTTAGTAAAGGCCGGTCCCTTGGCGTATTAATAACATCGTCATCCAACGGGGATAAAAGTATACACTGCAAGGAAAATAAAACACTAACACAAAAGATGCGGTCTCAGAGCGACTGACAAGAATAAATGCGGATGAAAGAGAACGACCGAAGTACACAAGTCTCCAAAATCAGTGCGCCAGCTCCTCCAACCACTCGTCGATTCTCTCAAGGGGACAAGCGGCTAGCATCGAAGAATATACGAAACCCCATAATCAGCACGGGAACAGTGCACAAGAAACCGCCGCAGTAGCGCGCAAGCTTGAATGGGCAGCGTCATTACGGGAAGAGTGTGCACGAGAAGTGGGTCAATAAATGAACTGTCCAGGTACGCAGGAAGGGTCAATGAAAGCGCAGCTAGGATCTCCGGAACTGTGAGCCTGACATAAGCATTCACAACTCATTAACGTCAGCAATGCAATACTTAAACGAATGTGAAACACAAAATTGGAAGGAAATTCTAATACCCGCACAACTTCAGACAACCAATGTCGTATTTGAGCACTGTGATAAAATAGCGTCCCAGAGGGCAGAGGAGCGTACGTCATGCTGCCCTTTCTCGCTGGAGGCCAGTTAACTAGACGATTTGGAGAATACGAATTCAGAAATAATGGTGAAAGGTACCATAAGAAAATCTACAGAAATTCAGAGGGTTGTCTACGAATTCATTCTTACTCCTCTTGCCTTCATTGCGAGTTCTTTACAGCCGAATTAGGCTATCCCAAACGGAGCTTCGACGAGCAATGTCCACGCTCCGCAAGAAAGCTATGATTTTGAAACGTAAAAGTTGTATAATAATAGCGCGTGCTGCGTGACGTGTACGTGATTGATTGTGGGGTTTAGCGCACCGAAGCTACACATGAGCTATGAGAGAGAGAGAGCGAGACAGAGAGAGAATACATTTCGTCAGCACAAAAATTGCGGAGTAGTGTCCTCATTTCAGGACCCCATTCGTGGTGCCAGCTGCGACGGCCATTTCCACCAACCGAAGCTGGTCGTCCGCACTGGATCAAAATTAATCCGAAGCGCCTCATAGCCCACGTGTTTTTTGACACCTGTGATAAAAAAAAAACCCATGGGCTGTAGAGGCGCGCTGTAGTGAGGGGCTCGGGATTAATTTTGATCCCCTGTGGATTTTTAGCGTGCGCCAACATCTCAACACAATGGGATTTTCGCTTTTCCACTCAATCTGAAAAGCAGCCACCGTGGCTGTGATGGGTGAACCCCTAGTCGACGTGTTTCCCTTCAAGTTAGATTTGAACATTTTTTCGCTTTTGATTTTATCCCTTTGCGTTTTAGCCAAAGGGTTGAGGAAGAGATGGAATGCTTTAATATTCCTATAGGGGCAGAAATTAACGCCACTGGAGGCTAAAACCTAACAAACCAAATTGGGTCGACAGACGGACGGTTTGATGGATGGATGGATGAATGGATGGGTGGATGGATGGATGGATGGATGGTAGGGCTGAGCATCGATAAAAAAATTTAATTCAAGTGGTTGGATTAAAACCACACAAACAACAATTTCGAAGCCAGGAAGCCTGGAACCGTCGGTTTAGTAGCTTAGTCGGACACAGCTAGCCTCTCAGTGTCTGGAATGTCACAGAAGCTCTACGCTGCGAGGTTTCATCAGTGGCGGTGAAAATTGAACTAGAAGCCGTGGGAGCTCCACCAAAGAAGCGCACAGCGTCGTCCCAGGTCTAGGCCATTTCGGTGTACGGACATATCGGTGTACGGACGTTTCGGTGCACGGCATTTCCTTGCGCGAACATTTCGGCGACCGTATTATCGGGTGCTTGTTTGCTTGAAACAGCCGTTATATTTTTATTTTCGCTTAACATGGGTTTTGGACAACAATCTAGGGCAGCGATTGCCTTTTAATATTGATGTCGTGTTCGCGATTTTTTGCCAGGTATTTTTAGAAACTGAACATTTTTGTATTTTTCTTTAATACCTAATTCAGAGAAAACCTGTTTTGCAGCCAGCTGATTAAATTCTTCTGCACATGTTTTTTTTTTAAATTTACGACAAGACGTTATTTATATTCGCTCTTTTTTGGGGCATGCTAATCAGCAAAGACAATTTAGCCGATGTTTTCGATGGCTAACGCATTCTTTATGTATTTTTTTCTAAATAAAATGCACACTCTCACAATCCTCAACTTTACAAACATATGGTTGCCCCTAAAAATGCAGACAATCTTATGAAAAGTTTATTTAGGCTGCGCTGTCATGTTTAAATGAATTTGGAGACACTGTTCTCGCCAGCTTTTTTTCTTTACGGACAAGTTTAGGATATTGTCGCGGAGGAAGAACGGGCCTTTTGAAAACAGCTGCAGGTTCTATATCTCATCAATGCTGATCAAGCGCGTACAGGTTGTGCGTACAAATACCACCAATTCGGTTCGGTCAAACACCAACCTCCATTTTAGCTTTACATGCTTACTTTCATTTCCTTTTAATTCTCCAAGCCCCCCCCCCCCCCCTCCCCCGCCGTCTGTCTGTAAGTTTTAACCTTCCCAGACTTCTTTTTCAGTAATATTATGGTTATTATGTTCAATTTCCCGTGGAAATCTTACAGGCAAAGGGGCCATCACCTTCTCCAAAGAGTCACCGCATTGATGCAAGAAAAAGCGATACATTCGGCGTGAGCTCACACGACCTCTAGTGCACAACAAAAAGCCACCCGAAAAGCCGCTGAGGACACAATGACCAGGATCGTTGGCGCCTGTCGCCCCCATCGAGGAGCAAGCTCGTTGGCTGCATTCTTCCGCGCGTCGCGGCCACACGGAAGGCGCCCCTCTCCAGGAATCGCTCTTTCCTTTCAGTCGCCCCACCTACAATTAACTCTTCAAGTCGCGCATATCATGGACACCGCAGACATTCCTCCTTTTCTTCCATTGTAAGAGGGGAAAATTTTGAATAGGCTGGTTTTGCGAGAGCCGCGACAGTCGTATTCACGTTTTCGATGCCCAGTTTACACTTTGAAGAAACACAAGTGACACCCCCCTCTACCTACCAAGGGGGCTGGTCTAAGCACTTAGCCCTCCCCACCCCCACCCGTTTAGCCACTCCACCGTGCGATCAATGGCTAGTTTTCGAGTAGAACCAACACCGAATGCAAGAATAAATCGATAGAGAAAATTATGAATTATTAAAATGGATGCACGCGCGCTTAAGCTAGCTCGTTTTCTTTCTTTCTTTCTTTTCGCCGTGGTTTGGCGGACGGGGAAGGGTGGGTGAAGTGAAATCAAAGCCTTTCGGTAACACTTGAATTAAAATATTAGAGTTGTTCACATGAATGCTGAAATAAAAATGGTAGAAGGGAAGTAAATTAACAACGTTAATTTTTAACATTTAATTTCGAAATTGGGTTTTAGGCGCTAATGCTCTCGAACGTAAAATTATATCGTCTGACGAAACGAAAGTATTACAGCTAAAATGTTTAAAGAAATGCCTGGGACATCCCGTGCACCGAAATGTCCGCACCGAGACGTGCTGCACCGAATTGTCCTACAGATGTCCGGATCCCCCACGGTTTTTGCATATTTTCTTTTCCCCAAAATCTCTCTCTCTCTCTCTCTCTCTCTCTCTCTCTCTCTCTCTCTCTCTCTCTCTCTCTCTCTCTCTCTCTCCACCACCACCACCCCCACCACCCGCTATTCCGCGCCGCGCCGCCGCCGATCCGGGGACCCCCGCGCCGTTTCACGCCGCCGCCGGAGGTGGGAACACCGGCGCGCCGCCGCCGGCGATTTCTGATCGGCGCACAGGTCTACATGCATCACGCCCATTGAGGCGTACGATCGCATGGCAGTAGCTTTTCCCCGACCTTCCTGCATTTGTCTGCTCGGTGATCTCATGCCAGCGTCCGGGCAGGAGTGCCGCGTATGTGCGAAAGACGAAACCGTGGGAAAAAAAAACAACATATAGCAGGCTTATAGCGTCCTCGATAAACACGCACCGGTGTTGCCCCCAAAACCGGCGCGGTGCACAGTGCCCCACGACGGTGCGTACCGGCACGGAGCGTTGATCGAGGACAAACGGGGCGGTTCTACCCAGGCGCCATCTCTTAATCTAAGAAATCAACTCATAAAAACATTCACAAGTAACAATACAGCGCTGTAATGAGACACAGCGCTATTTGAAAGTGGTATTTATTGAAGGCCAATGATTATATGTACGCACAACTTAAATCCGTCACACATGCGGAACAACGTACCGCCACCGCTTCCACTAAACAGCTACATACAAGCTGCTTCTAATCTTCGTTTGAGCCATAATGCGAGTGCCTGTTTTGTTCCGCCCTTCCGTTACAGCAAAACAAGTAGGTCTTCATCGTCTAGGCACTCCGGTAACAGTTCATGATAATTCGATCGAACGAAACGAATGTCAATCCCCAACTTTCTGGCAATGCATGCAGCCGTCTTTCAAGTACACAAAGTTCGCGTCCTCATTTACAATCACTGGCCGTTGTTACCGCCCGTTAGGAGACTGTCGCATCGTTGCCCGATGAATTCACAAGCACGCCATCCTTGTCAGCAACAATACACAACTCCGTCCGCCTTGACACGAGTGCGGCGATGCGCCGTCGCTGCAGCAGACGGCGGAGGAAGCTCCTTCGCCGGCATCGTCCGCGATGCATCTCGGGACTGCACGCCGGCGCACCGTCGACTCTCTCGGTGCGCGGCGGTGCAACCAAAAATTGCCCCGCGACGGTGCACCCCGGTTTATCGAGGACGGACGGTGCACACCGGTGCGGTTTATCGAGGATGAAAAGGCGCACCGGTGTGCCCCGGTGTGCACCGGTGCGGTTAATCGAGGATGCTATTAGCGACAACGGGCAGCAGAAGGGGTCAAGTGGTGCAGTGACGCCTGGGCCGACTTCGATTTTACTTTTTATGTACAGTGTGTTGCAACGATAACTGGAACACTTTAAAAATTTTTCCTGAGCGATCCGCCGCTCTGTTCACGCTCAAACTTCACACAAAGGTCGCATTTTGTGGTCTATTTTGTTTGACACCGGGAACAACAACGGTACTTACCTGTTTATTCTGAAAATAAATAAAAACGATTTTCGCCTATGGGAAAATGGCGGCGATTTGGACGTGCGAGCCCGAAAACCGGGTTTTCTGATCGTCTGTTAGCTCATTTCTAGGTGCATTTTGTGATCGTCTGCTGCACCATTTGGCTCCGTACGTGAATCCCAAACGTGCGTTTCACTCTGCAGGTGGTTCCGTCGTCCCAACATCAACTTGCGCTGGCTCGCACGTTCAAATCAGCGGCCATTTTCCCATAGGCGAAAATCGTTTTTATTTATTTTCAGAATAAACAGGTAAGTACCGTTGTTGTTCCCGGTGTCAAACAAAACAGACCACAAAATGCGACCTTTGTGTGAAGTTTGAGCGCGAACAGAGCGGCGGATCGCTCAGGAAAAATTTTTAAAGTGTTCCAGTTATCGTTGCAACACCCTGGGCTTCACGTTTCCCCGGTAGCGCCGTCTCCTATTGTAAGAAACTCTATGAACACAAAGAAGCGGCATGAACAAATGACGTAATATGACGTTTGTTTTGTGACGTCAAAAAAAGTCACGTGATTACTTTAGCTTGACGTCACTTCTGCGTGGCAGCAGCCGTTGCCAGGGGGGCGCAGCTTGTGCCACGCGCGTGGCAGGAGACTGAACCTATTTACAATGCGCGTGAAGAACGGGTTTCTTAAACAAGAATGTTTCCAGTGGCTCTGATTATAACATAATACCGCATGTGTTTCACCCATAGCGTGGATTAAAATGAATACGCATGATCAAAACGGCTAAAACGACTGAAACCTGCAGCTTACCAAAAACGCGCGTGGAGGCAGTTTCGTCACTTTAAGCCGTTGAGTATTCACATCGTTCACATGCTGCTAACACTGGTGTAAACAAACATTTCACGTGTACTGATGGACACGCCATTTCTCAG